>NC_047111.1:79982404-80309524 GCF_902500255.1 Thalassophryne amazonica
ACGTGGAAGAACTCACGCATGCGTACGAAGGTTCAAGCTTGGCTGATGCAATCACACGTGATTCAAATCCATATAGTTTTTGAAAAAAATAGAAAGGTCCGTTACTTTATGGACAGACCTCGTATATATATATATATATATATATATATATATATATATATATATATATATATATATATATATATATATATATATATATATATATATATATATATATATATGGGCAGAAATTGGTGTGAACAAATACAAACACGACCAAGTTGTGGACTTAATTGCAGTAATGAATAAATTGTAGATGTAGTTTGGATCCAGATCTCCAAAAGACCTAATTTGTCCAGTAAAAGGCTCAAAGGATGCATGTTTTGAACTATAATGCATAATATAATATTGATCAGTGTGCTGCTTTTTCCAGATGACCAGTGTCTGTCCTTGGCCTAGTTTTTGGTCAGAGGCACGTCGCACCAAGCAAATAGCGGAAGTCTTTAAGCAAAGCAGGACAGGAGGATGGAGAGAGCATATTTATGGGTGAGTGCTTTACAAGACTGAGAAAAGAAAATAGAGGTTTGAGATGATGCAGCGATGAAAATGCTTTCAATATACAGTCTTTGCAGCTTCCAGCACAATATATTTTTATCAGCATGTGTGTATTTGCGCCAGAGTGTGACTGCACACCTGTGTACATGTGTGGGTGCTGTAGGAATGACGCAAAATGTGCCGTGTTTTAAAATCTGTTCTTGTTACTCATTTACATAATTATTAAGGTTATAATGTTGTCTGGAAACTGATACTGAATGACACATTCAAACCTCATATTGAGGGCATGTGCATCTGGAAAATTATGACTGAGAATATGAAGGTACCATACTAAAGTTTTGGGTATTTGGGTGCAGAGCGAGACAGCAGAATTATGTAATCTCGTATACAGGTCGTCCATATTAAGATCATCTTCTGAGAAAAACTGTGAGATATATAGCCATTAATTTAGTCATATTTGGTGCTTACTCCTGATCAGGGTATGCATTAATTATTAGTACACGTTTACCACTGAAATATTTACACACACACATGAAAATATACGTCTTAAATACACAGAAAATGTTTTCATGTTCTTATTTTCACAGCTGTATTTGCAGAATTGGTTTAAATTTGACTTCATTTTTGTGAGACATTCATTTAGTGGAAGCTGAAAAAGCTGCCCAAGTGACTCTCTTGAGTAACATATTGTTATAATTTGATTGTATATTATATTATTAAATTATTATTCAATTAAACAAGCAGATTTTCTGGAATCAGTTGACATAACTAGATTAAGTAAATATAGCATTTAATTTTGAGTGTATGACTGCAATTATGTGGTGAACTGAATATTGGCCCTGTTAAGCAGTAGTTACTATAATGGATATTTTCTTGAACGCATTAGCTCATGAATCACTAATTTAAGAGAACATTTATCTAAAATAAAATGAATAATCAAACAAAGTACAATTATCAAAGAGAAGTGGTTAAAAATGTTTGCTTGTGTCTTACATGGATGAAAAAAAAATCAGTTATTAAAATAAAATCAATACCGCCATTTGTTACATACCTATTTACTTGACTCTATTTTATTTTGTTATTCCATCCATTTTCTTCCGCTTTATCCGGAGTTGGGTCGCGGGGGCAGCAGCTCAAGCAAAGCCGCCCAGACCTCCCAATCCACACACACCTCCCCCAGCTTGCACCATTACTTGACAAATCTATTTTAGGTTTCCTTAAATAAAGGTAGGACACAGATTAGATTAGAAATGATGCAATGACACATTTTATTATCTGGTCGTATTGCAGGTTCTTGTGAAGACTTTCAAACTGCTGCAATATGAATCCATGATACATAAGGCTCTTAGAAAAATGTCTGCTGTTTTCCAGCTTGTATGCAGTATGTCATGATCATGTGTGTTGGGGAGGTGAGATTGCATCACAGCAGTCTGACCAGCTTTAAAAAGTGCAATATTCCCCGTATTGCATCTTAATGTATTTTTCATGGTGTTACATGCATGTTATTACAGGCGCAAAGACACAAACAGGTGTGCACACAAAAACACACAGTAATCATTAGGGTTGGGTATCGAGAACCGGTTCTTTTCGAGAAGCTTTAAGAAATGATTGGATCCACCGACATCAAACCCTTTTTGCTTAACGATTCCCTTATCAGTCCTTCAGAGTGGCCGTTGTTTTTGAGGGTGTTTATCAGGAAAATGATTATTTCTCTACGTTGATTACAGACCCTGCAGTGGCTCTGCAATCAACCGCTTCTATAATGGCTCCGCTTTGAAGCTTGAACCACCGAAGCAGCGCTCCCACCCTCTACTTTGTTGGTTCTTTGCTTCGCTGCTTTCCAGAAATGGCAAGTCCGCTTCTTAACCTCTCTCAAAGCCATTTAAAGATGTTAATCCTGAGCTTTTTTGTGTGGATTAAAGTCACTAACTGTGACTCTTGTCCTGTTGCAGGCAAGAAACGAGAATCGTCCTCTGTTCCATTCGCACAGCTCCAAACGCTGCACCGCTCTCTGCCGAGTTAAGTTAGAGTCCGGTCGGAATTAATAACTTCAAAGCGAATTGCGGTGTTAAATCAAATTACACCTAACCAAACATTGTAATACAAACAATATACTACAATTGATTAAAACATTTTTTTCCTCCCAAAATGAGACATCCTGCATTCTTTATGAGTTACATCCTGACCTGCAGTGCAGCCGGCTGAGCTCAGCTTAGAGGCTATGTATGGAGTGACATTCATACCATTAAAGTCTGAAAGGAAATGCTTTTGACAAAAACTACAGATTTTTTTATTTCTATTTATGTCCAGAGATCAAGGATCCACCATGTAGAGTTTATTTGTGTCCAGAGATCAGGGATCCAGTGACCATTCATATTTATTTACTTTAAGACTCAATAAAATGTTATTGACATAGAAAACCTGTAAAGCCTACTTTTAGTACACAGAAAATTCACAAGCGGTATCGATAAGGGAATCGATAAAGGAATCAATAAGGAATCCAATCGATAAGTGGAATCGATAATGGCATCGATATCAATAAAATCTTATCAATACCCATCCCTACTAATCATTTACTCAGGATGACACAGATGTAGTGGCGCACTCACCCCTTGCCAAATACAGCAGTGTCATAGGTTCATGCCCAAAGTTTCAGAAAAAAAACAAAACTCTGATGTTGTTGAAATCCTGAATGGGAGCATCTCAAAGAAAATAAAAGTAAGTAGCTTTACAATCCATGACAGTAGAGCTGAAACAACTAATCGAGTTAATTGATTATAATTGATTATTAAAATAGTTGTCAACTAATTTACTCATCGATTAGTTGCTAAATAACTTTGTTTTACCGCAAATATTTCGTTTCTTCCATATAATCAACCAAACTTTGCTTTGAATCTTTAACCAATGAAGGAGTGCTTCGAGCTGCTGCTTCGTTGGTTTCATTTGTTTTATTTCGCTTTGTCTTGATTTTTCCCCACTAAAACCCTAAAAAGCATATGTCTGTGAGGAATATTTACCTTTTTTATGTTAAACTGACCTGTTATGGTCTTCTGAAACAGTTGATAGATGTATTTTATGCTAACACCGATGCTAATGCGTTAGCATGTCTATGGCGTTTTCAATGTTAAAGTTAGCATTAAGTTGCTGGCATTTCCGCATGTTTGTGCATTTGTTTTCTGTATAATAATTAATGGCTCAGCGTTTGTTGTCGTAAAAGAGTCAAATGTATTACAAATGAAAATATTTTTTAATTTATTTTTATTTATATATTAATAGCAACAATAATAGTAATAATAAATAACTAATAATGCTACAGTACAATTTTAGAGAAAGAGACATGAGTCACATTGTGAAATGACCACATAGTTTACAAGTTAGCACATATAATGAGTCAGGCTACAGTTTTTGATTTAGGTTTTATGGTTAACTGGTTATGCTAACTGCTCATTTGCAGCAACAAAAATACCTCTTTTTTCACCATATATTTTACAATATTTATATGTTTCAGTGTTGTTTTATGGCAACTCAGCACTTTGATAAAGCAATGCCATTTGAAATAATTATTTTTGTTCTTTATTATAAACTGTTTTATTCTTTATTATTTTATATTTCAGCAGCCAAGGGACATTTGACGATTTGTTGATTTTCAAGTATTTTAAGATATCAAATAATGTTCTGCTGTTAAATAAAGTGATGGAAGGAGAGAAAAAATGTTTTCCTGGCACATTTTAAAAAAATTCCCCGCTAATCCAATTAATTGATTAATCGTGTTGAAACCCCATCAGATTCATCAATGATCCAAATAATCGTTTGTTGCAGCCCTACATGACACACAAGGATCTTATAGAAATGTATGCTATTTTCCAGCTTGTATGCAATGTGTTATGAACGCATGTGTTGGGGAGGTGAGATTGCATCACAGCAGTTTGACCTTCTTTAAAAAAATTCTGGAACACGAGTAGGGATGGGTATTGATAAGATTTTATCAATATCGATGCCATTATCGATTCCGCTTATTGATCCGATTCCTTGTTGATTCCCTTCTTGATACTTCTTGTAAATTTTCTGTGTACTAAAAGTAGACTTTACAGGTTTTCTATGTCAACAACATTTTAAATTGGTCACTGGATCCTTGATCTCTGGACATAAATAAAATAAATAAAATCTGTATTTTTTGTGAAGAGCATTTCCTTTCAGACATTTTGGCATGAATGTCTCTCCATACCTCTGAGCTGACCTCAGCCGGCTGCTGCACGTAAGCGCAGGACGTCTCGTTTTGGGAGGAAAAAAACATTTTGATCGATTGCAGTTTGTTTGTATTCCAACGTTTGGAAAGAGGTGTCATTTGATTTAAACGGTGTTTCACTTTAAATTTATTAATTCTGACTGGACACTATCGTTCTAACTTGACCCAGCAGAGAGCCGCGCAGCATTTGGAGCTGTGTGAACAGAATGGAGGACAATTCTCATTTTTGTCTCGCAACAAGACAGGAGTCCCAGTTAGTGACTTTGCACAAAAGTGACTCACGATTGACATATTCAGGGATGAAAGTCGTGAAAAACAAAAAAAGGTGAAACCCAAAATTACCCCCCAACACCACCAGCATGAAAATGTTTGAATTCTAGAAGCTCTGAATTGCAATCTGGGACTATTCCAGACAATAAACTGCAGTAAGTGCGGCATCCATTTTGGTGAGAAAAATACAACTTTCCTTATTCAAATTAATTCCAGTAGTATTCTGCTCTTACTAGGATGCAGCAGTTTTCTAGCTTGGCAGATAGTTCTGGAGGAAATCACTGAAGAAATTAACACATTAAAAATATGGTTTGACCAAAACAAAAAATTGTCATTAAACTTAAATAAAACAGGGATGAAGTGGATGTGTAAGAGTCACTAGGTGTTCACTGGAAAGTTATTTATTTCTATATTTATTTATTTATTTATTTTCATTGTTAGTTGGTTTTATCTTTTCTGTTTTGTTTTGTTTCATCAGGTTCTTTTTGTCTCTTTCTCTAAAACTGTATTGTAGCATTATTAGTTACTATGAGTTATTACAATTATTGTTGTTGCTGCTATTATTATTAATATATAAATAAAAATAAAGAAAAAATACAATTTGACTCTTTTACGACAACGAACGCTGAGCCATTATTATACAGAAAACAAATTCACACACAACATGCTGAGATATGAACAGCTTAATGCTAACTTTAACATTGAAAACACCATAGACATGCTAATGTGTTAGCATTGGTCCCATTTTTAAGTTATAAATACATCTGTCAACTGTTTCAGAAGACCATAACGGGTCGGTTTAACATAAAAAGGTAAATATTACTCACAGACATATGCTCTTTAGGGTTGTAGCGGGGAAAATTAAGATAAAGCGAAATAAAACAATGAATCAACAAAGCACCAGATCGAAGCACTGCTTCACCTGCGAATCACTGCTTCGATTGGTTCAAGATTCAAAGCAAAGCCGTGCTGCAGAAAAGTTGATTACAGACCTGCTGCAGGGTCTGTAATCAGTGTAGAGAAATGATCATTTTCCTGACAAACACCCCCAAAAACAACGGCCACTCTGAAGGACTGATAAGGGAATCGTTAAGCAAAAAGGTTATTGATGTCGGTGGATCAAATCATTTCTTAACAATACGCGAAAGGAACCGGTTCTCTATACCCATCCCTAAACATGAGTATTGCCATATTTCCTGTATTACATCATAATGTATTTTCATAGTGTTACTTGCATGTTATGGGCACAAAGGTACAAACAGGTGTGCAAGCAGAAGAAACACAGAAACACTACACATTTGCACTTGGTGATACAGATGTAATGACACAATCACCCCTTGCCAAATACAGCAGTGTTATAGGTTCATGCCCAAAGTTTCAGAAAAAATCTCTAATGCTTTTGAAATCCTGAATGGGGGCAGCTCAAAGAAAAGAAAAAGTAAATAGCTTTGCAATCCATGACGCACAAGGATCTTATAGAAATGTATGCTATTTTCCAGCTTGTATGCAATGTGTTATGGTCACATGTTTTGGGGAGATGATTGTATCACAGCAGTTTGACCTTTAAAAAATTCTCCAAATGAGTGGTGCCATATTTCCTTTTTACATCATATTCTATACTGTGTGGTGTTACATGCATGTTATTACAGGCACAAAGGCAAAAACAGGTGTGCAAACAGAATGACCAATTATTGCTTGTTTACAGTAATAATGGCACACATCAAAATTAAAGACAACACATATACATTTGACATTGTTTATGTGCACTAAAGTTGAAGCAGTCTGTCGTCCGAATTGAGGCAAAGTGGGTGAAGGCCGCTGCAACTGGAGTCACGCCGCCACTAGCTTGGGGGGAATGGGGACCTGCTGCAGCTAATAATCACGCAGCCCCCGGAGGGGAAAGGGGTGGCGTGAGCGGTTGCTGGGATTGGGTGTGTGATGGGGGGCAGGAAGGGAGGTAAAGGGAAAATGGACCATGCTTCAGTCTTTGTCCATGTGTAAGTCTGTCAGTTTATTGTCTTTGTGGGTTGAGATAAGAAAGGAGCCGAATAATTTCACCAAGGTCTGAAGACATTCCTCTGGAGGAAAACAGTCAGGCAATTTGTCTTTCAGGCTTGATAAGCCTGGCGTGTTGTGGTTTGAGCAGTGAAAAACACTTTTTTACAGCTTCACTAGAACAACCAAATCCCAATTATGAATTAAGAATATTCCCAATTGGCCTCTGAAATCTTCATCTTCATCTGCAAGGCACGCATCTGCTCCCAGATGTCATCCAATTTGCGTCTGAGTTCAAGAGTCATCACAGTCTGAGAATGCACTATCTTGCCAACCTCGTTAATCATGACGGACAAGCGAGGGGCTGTGGTTCTTGATGCCGCCGTCTTGCCAATTTTCCAGTAGATCAGGGTAGCGCATATAATTTGAGGAATTCACAGTCTGGTGAAGTAGGGACTTGAAGGTTAAAGCAGAAGCAGAGATAGGGGAGAGTGGAGGAGATACGACCGCCCTCGTCGGAGTCCCAAGCTGTGTGATACAGATGTAATGGCACAATTGCCCCTTGCCAAATACAGCAGTGTTATAGGTTCATGCCCAAAGTTTCATATAAAACAAAAAAAACCTCCGTGAGGTGGCAACCAGATATTGAATTCCTGCGTGGGAGCAGCTCAAACAACGGAAACAGCAAATAGCTTTGAATCTTGACAGCATAGATGTTTATGTATCTCATACTCTGCCAGTTCACCCGGGGCTGTCCATTAAACACCAATGGGGCCTCAGACTTATACACAGACACAATAACATAACCTATATTCTGGAACCAAATGGAAGAACACTCATTGTACTTCACACCAAAAAAGACCCAAAATGCACACTAACGTGTAATATATCAAATCCAATTCTTTCGGTTGTTTTCACATCCATCGCTTGTTTTGCCAGGACTGCTGCTACAATTCCAACAAATCACAACTGACAACATAACCTCACTGGCAGAGTTAATAATTACTGTCTTTAAAGAATGATCTCCTCGGGAGAAAAAAAGGGGGGGAAAGAAGAAGAAAAACTTGCATGCTTGTGCTACTCCAGTCTTTATATGTATAATAAATAGAGTTGTCTGAAGGCATCAAGGGATATTGGGAGTTATTAAATGTTATATGACACTGGGTGAATTATTGCCCTAACTGTCTCTGCTGGAGTCTCTGCTGGGCGTCTCATTAACCTGCTGTTACATTAAGATGTTCTCCAGCTTCTACTACACTGTCAACTTAAGTTTCTGGTTAATTAGTGCAACATGAGTCACAAGATAATCATAAGATGCCAAAAAAAAAAAATAAAAAAAAAAAATTAGCGAGGCAACAAAGAGCAGAGGAATAGAGTAGTGGCAATTAGTTGATATTTATGAGCCATTTATGACAGAGTGTTTGCTAGATGGATGAATTTATCAGGTTGTGCAATCGGTTAAAGCCTCGCTCACTCCGGGCAAATAATGTATGTGCTCATCATTTAGAACTGCTCAATGGCTGCACCAATGCTCTGGTATTGTGGGGATGCTGGAAGCAGGTGCAGGGTGGCTTTGTAGATTTTAGATGCACAGACAGTGAAGCACTCATTCCCCCTCGCGTAGTCCAAGTGGTGCGGTCCTCAGCCTTAAAGGCAGAGTGCACGGTGCAGATTAGTGCACAAACTCTTACTTAACCATCATAAAGCAGAGGACAAACAAACCATTTGCATGGTAATGCTCACACTTTATAGATTAAAAATGTCATTGTCAGGTCTGCAAATCACCTGCAGCTTCATTTTTGATGATTATTCATTAAATCTCACTGACGTCTCTCACCTGATATAAGACACGTGGAGGCGCGCGCCGCATCTGTTGCAACCGTCTGCAACTGTCCTTTACAGCGCCACAGAGGCAACCATATGACAACAAGCCTCCCTATCGCCATGGCAACAACTGCACCATTGCTAAGGCAACAGCTGCAGAGTGCTACAACAAGCAGGAGAGTCTTCATACAGTTTTCAGCATCACAGCTCTTTTTTGTGTGTGTGGTTTAGTTTTCTCCTCTCTTCTCTGTGCTTTTTCATCTCTTTTTTCTCCCCATCACCGCGGTGCAGATGTAATTCACACTCTCCTCCTCAACACATTTGCTTTCAGTCTAATTCCTTCTGTCTTCACACACACACACACACACACACACACACACACACACACACACACACACACACACACACACACACACACACACACACACACACACACGCTCAATACAGCCCACTCTTCCTTTCTCTTTCTTTCACTCTCCCCTCCCTCAGGTATTCTTTTCCATGCTCTGCTGTCTTTTTCCTCTTTGTGTGAACCCTCCATCCCTTTTTCCTTCCCATCTCCAATTCTCCATCTCTTTTCAAAATCTCTTTTATTTTATTTATTTATTTTTTTTTTGCTCATCCTGTACAGAAAAACTCTCACCTTCCCATCTCTCACCCCTTTCTGTCTCCTGCTAAATTCTGATACCACCCTCCTCTCCTCTCTCTCTCTCTCTCTCTCTCTGTCTCTCTCTTTCTCTCTCTTCCCAGCTCACTCTCTCGCTCTTTCCCTGTGGCCCTCCCCTCCCTTTTCATGTTTTTCCCCCTCCCTCCATCCTCTCTTTCCCTCACTGGTTCAGTTAGTCAAAGAAGAGACTCACGGAAGGACAGAAAGGGGGGAAAGGCAGGCTGAGAGAGAGAGAGAGAGAGAGAGAGAGAGAGAGAGAGAGAGAGAGAGAGAGCAGGAGTGGGGCAGGCTGGGGAGAGGGGTGTGGGGTCTCAGCCCTCTGTCGTGGGGGGTTGGGGGAGTTGAAATACACCCCAATATTGTGTTCTAAGTACCATGGACTGCCTCTGCATTGTGACTACAAAGGTAAGCTCATCCGCTCCCTGTGACTCGGACTCTGAGAGAGGAGGCGCGACTGTGTGTGCACAAGCTGTGATGCGCAAGCTGTGATGCGCTTTGTGACAGGTTGCTTCTACACCTGCCGTTTTCTCCTCAAACACATCCCCGTCCTTTGTTGTTCCTGGAGATGGGGCTGAGCTGCACCACTCTTCGATATCTCTCTGCTGTGGATGAGCGTCTGTGCGTCTCTCCTCCGCGCCACGCGCTGTGCTGGCTGACCTGAGTGGATGTAGTGAAAGCCGCCACTGTGGGGCTTTGTGTCATGCCAGAGCTGCAGAATCTGTCAGGGAGAAGACCAGGAGAGGCCACTCCGCATGCTAATTTCTGCTTCCCTCTTTTGTCTTAACCCCGATTGTTGCTTCAGGACACATCTGCTTTCTGTCCTCGTGGGCACCATCTCAGAGTCTTGGTTGGCTCACACTTTTAGGTTGTGTCAGAAGGTGAAATATGTGTGTATTTGTGTTAAGATTTTATGACAAAATACAGGGGGAAAGAAGCCAAACATTAAAATGATTGTAATCACTAAAGTTTTGTAGTGAGTACAATTCCAAACTTTGCTTCCATCTTCTTCACTCTGGAGATTAGCTTCTATAGCTTATATATCACATTTGACTCAGAAATTACAAAATAATTCCTTTTATAGACTGTGACTAAACATTGGAGCAGGTATACTTTCTGAAAAAAAAAAAAAAAATTCCTGTGAGCAGTCTTACACAAACCCAAACCTAATCCTAACCACAGAGTCTTCAGGGGCCTTCAGTGCCTTATGTTGGTCACGATTCTTTCTTCTATAAAAGTTGTTTCCTTGCTGCTTCCACACAAATTAATATAAGGTTGTTTTTTTTACTTCAGAAAAAAAAAGGCTATATATTTCATCAGTTGACAAAAGATTAAGGTGTCTGTACTGCATTAAATTAAGCACTTCAAAAAGCAAGGAAAAGAAAAAAGGTTCCACTAGAATTTGAAGTGAGGTTGTTGAGTTCAGATTAGTCGTTACACCACAGAACCACTATGTCAGAGGACAAAACTTTGTCTTTGGTAAATTTAAAGCTGTGTTCACATTCTAGTCATCTTGTGGTCTGTGCATCACTTTGGTCTGTGGACATTTTTTTTAGTGGCCCCACACTTGTCACTTGATTGCTAGACATTGCTGGCATTAGCCATTTCATGAGCTCAGCTACATTGTCTGGACCTATTTCAGTCTTCATCTGCTTTTTAGAGCAAACCCGACAGCTTCATTTGAAAGCTGTTTCCACAATTTTTTGTTGTTGTTTGTTTTTACATTTTATTTTGTCATTGTTGCACAATTCTGGAAATTTGGACATATACATTATTAGCATTATTCTCTTCTCTAATGTGACAAGCAGCGATTTTATAGATCTACTCCAGTGACCGTAAATTGATCTACATTTCTGTCAAAATGGTGTAGGTGAGCAGTTTAAGCAGACTTGATCTGTGATAACCAGTGTGAGCATGGAGAACAGAAATTCCATATGGAGTTCTTGCTAGCAAATCAATTTTCACCTGGATTAACGTTAGCTGACATGGCTGAATTAGCTGATTTGGCTGATGTAACAATTAGCCGATTGAGCTCTAAAAATGTAATTAAAAATTATAAAAATGTTGAAAATCCATGTGTCCTGTCCAAGAATAAGGGCTAAGGATTAGGCTCAGGGCTAGGGTTAGAGTAAGGTTTAGGGTTACAGGTCATTATAGGTTAAGGGCTAGGGTTAAGGTATGGGTAAGGTTTAGGGTTACAGCTCATTAAGGTTTAGAAATATGCCATTTTTGGCCAAACAATCCACATTATTGCTTGTTTGTTTGTTTTTGTTTTGCCAAAATGTACCAGTACGGAGTATCTAACACCAGATGGTTGTAGTCTGAAATGTACATGGCCGAAAAGTCCTACACGTGCAAAATAATGTATGTTCTGCTGCAATAATGTGAACACATCTTGAGTAGGAGGAAATACAAGGCGGGAAATGTGCGTAGCTTCTGACGTTTCTAACTACACTAGTCAACACAATTTTTCTAGCATGGATTTTTTCATCAGATTTTGGGTGATTTGGGGACTCTGAATTCAAATGTGGTGTTAGTTTTTGCCAATCACATCACATTTTTGAGATATGAAAAGAAAACATTTTAAAAATTGATATTTTTTGATGAAAGTTTAAAAAATTAGGTTGCTTTTAAGCACCCATATATGGAATAATGTTTGTAATGGAAGGCAGCTACTCCTTTAAGAATGCATTTCTAAAACTACGTTTATGCTTGCACCATTTTTTGAGCTTTATAGACCACAGTATACAAATACTAAATAAGTAAATATATATTGAAAAAATACAATCTGAAGCATTATGCTCATCACAGGTAAGGCACCACTGAAAAGCTTTTTTTTTTTCTTAGTTTTAGTGTCTTTCTCAAAGAATAAAAGTTGCAGCTTTAAACCAAAAGCATGCAAAAAAAACACAAAAAGGTAACCCTGTTAGTTTAAAATGATCAGCAGTAAGACTGACTATACAGAGTAACTCAATCTGCATCACATGTCTCATGCACTATATCCTCTTCTTCTTCATCATCATAAGTGAATGAAGACGTGGAAGAAGTAAACTCGCCCTTATCAATTTCTGGGAGCTTGGTGAAAATGGGTACTAATATTTCATCACTGTGGGGAACCGGTTGTATACCAGATGGTGCACTGGGGTATTGCAAGTGTTGTTTGTTTTTCTTATTAAATCCCTTAATGTTTACAAGGCAGAAGTATCGGTCATCTAAGTGGTTTTTCAGTTCTCCCCAAACCTTTGGCACATCAAATTTGAGCTTAGCATTCTTTCTTTGAGACCAGGATCTCAAGGTTTCGACACAAGTTGTGCAAACTTGATGAGACACCCAATTTTTGTCCTGGTCACCAAGTGGTACTCTGAAATAAACAAGGTACACTTTTTTGATAAAAGTATTGATGTTACGTCTTTGAGGTGGTAAAGTGAAGCAACCACAGATATAACAGTGCAACACTTCCTTCGCTTGGAAGTCGTAGACATGTTAGCTACCTTAGCGCAAAGAAGAATCATGGCAAGGTCTTCGCAAAACTGTAAATTGCCAAACCTATCACACAATAACAAACATTCCTGTTAAGAAACTAATGCTGTTACAGTCAAACATACGCGTATGTTTAAAAATGACATGTCTTAACCTTACTGCTTTGTCTGGAAACAGCCATTTTTCTTACTTCGTGGCTACGTCTCGTATCAATCATTGAAGTAAAAGCTGCAGTCTTGCATACCTTTACGACTCTTTGTTCACAATTTGCAAACCTGGTTTAAAAACTATGCCTTTGAAGCTGCTTTTGTGCATGATTAGTGGCGTCAAGCCCATGAGTGAATGCGCAACTTTTGTGTAATCCATCAATTAGATTAGATTAGATAGAACTTTATTGATCCCTTGGGAAGACTCCCTCAGGGAAATTGAGGTTCCAGCAGCATAGTGTAGCAGCACACAGGGTAAGAAGCACACCAAGTATCAAAAGTGAAGAAACCGTACAGGTCATGCAGATTGCAAAAAAAAAAAAAAAAAAAAAAAAAAAAAAAAAAAGTGATGTGATGTGATAGAGGAAATCGGAGCTCAGATCCAGATTCAGCACCCCAAAATTGCTCTAAATCAGTTCTCAAATCCACATATATATATATATATATATATATATATATATATATATATATATATATATATATATATATATATATATATATATATATATGTGTGTGTGTGTGTGTGTGTGTGTGTGTGTGTGTGTGTATAAAATCAGTGCTATTGTACCTTCACAACCATATTTTGAGGTCATAGAACATCTCATAAGACACTTAATAGAAGAACCCGTTCATTGTGCACCCAGATTCCATGCTTCACTTCAGTTTGCTGAATGAAATATTTCTCACAAGTTCCACACAAAAATGATTCATTATTAAACTTTCCAATAATGAACCAGTAAGCTCTCACACAGAAGAACCGTACAGAAGTGATTGAAGATGTGTCTGTGTGGAAAAAGTGTTTGGGACTTGTGTGAGAGCTGAAGTGAGGGTTCACTTGGCCTTTTTGAATGTATTACATAAATTTGTGATTAACTGTGGCACAGTACATTCATTTGCTTATCAACCTCTCAGTTTCCTTGGTAACAGAGCTCATTGGTCAGGAAAAAGAACCACAGATAAATATGTGCAGTCAGATGAGCAGTGAGACTGCATTTAACGCTGTGGAGGATTTTCATTAAAATGTATATCGATTTTGTTGTTATACAAGGGTGGATCACAGATAGCGGCCTCTGTTTTTATAAATTTTTCTTAATTAATGAAAGTGTTGAAACTACGATACATGTTCTTTAGATGGTTTTGTTCATTGTGTTATGCTTCAGTTGTTGTTGTGGTTGACGTTTTGCCTACGCATGGAATCCAAATCGAACAATTTGAAATTACATTTTTTTCTTACCAACCCATATTGTGCTGTACTACAAAGAAATCATGTTTTTTGCTCCTCCCCTCACCCCACCAACAAAAAGTGCCCTATATTTTGGTGTCTTCTTTGCTAATGGTCATATCTTATGTATGTATCACTGTTCATATTAACTGCCTGGACATCAAAGTTTTTATTTCTTCTAAACCACATTCAAATTTCATTTTTCTTTCTATTTTGTGCAAAGAGACGGCTCAGTTGGCTAGTTCAAAAATGGATGCTAGTACAACCCCAATTCCAATGAAGTTGGGACGTTGTGTAAAATGTAAATAAAACAGAACACAATGATTTGCAAATCCTCTTCAACCTCTATTCAGTTGAATACACCTCAAAGACAAGATATTTAATGTTCAAACTGATAAACTTTATTGTTTTTGTGCAAATATTTGCTCATTTTGAAATGGATGCCTGCAACACGTTTCAAAAAAGTTGGGACAGTGGTATGTTTGCCACCGTGTTACATCACCTTTGCTTCTAACAACACTCAATAAGCATTTAGGAACTGAGGACACTAATTGTTGAAGCTTTGTAGGTGGAATTCTTTCCCATTCTTGCTTGATGTACAACTTTAGTTGTTTAACAGTCCAGGGTTTCCGTTGCGCCACACATTTTCAATGGGTGACAGGTCTGGACTGCAGGCAGGCCAGTCCAGTACCCGCACTCTTTGTTGTAACACGTGCAGAATGTGGCTTGGCATTGTCTTGCTGAAATAAGCAGCGATGTCCCTGAAAAAGACGTGGCTTGGATGGCAGCATGTGTTACTCCAAAACCTGGATGTACCTTTCAGCATTGATGGTGCCATCACAGATGTGTAAGCAGAAGCATGTGTGGCAGACATGAGGTCTTACTTAGCAGGGGGGTCTTACAACTCCACATTACATGGAGAAATGTGGCAGGGGTGGGATTTGAACCCGGAACCTTCTGCACTGAAACCACACGCATTAACCACTTGGCCACCACCCCTTCCTACAAGCACACAGTTGGTAACAGTGGATATTTTACCAAACTTGTTCCAGATTTCTGCAGCACCCTCAAAGTGAGAAAAGACTTACTGTAAAGATAGCACAGCCAACATAACTTTATCCAAGAGACTACAAGGTAGATGGGTATTTTATTTTATGATTATCATTGTTTTTTTAATTAAAGTGAAGCAGACATTGTTCATAAAATGGGGTGTTGCAAAGCAAGTCAGATCATTGTTCAAATTATTCCTTTGATACTAGATGCAAGCCGTCTTTATGTGTGTTGGCTTTATGGGTGTTTTTAAGCACAAACGGAAAACAGCATTTAGAACCATCTGTTCATGAGGGTATAATTATCTGCAACAACAAATTGATGTGTTTTCTTATGCTTAGAATGAGCCCTTGATAACTACAAGCAGGAAGTACCTGTATCTCACCAGATTTACGATACGATACACTTTATTGTCCCCTTAGGGAAATTTGTCTTGGACTCATGCTAAGTGCCTTTACAAAAGGAAAACAAACAGATACAAGTAAAAACACAACCACATCTATAACAAATTAACATGACAGGAAGTCAGGAGAAACACCGTAAGTATTGCACAAGTAAAAACCATTAAATGTTTAGCACTAAATTTGTTTGACACTGAAATTATGTATTTGATTTTTTTTATATTAAAATGATATATCTGAATTTTTTTGAAATTGAAAAAATGTATCTGAGTTTTTTTTAACGCTGAACTTTTGACAATGAAATTATGGATCAGAATTTCTCAGCACTCAATTTTATGGCATAGAAAAGACATATCTCTTTTTTGAGTATTCAATTTTTATCTGAATGTTTTTGAAACTGAAATTATATATGTGAATTTTTACCACTGAACTGAACCCAAAGAGCTCTGTTTAATATATTAAGATCTCATATAGCATCTATACTCAAGGTCCCCAAATTCAATGTAAAAAAAAAATTACACCCCAAATTTCACTTTAAAAATTTGCATACATATTTAAGATACTAAAAAAGCAGCAAAGATGTGTCAAACTGAACCAGCATCCAACCAATGAAGTTACATTCCACCGGTCATGTGATGCTAATGACCTACCAAATGATGAATTAATACACTTATCAAAGTACCACGTTTTGTGTGTGCAGTTCAAACCATTAGTATCACATACGTCTCTCTGCAAAATAATTATGTGCTGTAAATTTATACAATTCAATTTCAGACACATAATTTCAATGTAAAAAAATTCAAACAAAAAAAATCTTAAATATAATTTTAATGTTGAAAAATTTTAGAAAAAAAATCCTAAACATACTTTCAATGTAAAAAAAAAAAAAAAAGAACAAAAAAATTCATAAAGATAATTTCAATGTTGAAAAATTCAGTGCTAAAAGATTAATGACTTTTGAATTTCAAAATCTGGTGATATGATTTGTTTACCTGTGGAGGCTGCCATGGTGCATCACCATGTTGATACAGTAGAACAAAACGTACATGCTTAGTCTGTATTTCATATTGTGCAATGTGGCTAGAAGACTGGAGAAAATGAAGAGAAATCATTGGTTGCTCCTGTTTACACTGTCCACTGGTTGCTAGTGCAGGTTGACAAGTTTGAGAACCCACATTTTTGTGAAAATGTAGGATTATACATATTGCTTATCACATGTGAAGGCAAAAGAGCAAGAATCACTGAAGTCAAAGAAGCAAAAACATGAAGGGAAGTAAAATCAATACTGGTGACAGCATAATGTAACCTACAACATCACCGCTAGATGACATTATATAACGGCTGAGTGGATCCTTGTCATTTGATTGGTGGGTTGTATGTCACGTGACATGGATTATCTGTACCATTTGCCATTGTGTTTCATTTACCGTGCAATAGTTCTTTTTAGCGTGCAATTTTGGTACTATATGAAATGTGCTATTGCACCCCCTGACCAACGCGCGTGCTCACACTACTGAGGACAGCGTTTAGCTAAACATGGCGGGGTTTGTTTTGCTGACAGACGATGATTTGAAGGAGCTAACTGACTGTGCTAATTCTTCTAACACACACACACACACACACACACAAAACAAATCCAATACACTGTAAGCCATCTGGAGGCAGGAAGAGCTGTTAGGATGAAGCTAGGATGAAAAGCTGGACACATTTCTGACACGATTCGGTGGAGTGGGGAAAGCAGAGTGCACGGCGTCACAGACTACATCGTCAAAATTTTTTTTTTTTTTTTTACAAGTGACTGAGAACAATTTTGGACTCATGTTGGACTGCTGACGTCAACGCATCAGTGACAAACACCAAAATGTAAGTCCATTTTCTGTTGTTTATAAATTAATAAAATATTAAATGACAAGGATCTGTTTTAGTTGTAATATAAAACATATTTCACCTCATGAAATTTTCGTATCATTGAACTCATAAACATTCATTATTTATACTCAACAAAAATATAAACGCAACGCTTTTGGTTTTGCTCCCATTTTGTATGAGATGAACTCAAAGATCTAAAACGTTTTCCACATACACAATATCACCATTTCCCTCAAATATTGTTCACAAACCAGTCGAAATCTGTGATAGTGAGCACTTCTCCTTTGCTGAAATAATCCATCCCACCTCACAGGTGTGCCATACCAAGATGCTGATTAGACACCATGATTAGTGCACAGGTGTGCCTTAGACTGCCCACAATAAAAGGCCACTCTGAAAGGTGCAGTTTTGTTTTATTGGGGGGGGGGGGTACCAGTCAGTATCTGGTGTGACCATTTGCCTCACGCAGTGCAACACATCTCCTTCACATCATTCGTGAAGAGAACACCTCTCCAACATGCCAAACGCCAGCGAATGTGAGCATTTGCCCACTCAAGTCGGTTACGACGACAAACTGGAGTCAGGTCGAGACCCCGATGAGGACGACGAGCATGCAGATGAGCTTCCCTGAGACGGTTTCTGACAGTTTGTGCAGAAATTCTTTGGTTATGCAAACTGATTGTTTCAGCAGCTGTCCGAGTGGATGGTCTCAGACGATCTTGGAGGTGAACATGCTGGATGTGGAGGTCCTGGGCTGGTGTGGTTACACGTGGTCTGCGGTTGTGAGGCTGGTTGGATGTACTGTCAAATTCTCTGAAACGCCTTTGGAGACGGCTTATGGTAGAGAAATGAACATTCAATACACGAGCAACAGCTCTGGTTGACATTCCTGCTGTCAGCATGCCAATTGCACGCTCCCTCAAATCTTGCGACATCTGTGGCATTGTGCTGTGTGATAAAACTGCACCTTTCAGAGTGGCCTTTTATTGTGGGCAGTCTAAGGCACACCTGTGCACTAATCATGGTGTCTAATCAGCATCTTGGTATGGCGCACCTGTGAGGTGGGATGGATTATCTCAGCAAAGGAGAAGTGCTCACTATCACAGATTTAGACTGGTTTGTGAACAATGTTTGAGGGAAATGGTGATATTGTGTATGTGGAAAAAGTTTTAGATCTTTGAGTTCATCTCATACAAAATGGGAGCAAAACCAAAAGTGTTGCGTTTATATAATGGCTGAGTGGATCCTTGTCATTTGATTGGTGCTTTGTATGTCATGTGACATGGATTATTCATACCCATTTGTGTTGCATTGCATTTAGAGTGCAATTTGGTTCCATTTAGAGTGCAGATTTGGTTGCATATGTGTGATACCATTGCACTCTGCACACACACGCATGCACGCACACATACAGGCACGTGCACATGTACACACATGCACACAATGCGCACGCGCGGGCACATACACGTGCGCGCACATACACACATGCATGCACGCAATGTGTGCACACACACAAAACAAATCCACTGTGCCTAAGCCGTCTGACATAATTTTTATTTTTTTATTTTTTTTGCTGCATTGAGGAAATAAACAAGCACACACAAGCACCTTCCCGCTTGTGTGAGCACACACCGGCTTTTGTTTCTACTGTTGTTTATAAATTAATATAAAATGACAAGGATCTATTTTAGCCGTTATATAAAACAAATAATGAATGTTTTTACATTCTTTCAGTGGAACGAATATTTAATTTGGTGAAAGCTGGAACATACCATTCAACCAGGCATGGTATGTTCCAGCTTTCACCAAATTAAATATTTGTGCCATTGAACTCATAAACATTCTTTATTTGTATACTAAATTATGCACACTGTAGCTTTAAGGATATGCAAAATCTACTAAAGACTTGCCATTTACAACACAAACAAAAGACATAATTAAGGCATTTTTCAAAAACACATTTTAAAAAAACCCGGTATATTCCTTTAAATGTGACTTATTAATCATTCATGGGGGTTGGCTGCATTGCAGGTGAGCGTGGCGTGCTGCTATGTAACAGATGACAGCTAAGCTGTTCCCTAACACCCACCTAATGTATAAGCAGTTATGTGAACAATTCTGTTCCCTCATGGAGGCCCGTGCACTAACTTGTGTTGCATGTGGGTGAAGCCGCCGAATGGCAGTGAGCAACACATAGCTGAAACCAAACTGAACTTTGGCACCCATTGTGTGCACACGGCTGCCGTTAGTTTGAAGAGCAGCAGTTATCTGAATATGGTGTGCCAACACTGCTCTTCTCAGCTACCTCCAGATCTTGAATAGGTTCCCAAATGAGCCACTGTGCTCAAGCGGTGAGTTCATCTGGATTGCGTGTGTTTGAAAAGGAGAGTACTATTTTGTAATAGCAGCTGTGGCAGAATTTGTGCAACTCTGACAACAAGGAGTAATAAAAGCAGCTTTTTGTATTTGAAACAGATATGAAATAAAGTGGCTTTCTTGTCACTGTAGAAATTTATGCAAAAGAATACAATTCCTTCTCTTTTATGAAACAACAGTTATTGCTGTTTATTTGTAAAGTGACATTCACTGAGTGGTAACACGTCTTCTCAGCTGGCATACAGCGGTGGATCAGGAGGTTTTTTTCTTGGTGGCAGTAATTGAAGGTCATTCAACACAAACAGTGAAGTGGCAGTTTTGTAGTTATCATACAAATATGCCTTTTAAAGTAAGCAACTAGGCAGCACGGTGGCTTAGTGGTTGGTATGGTTGCCTCACAGCAAGAATGTCATGGGATTGATTCCCACCTGTGGCCTTTCTGTGTGGCGTTTTGGTGTTCTCCCCGTGTTTGCGTGGGTTCCTCCCGGGTGCTCCGGCATATATATATATATATATATATATATATATATATATATATATATATATATATATATATATATGTATATATATATATGTATGTATATATATATATATATATATATATATATATATACGAGGTCTATTAGAAAAGTATCCGACCTTATTATTTTTTTCAAAAACCATATGGATTTGAATCACGTGTCATTACATCAAACATGCTTGAACCCTCGTGGGCATGCGAGAGTTTTTTCACGCCTGTCGGTTACGTCATTCGCCTGTGGGCAGTCTTTGAGTGAGGAGTCGTCCACCCGCTCGTCGATTTTTTTCATTGTTTAGGAATGGCTCAGAGACTGTTGCTTTGTTTGATAAAAAATTTTTCAAAACTGTAAGGCACAACTGAGTGGACACCATTCAATAAATTCAGCTGGTTTTCGGTAAAAATTTTAACGGCTGATGAGAGATTTTGGTCTGGTAGTGTCGCTTTAAGGACGGTCCACGGCGCCTGACGGCGATCTGCGCTTCGAGGCGGCAGCGTCTCGCCGTTTCAAGTTGAAAACTTCCACATTTCAGGCTCTGTTGACGCAGTAAGTCATCAGAGAACAGAGAACTTTCAGAAGAAGTCGGCATGAGGAGTTTATTCGGACATTCCATTGTTAACGGTCATTTTGTAATGAAAGAACGTGCGGGCAGAGTCGCATGTCGGGCTGGACCCGACCGCGGGGGGCCGCGGCAGGAAAAACACCTCCGTGCTGGAAATCTTAACGGGCAAGTTGGAACATGCCCAAGCTGTTAAACAATTTCTCAGTTACTCACTTGTTGAAAGCCATTAAAAGCCGCCTGAATTCTACAAATGGTTTTCAACACGGAGGTGTTTTTCCTGTCGCGGCGCACACAGATTTGCCGAGTCATCACGGAAACGACTCGGCGAATTTGCGCGTACGTCCGCATAAATTCCTCATGCCGGCCTCTTCTGAATCTTCTCTGTTCTCTCACGATGTCCTGGGTGAATTAAGCCTTAAATTAGGATGTTTTCAGCTCGAAACAGGCCGACGACAGCGCCTGGAAGCGCTGCAGGACGTCCCGCTCCGTGGGAAGTCCTTACACCGACAGAAACACCCCATAATCTCTCATCAGCCGTTAAACTTTTCACAGAAAACCAGCTTAATTTCTCGAATAATGTCCACTCGGATATTCCTCACAGGTCCAGAAAAATTTTTGATAAAGCAACGCGCGCCGTCTCGAGCAGCGTGTGAAACAAAGGAATTCAGCCGAGAGGGCGGGACCACATCTCACTCAAGGCCTGCCCACAGGGAAATGACGTCACCGACACGCGTGAAAAAACTCACGCATGCGCACGAGGGTTCAAGCATGATTGGTGTAATCGCATGTCATTCAAATCCATATAGTTAAAAAAAAAAATAAAAGGGTCGGTTTATTATCTAAGAGACCTTGTATATATATATATATATATATATATATATATATTCATTCATTCATTCATCTTCTACCGCTTAGTCCAATTAAGGGTTGCGGGGGGCTGGAGCCTATCCCAGCAGTCATAGAGCGTGAGGCGGGGTACACCCAGGACAGGACGCCAGTCTGTCACAGGGCCACAAATAGACAAACACAGACACACCCACACACACACCTATGGACAATTTTAAAGAGTCCAATCCACCTAACCCGCATGTCTTTGGATGTGGGAGGAAACCGGAGCACCCGGAGGAAACCCACGCAAACACGGGGAGAACATGGAAACTCCACACAGAAAGGCCATGGGAAATGAACCCACGACCTTCTCGCTGTGAGGCAACAGTGCTAACCACTAAGCCACCGTGCTGCCCTATATATATATATATATATATATATATATATATATATATATATATATATATATATATATATATATATATATATATATAAAATGTTATCTTCTCCACACAGATTGCAATAGCCAATCACAGCTTAGCCTTTCTGTCCATCATTTACCTGTATTTTCGCATGCTTGGAGCCAGAAAGTTATGTTGGATCCAAAAGGATCCAAAAAGGCTAGGACCAAAAGTTGTATTGGAACGGTTCCCACTGACCATTAGCATTAGAGCTTACTGCCAATCAGAGCGCGGCATATGAAGGTCAGGAACTAGCTGACAGACGCTGGTTGAAAAAATGGCAACAAACATGTCAACAACACCAGAAAATTGTCTGCCAGCGAGGTTTGCTGAGTTCACAGAGGAGTAACTGGTGGAAATATTGAACTCCAAGGATGCTAAAAACACTAAGAAGGTAGACAAGCACGCTACTGATGTTTTAGAAGCATTCATCTGAATCAGTGATATGCTGTTCACAACAAAATTAATTGATCTAATTTACTTGACTCTTTGTTGTTTGCTTAATTTTGGAGGGGGAGTGGAGAACATAACAACTGATGGATCGCAAGTCGTCCAATATAGAGAAATATTGGATGAAGAAAAGTTATATTGGACGAGGCATAGCCAAGACATCCAGGATGTCTCTGTGTATGTGTGTGTGTATATATATATATATATATATATATATATATATATATATATATATATATATGAGAGAGAAAGAAGATCCACCACATGTGCGTGCACACACACGCACACACAGTAACAGTGAAGCAGGTGAATTGAAGATGAAATGTTCCTCAAGGTTCGTAGATATTTTTCCCAATGAATGCATAGAGTAGTTCCAGCTAGAAGATTTTGAAGAATGAGTCCTCATGAGAGTAGCACGGTGGCTTAGTGGTTAGTACTGTTGCCTCACAGCAAGAGGAGTGTGGAGCTTGCATGTTCTCCCGTGTTTGCGTGGGCTTCCTCCGGGTGCTCCGGTTTCCTCCCACATCCAAAGACATGCGGTTAGGTGGATTGGAATCTTTAAATTGTCCGTAGGTGTGCGTGCGGGTGTGAATGTGTTTGTTTGTCTGTTTGTGGCCCTGTGACAGACTGGCATCCTGTCCAGGGTGTACCCCTCTATAGGCTCCAGCTGCCCGTGACCCTTAATTGGACTAAGTGGTTGAAGATGAGTGTGTGTGTGAGTCCTCATGATTTTGGTTTCTAAGCCGCATTCTGCAGCTCTGGTGTGAAAACATTTTGTTTTTAATCCAAATTAGAGAGGTGAGTCAATGAACGTGAATGTGCTGGTCTGTTAAGTTTTTATAAAGGCCTTTTGTGCATTTTTGTTTCCATTGAAAGCCCCCCCGAGTCCATATTATTGAGTTCTTTAATTTGTTTTATTTGGTTTTATTTATTTCTTGTAGTTCTTTTATTTTTACTTTCAAATTCAAGGATGTACTTGCATTATGAGTGGCATAAAAAGTCTTAAAATGACAGTAGTATTGTTTTTAGCAGTTAATTCTGGGACTATATTTTGGCCATCAAAAGTAGTTATCATGACAGGGCTGCATATACAACGACATCTCTCCTCCACCCCGAACTCTGGCACTCCTTTACCGTCACAATAATCAAATCATTCACGATATCAGCTGTAATATTTCATTTTATAGGGACACTAGTGCATTGAGTCTGAACCCAAAAAGTCATTCTCAGAGGAAAACGAACTCCAGAACACAGTGGCTTATGATATTCTTTAATCTGCTAGAATGGTAGCAAGAAATGATCCATCAAAGAAGTCACTTAAAAATAAACCATCACATTGGAATTGCAGTTCTCCTCTCATCTGTCGAATTAGCTGTTTTTAAAAGCTTATGTAATTTTCTCTTTCTTCCTACACTTTGACAAAAACTTAATGAAAACTGCAACATATAACAGCATTACTGTTATGTGCAGACGCGAGTTGAGGAGCGCGACCAGCGTCTGACTGAACCCAGCGCTAAAATAACCAGAAAGCGGTTCCAAAAACAAAACAAATTTATTTTCCTTCTGTGCAATAACTGTGTACAACATAAATGTGCGGTTATCTGGTGAGGTGAAGGACGGCGCGCTCTCCAGCGCCCAAATGGATCGAAGCCCGACGCTTCTGGACCCAGACTCACCGCTGAACACCCCCCAGGTGGACACGACAAACTGACTCTGTGAAGGATGGAAAAGGTGAGGTAAGTCAACAGCTACAACAAATATCCTTCACAGGCACACACTATCAGCAACACATTCAGGTCTGAATTTAAGCTTTATGTAAATGAGCAGCTTCTCACAACAGGTGGAGGATCATCAGTCCGTACGCCACGGCAGTGAGAAGCAAACTGCACAATTCTCATCAATGTTCAAATATACTGCGTAACAAAATGCCAAATTACTATTAACGATCATTCAGACAATAATCACCGCTGATGTGTGCTGACAGCATGTGTCCCTCACCCGTCCTCCTTCACAGGCACGATGTGTCAAACCCTGGCGCGGTCCTCAGCGTCTCACAAACGAACGTCACAAGGTCGAGTTCCCGGCAGTTCTGCTTGAACCACTCATGGCTTAAATGCAGAACGCCATCTCATTATCTGCTTCAGCTGAAAGTCTTTAAGTTTACACGTGAACATCATCCACAGGTGCAGCTAATAATGCTGATGAGGATGAAGGACTCTTCTGCCAGCACCTTCTCCACAGACAAAAACCAGTTTGCATACCACCTGGAGAGCAAAGAAAAGAAAACAACACCAAAATGTCCAGCCAAACCCCCAACACACAGCAATTACATCACACAGAAGCATCATTACATAACATTTAAAGCAGAATATTAGGGCGTATGGAGTTGTTTAGACGCGGTTGGATTTATATTTGGTGGCGATTCTGAGTGTAAATGACGCTCAGAATCCGGTTCGCACTGAGTCACAGCGATGGCTTGACGTTTGTGAGAGAAGCAATAAAGATGTGCAGTAAAAGCGATTTGAGCTCTTCAAGTGACTAATCTTCCTGCTGCTGTGATGTAAGCGAGCGTAACTGAAAAACTATTGCAATAAGAAAATAAGACATCTTAACACTGAGCATATTATTTTTTGTTGCTTGGCATCTTTTGGTTATCCACTCGAGTGCTGTTGTTTCCATTTATTGTCCTCTGTTTTTTCCTTCTCCATCCTATTCTGTCACTCTTCTTGACTTACTCTCTCTACCTTTCTGCCCTTCTTCTCACCACATACCATGTCTCCCTCATCAGTGCATCTTCAAATAAATTATACATTTGACATAATGTAGTCAGCAGCTCAACATGCACATCACCAGCTTTGTGCACGTGGCTGCATAATCTCCAATATGAACATTTTTAACGTTTCAGCACCAACATTTGTGATTAGATTCTGCTTCAAGATGGTTTATATGAATATTTATATGTCACACGTGTGCAGACGTGGCTGATGACCACCGCATTGTGCTTCAAGGTGGAGTTAAGCTCCACTCGCCCCCTGTGAAACGAAATAGATCCTCCTCAGGTTTCATTCAGCTCCACGACTCTGCTCTATTCGACAAGTGTCCATTCGCTGTACCGTGGGGAGTCTGGATGCTGTGAGTTGGGATTAGTGAGCTGAGGCTCAGATGATCTTTGCTCAAGGGCGCATACAGCCTTTCACCCAGAAGGCCTTTGTATGCAGTCACAGAAACACTGATCTCGCCAAGTTGCTCCCTGACCATGAGTGAAGTGGGGTTTGCCCTGGTGAAAGCATGATGTCATAATGCCAAAGATCTGATGGTCTTGACAAACAAAATCAACATCTCGTGCGGTGCATTTGCAAAAGGTCACTTAAAAGCTTCCGCCCACAGGTCATTTGATGTAAGCTTTGTTGCCAAGCAAGACAGGAGGAGAGAAACGCAGATGTAACTAGAAGCACTCAGCGAGTGCAAACCTTCGCCAAGGCCATGGGGTCACTGACGCCATAACATTTACACGCTGTGGAATCATTGAACCTAAAAAAGTCTAACAATGATGTTTGCTCAGTAGTAAAAAAAAGTTTCATTTATTCATTATTCAACTAAACTGCAAATATATGAATTTTTTTAACATTTATGGAACACTTCTCTAAACAAGGCCATAAGGTCACTGACCCTAAAGAGATTCCCTCCTTGGCACAGTGATCTGTTTCTTTTTGTCTCTTTCTCTAAAATTGTATATAATAATCATTAGATTATTAACATATAAACAAAAATAAATTTAAGAAATATTACAATTTGAAAACAAATGCACCCGAACGTGATGACAGCTGCAACTGCTTAATGTTAACTTTTAACATTGAAAATGCCATAGACATGCTAACGCATTAGCATCGGGATCCGGCTCGTGATCCGGATCACCACTAAAATTTAATCACTTGTTCTTCTTGTCATTTCCAACCACTCCACAAAATTTCATGAAATTCTGTTCAAACCTTTGAGTTATCCTGCTGACAGACAGACAAACAAACAAACGCGACCAAAAACATAACCTCTTTGGCGCAGGTAAAAATGGCTATATGCTATGTGTAACGGAGGCCAGCAGGTGTCGCTGTGCAGATGTAGTTAGTAAATCTCACTCCCAACAGCTCAAAAGGATTCTCTGGTCACAAGGCCAGAGCCCTGGGTTTTAGCCTTCTGGTTAGAGAGCCCGACTTCCATGCCGGAACTCGTGAGTTCGCGTCCCGAGGGGAGTGAATGGGCGGAGTCATAACACAACGCAGAAGTGCAGCCGCTACATATGTAACTGTTGATCTAACACAGGTTGAGGTTGTGATTTTACACTTGTGTCCAGAATAAAATTAGTCTTTATGCAAAAGTCAAATTGTGCATTTTCCGGTGTTTATCTTATGAAGCTCATATGGGGTGTGCAGCCAGTATACCCTGAGTGCTGGTCCCAAGACCGGGGAAATGAGGAGGGTTGCGTCAGGAAGGACATCCGGTGTAATACAAGTCTACAAAACCATGCAGAGTACAAATTGTATTTCCATACCGGATTGGTCGAGGTTAGGGCCCCGTCACACTACAGCACGAATGACATACGAACAGTGATGCCGGTAATGCGTTATTCTAATCTAACCACCTTTTTTTAGTAACGAGAAATCTAACGCGTTAATCTTTCCAGATCAGTAATCAGATTAAAGTTACTTCTCCAAGTCACTGTGCGTTACTATTATTTTTGCATTGTAGGTCAATAGCAGCATTAAACTTGGTGCGTGGGCAGGAGGTCGGGGTTCGACTGAACTGCCCACTTTAAGCGAGCTGTGCGCTTTTCATCCACGGTTTTCTGCAGCAGCTACGACTCGTCGTCACCTCTTCAAGCACAGTGACAACAACACACCTGCACTGAGCTTTACAAAGACATTTTTATGCTTTTCCCCTCCTTTATTTAGAATTCTGAGCTGAGCCACTCCGTATCTGCTCGCTAAAAACAGCTGATCCTCAGCTCATCCTTAGTCAACAACTAACACTATTTTCCACTCAAATGCACCTAAACTGTTGCGAAAGTGTAGGTACACGGACCCACAACAGGGGGCGCAAATGAACGGACAATGGAGTAGGTCAAATAACAACACTTTACTGTTGTGAATGCGCACAACAAATACAACAGATTACAACAATGGTCAAAAGTCAATTCTCAAAGGTGTCGTGTGGGCAGGCTCGAAGATAGGAGACGCCTCTCCAAAGTAGAACCGGAACCACACGGTTTCCTCCGCCACCAGACCCCGGGAATACTGGAGCCGCCAAGTCCCGAACTCCCAGGTGGCCACTGCCTCCGCGTGTCGGACCTGGTACTGCTGGCGAGGAACAAAGAACAATTAAAGGAGGGCGCGTTTGCACCCAGGAATCCGAACGGTAGGAAAGCTACCTCCACCTCTCGTTGGAAAAGTAATCTCCGGAACAATGCACAAAATCCAAAAGGATACAATCCGTCAGCTGAGATACGTTACCTTCTAGGTAGAAACGATATCTCGGCAAAGAGGTGGAGACGTCGTTCTGCTGATATACTCCTGCCGATCAGATGATTGGTAACAGCTGTTGCAGGTGATGTGTGACAGCTGTCACCCTGGCTGCTCCTGTGAGGCGGCTGCGCCCTCTGGTGCCGGGAGCCCGCACTCCAGACAGGGCGCCTTCTGGTGGTGGGCCAGCAGTACCTCCTCTTCTGGCGCCCCACACAACATAAACTCTCTTTCTGAGGACCACATGATGTGAAAACGCAAGAAAACTTTCTTACCTGTAAATCTGGTCATGTTTACTGCATAAATAAACGTTATCCATTCTTTGTGATCAAACACCAAAGCAGGGGCGAATCCAGATGGAATGGGGGCATTGGGCAAGGATGTGCCCCCCCCCACAACACCCCTAGATTAAAGGTCCAGTTTTGAAGCCTTTTTTTTTACTACAACTACTAATACTACTTAAAATAATAATAATTTTGACAACTAATATGTTTAGAGAGAATTTAAATGTTAGAAAAATGTTAGAAAGAATTTAACAGTTACATTTATAAACAATATAGGTTAGAAATAGCAAGTTTTACTGTTACAGTGCTGTCAACAGTTAAATATGAGGTCAAGAAAGAGGTCTTTATTTTACTTTTTATAAAACAAGTATTTATTTTCATTGAAGTCAAGAAAGGGTGACTATAAAGTGAGTTTTGGCAAAACAAGTATAATTGTCATCCCTGGTTCTCAAGACCAGGCACCTAAGTGGCTCTACTCTACTCTTTTCTACTCTCCTGTTTTACTCTTCCTTTTTAGATATTTAGATATACCTTTGTATACTGGCATAGTTCCACCTTAGAATTGGAATATAATATACCTTACTGAATTTTCATGTTGAGGTGGTAGAGGGTTGTTGTCGGCAGCTGGGGAAAGTAACTAAAAACGTAACTAGTAATCTAACTTAGTTACTTTTACAATTGGGTAATCAGTAAAGTAAGGATTCAAGGATTCAAGGAACTTTATTGTCATACCAACTCACATTTCCATGTTAGCGGTACGAAATTTGTACTCAGGTCCCGGTTATTTAAAAACAGAAATAATAATTAAATATAACCTGTTAAAATGAATCAGAATAATAACCAATATTATGACATTTAATACCAAGTATAGATACATAACTATGATATTGTACTGGGAATGAATAAAAACCAATATTGCACATGTGTTGCACACAGGAAGTTTTTGCATATGGACAATTAAAGTGGTTTAGTGCAGTCTATATATATGAAGATGTAATTCTTATAGAGCACAGCTCGAGTTCAACAGCCTTACAGCCTCAGGGAAGAACCTGTTTCTGAGCCTAGTAGTTCTGCTCTGAATGCTCCTGAACCTCCTGCCTGAGGGAAGGAGCTGAAACAAACTGTGTGTGGGATGGGAGGAGTCCCTTAGAATGTGGAGAGCCCTTCCCCTACACCGTAATAAGTAGAGATCCGAGGTGGTGGGAAGGCTGCCCCCTACAATCCTCTGTGCAGCCTTTACCAACCTCTGCAGAGCCCCCCTCTCAACAGCTGTGCAGCTGCCATGCCACACAGTAGTACAGGTGCAGAGGATGCTCTCCACTGCACAGTAATAGAAGCTCCTCAAAATGGAGCTCCCAAGTCCAGCTCTCTGCAGCTTCCTAAGGAAATAGAGGCTTTGATGGGTTTTCCTGACCAAACGAGAAGTATTGGCACCCCAGGTGAGATCACTAGATATGTGCACACCCAGGTACCTAAAGCTGGAGACCACTTCCACAGCTGCTCCTCCAATATACAAAGGAGAAGGAGGGCCCTTGTTCCTCCTAAAATCCACTACCATTTCCTTGGTTTTCTTCACATTGATGCAGAGATTGTTATCTCTGCACCACTGCACCAGATGTTCCACCTCCTCTCTGTATATGGACTCATCATTGTCCTTGATGCATCCCACTACTGCTGTGTCGTCCGCAAACTTCACTATATGACAGCTAGGATGTCTTGCTGAGCAATCATATGTTAGCAGAGTGAACAGAAGGGGACTCAGCACACAGCCCTGAGGTGAGCCAGTGCTGAGGGTGATAGAAGAGGAGATGGTATTGTGGATCCTTACAGTCTGTGGACGATTGGTCAGGAAGTCCAAAACCCAATTCCCCAGTGTGGAGCTCAGACCAAGGGAGCAGAGCTTCTGCACCAGGGTCTGTGGGATGATGGTGTTAAAAGCGGAAGAAAAGTCCAGAAAGAGCAGGCGGACATATGAATTCCTGCTCTCCAAATGGGTGAGGGCTGACTAAATCAACAATGAAATGGCATCATCAGTGGAGCGGTTCCTCTTGTAGGCATACTGGTGAGGCTCTACAGTGACATCAATGGAGTCTTTGATATGGGCCATGACCAACCTCTTGAAGCACTTCATAACTACCGGAGTTAAAGCTATAGGTCGATAGTCATTCAGGCTTCTCACTGTAGAACATTTGGGGACGGGGACAATTGTGGCAGTCTTTAAGCAGGTGGGGACGGCTGCCAAAGTCAGTGACGTGTTAAAAATGTCTGTCAGCACCTCAGACAGCTGGTATGCACAGTCCCTCAATACCCGCCCCGGAATATTGTCAGGACCTGCAGCTTTCTGGGGGTTAATCCTCTGAAGGGTCTTCCTTACAACTGCTGTGGACACACTGAGGGGCAAAGGGAAAGGGAAAAAGTAACTAAGTTATTTTTTCGAAGGAGTAATCAGTAATCAGTAATTGGATTACTTTTTCAAAGTAACTGTGGCAACACTGCGTACAAATCACACGATTTGGAAAAAATAAACAGAATTCAAGCTGCATTTGGACAGGACAGACATTCGTACAGCCGTGTACAAATACCCAGAATGTAATACGAAGCCAGCTCGAATGATTTGCTCAGTTCGGAGTGCAGCAGCACCTCAGTCCAGGTCGACTACACAGAGTGCAGGTTGAATAAACCTTCCCCCATGAAAAAGTAAAAACAGAATAAAATAAAAAAGACAATGAATATAAACAACACAGCACGAAACTACACAATGCCAGCGACACCTGAGACAGACGAACAGACAGACATGCTAATCACTATGTCCCCCTGTATTTCATACCGGGGAGATAAAAAGGAAGGCACTCAGGGTGACAAATAAGAATAGAGGAAGGTGCACACAGGTGGACTAGGTGGTGGCAGGAGAGAGTGTAGCTAGACAGCATGGGATGGTGGTTTGTAGGATGACTTCAGAAGTGGACAAGAGGAAGAGAGTCAGAGCTCAACAATGGATCAGATGGTGGAAGCTGAAGGAGGAAGAATTTATGTGGAATTCAGTGAGCAGGTGAGAGAGGACAACTGGAAAAGAACTGAAGATGTGGTGAGGGAGGCAGCTAGGAAGGTACTGAGTGTGACATTTGGATAGTGGAAGGAAGACAAGGAGACTTGATGGCGAAACGAAGCTGTTCAGGAAACCATAAGGAGAAAGAAGATGGTGACAAAGCATTAGGATAGTCAGAGATGAAGAAAATAGATAGGAGCACAAAAAGATGCAGCGTGAGGTGAAAAGAGAAGTGCCAAAAGCTAAGGAAAAGGCATATTGCAAGCTGTACATGAAATTGAACAGTCAGGAAGGAGAACATGACTTATTCAGATGGTAAGGTGCTGACAAGCAAGGATAGTGTTTTGAGAAGGTGGAGGGAATATTTTGAGGAGCTGATGAATAAAGAAAATGAAAGAGAGAAAAGGATGGATGATGTGGAGAGAGCAAATCAGGAAGTGCAAGAGATTAGTAAGGATGAAGTGAGGAGCAGCTATGAAAAGGATGAAGAGTCGAAAGGCAGTTGGTCCAGATGACATTCCCAGAGCTCTCAAGTTGAGATACGCTTGTCTTGGATTAGGAATAGGTATGGTTGGGCCTACGTCACTTCCGCGTAGTTACGGCTGCCATTTGTGTCACCGTTGAAAACAAACTATACGCGCACTCACAACTATTGTTGATATAGTCGTCTTTACCGCTGTTTATTCGCAAAGGCCTGGTGATTTGGTCATGCCAAATGGCGTAGGTACAGTCGGACATCCGGGTCCCTGATGTGCGCGCACATAGCAACACACATATTAAGGTATTAAGGGCACTGCGCTGCGGTGGTTTGAATCATATTTGTCTAATAGATTACAGTTTGTTCATGTAAATGGGGAATCTTCTTCACAGACTAAAGTTAATTATGGAGTTCCACAAGGTTCTGTGCTAGGACCAATTTTATTCACTTTATACATGCTTCCCTTAGGCAGTATTATTAGACGGTATTGCTTAAATTTTCATTGTTACGCAGATGATACCCAGCTTTATCTATCCATGAAGCCAGAGGATACACACCAATTAGCTAAACTGCAGGATTGTCTTACAGACATAAAGACATGGATGACCTCTAATTTCCTGCTTTTAAACTCAGATAAAACTGAAGTTATTGTACTTGGCCCCACAAATCTTAGAAGCATGGTGTCTAACCAGATCGTTACTCTGGATGGCATTTCCCTGATCTCTAGTAATACTGTGAGAAATCTTGGAGTCATTTTTGATCAGGATATGTCATTCAAAGCGCATATTAAACAAATATGTAGGACTGCCTTTTTGCATTTACGCAATATCTCTAAAATCAGAAAGGTCTTGTCTCAGAGTGATGCTGAAAAACTAATTCATGCATTTATTTCCTCTAGGCTGGACTATTGTAATTCATTATTATCAGGTTGTCCTAAAAGTTCCCTAAAAAGCCTTCAGTTGGTTCAGAATGCTGCAGCTAGAGTACTGACGGGGACTAGCAGGAGAGAGCATATCTCACCCGTGTTGGCCTCTCTTCATTGGCTTCCTGTTAATTCTAGAATAGAATTTAAAATTCTTCTTCTTACTTATAAGGTTTTGAATAATCAGGTCCCATCTTATCTTAGGGACCTCGTAGTACCATATTACCCCATTAGAGCGCTTCGCTCTCAGACTGCGGGCTTACTTGTGGTTCCTAGGGTTTGTAAGAGTAGAATGGGAGGCAGAGCCTTCAGCTTTCAGGCTCCTCTCCTGTGGAACCAGCTCCCAATTCAGATCAGGGAGACAGATACCCTCTCTACTTTTAAGATTAGGCTTAAAACTTTCCTTTTCGCTAAGGCTTATAGTTAGGGCTGGATCGGGTGACCCTGGACCATCCCTTGGTTATGTTGCTTTAGACGTAGACTGTGGGGGGGTTCCCATGATGCACTGTTTCTTTCTCTTTTTGCTCCGTATGCATCACTCTGCATTTAATCATTAGTGATCGATCTCTGCCCCCCTTCTCGGCATGTCTTTTTCCTGGTTCTTTCCCTCAGCCCCAACCAGTCTCAGCAGAAGACTGCCCCTCCCTGAGCCTGGTTCTGCTGGAGGTTTCTTCCTGTTAAAAGGGAGTTTTTCCTTCCCACTGTGGCCAAGTGCTTGCTCATAGGGGGTCGTTTTGACCGTTGGGGTTTTTCATAATTATTGTATGGCCTTGCCTTACAGTATGGAGCGCCTTGGGACAACTGTTTGTTGTGATTTGGCGCTATATAAGAAAAAAGTTGATTGATTGATTGATTGACATAGTAATGAGCGAGCTGCTGAAAACATCCGCTGTCACGTTTATTTCCTACTTGACATCCATTGCGCTGTCATTGTTCTGTCACATTTTTTTCTACTTAATATACATCAGTTTTCACAGCGAATGCAGCGAATTGTGTGTGGAGCGCTACAGCCACAGCCAAAGCAGAAATGTGAAGCGTCTCCGCCAGCCACGCCCCAGGCCAATGAGGACAAAGTCGAAGCTTCATTTTGGCTCACCTCCTGCAGCTGCCTCTCTTGGTGAACCTGCTACAGCAGTAACCTCACCCAGACTGTTCCTGCCTCCAGCTGACCTGAGTGACCATGAGGACTTGCCTTGTCCAATGTCACATGATTACGTTGACATGGAACAGTTGTCCTAAAATGGAAGAGTTGGAAAGCCTGAAAGCGGAGAACTCACAGCTGAAGACAGAATGCGTTCCTGCGAGCCGAGCGGAATGAAGAGAGAAGCAGAATGTGGCGCTTTGGGAGTTCAAAAAAAAAACACACTTTTTGATCTTTTAACTTATCATGGTTGGGACAGCCAACTGCAACACATGATCATGGCATTCTCTGTGAAACTGGTGTATATTAAGTAGAAAAAACCGTGGCAGAACGATGGACATCAAGTAGAAAATGAGTGCGACAGCGGTTTGTTTGCAGCGGCTTGCTGGTTACTATGCGCATTGCTATGTGCACGCACATCAGGGACCCGGATGTTCGACCGTACCTATGAACATATTAGAGGGACAGCTCTGGTGGAATGGTTGGGAGACAAAGTTAGAGAGGTGAGATTGAGATGTTTGGACATGTGCAGAGGAGGACCCGGAGTATGAGGTCTGTGATGAAAAAAGCGGTCCTTTTTATTTTTTCCAAAAAATAAATGGATTTGATTCATATGTTTTGACGTCAGACATGCTTGAACCCTCGTGCGCATGCGTGAGTTTTTTCATGCGTGTCGGTGACGTCATTCGCCTGTGGGCAGGCCTTGAGTGAGGAGTGCTCCACCCCGCCCGTCGGAATCTCTTTGTCTGAATAGTCGCTGCGGACGGTGCGCGTTGCTTTATCAACATTTTTTCTGGACCTGTGAGGGATATCCGAGTGGACACTATTCGAGAAATTAAGATGGTTTTCGGTGAAAAGTTTAACGGCTGATGAGAGATTATGGGGTGTTTCTGTCACTGTAAGGACTTCCCATGGAGCGGGACGTCGCGCAGCACTTCCAGGCACCGTCGTCGGCCTGTTTCGACCTGAAAACATTCTAATTTAAGGCTTAATTCACCCAGGACGTCGTGAGAGAACAGAGAAGATTCAGAAGAGGCCGGCATGAGGACTTTATGCGGACATTCCACTGTTTTTTAATGAAAGACGTGCGCGCAAATTCGCCGAGTCGTTTCCGTGATGACTTGGCGAATCTGTGTGCGCCGCAACAGGAAAAACACCTCCGTGTTGAAAACCATTTGTAGAATTCAGGCGGCTTTTGATGGCTTTCAACAAGTGAGTAACTGAGAAATTGTTTAACAGCTTGGGCATGTTCCAACTTGCCCGTTAAGGTTTCCAACGGAGGTGTTTTTCCTTTCGTGACCCCCCGCGGTCGGGTCCGGCCCGACATGCGACTCTGCCCGCACGTTCTTTCATTACAAAATGTCCCTTAACAATGGAATGTCTGAATAAACTCCTCATGCCGACTTCTTCTGAAAGTTCTCTGTTCTCTGACGACTTACTGGGTCAACAGAGCCTGAAATGTGGAAGTTTTCAACTTGAAACGGCGAGACGCTGCCGCCTCGAAGCGCAGATCACCGTCAGGCGCTGTGGGCCGTCCTTAAAGCGACACTACAGACCAAAATCTCTCATCAGCCGTTAAAATGTTTACCGAAAACCAGCTGAATTTATCGAATGGTGTCCACTCAGTTGTGCCTTAAAGTTTTTGAAAATTTTTTTATCAAACAAAGCAGCAGTCTCTGAGCCATTCCTAAACAATGAAAAAATGACGAGAGGGTGGGCGACTCCTTACTCAAAGACTGCCCACAGGTGAATGACGTAACCGACAGGCGTGAAAAAACTCTCGCATGCCCACGAGGGTTCAAGCATGTCTGATGTAATCACATGTGATTCAAATCCATATGGTTTTTGAAAAAAATAATAAGGTCCGTTACTTTTATCACAGACCTCGTATATAAGGAGAAGGATGCTGAGGATATAGCCACCAGGCAGGAGGAGAAAATGGAGGTGAAACAGGAGGTTTGTGGATGTGCTGAGGGAGGACATGCATGTGGTTGGTGTAACAGAGGAAGATACAGAGGATAGGGTGAGTTGGAAACAATTGATCTGCTGTGGAGACCCCTAACGGGAACAACTGGAAGAAGAAGAAGAAGAAGAAGCTCAGCCGATGTTTGTTTTCATTGCTTGTTTTATTTCATTACTTGTTTTATGTTTTATTTCATTGTGTAAAATTTCTCCCTTACTTCATACTATCATTTCAAATTATTGACATTTATTCATGAACTGCTTCTACTTAAAACACTGTGAATTTACTGTGAAATATATTAATTAACTGCAAACATGCATGTTCACTGTGCCATTTGTCATTGTTTTGTTAATCAAAATCCTGCCAGAGCTCCAGTGGTGTGCACAGCTAACCAAAAAGTTAGCTTCGATAACAGCTAATCAGCTAACTGAAAAGTTATCTTTTATGAAGCTAAACCGACGAACCACCCAAAAATTTATCAGAAGCTACAGTTAACTGAAACTACTAACAAGCTGTCTTTGAGTTTTAACACCACGATCGTTTCTGGTAGCATCACCAAAACAATGAGTCAGCACTTCTGTCTGTGCACTTCTGTCTTTGTGCACTCTGCCCACTGCTAGAGGCTCCTGTTTACTACATATTCTGCAGCAGTGAAGCAGTTAAGAAGAGCTAAGCTCAACTCTACACACAAGCCATTATTCCTTAACAGGATATAGCAGTGCCACCGGCTTGGAAAATAAAGCAATTTTGACTTATGGTTTTGAATTAAAATCAAATTATTCTGGATAGAATAACTCCATTAATGTCAATTCTGTAATTTGTACAAAGTTAAAATATAACACATATCTTTTAATTTTAAATAATGCACTAATTCTGAAGTTTTGTTACAAACACAGACAGATGCCAAAGGGATTATGGGTAAATGAGCCTCCACTAACACTGATTGGTTGACTCATTCATTCTATGTAAAAACCAACACTTTAATGTGATGTGACGTGTGTGTTGGTATTTAAATGTGCGTTTGTAAAATATGACATTTTATTCATATGTAAAAAAAAAAGCCATTTGCAAAAGCCAAAAGTGAAGTTGTGATTTGACAACGTCTGATATAACCGGGGTAAAAATGCATAGAACACATCTGCTGGTGCTCAGACGCTCAGACCCTTACCCAAAATCCTTTGCGTACCAGTTTTTTTTTTTTTTTTTTTTTGGCGCCAGAGTGTTCTGCAGTTTAAACAACAGAATCCACGACTACAATTGTAAATGAACATTATACAACCAAAATGTACATTTTTATTTCTTTAGCTGCAACAACTTTCAAGCCATGTTGACACCACACATGACGCGATCGACGGCAGCGACAGGTTGCCATGTAATCCCTATGGAAGCCACGCAATGCGACATGATGGACACAAATGAAGCGATGCAAATGAAGCAATTTTGAGCGATTGGCGCATTTGTGGCGTGATATCGCGTCGCGTCGCCCTCCTCCCCAAGTTGAAAAATCGGAACTTTTTCGTCTTGTCGCACCGCGATGACCAATCAGGGACTGGATATGTAGTGACGTGCAGATGTCTGGAGTTTATGCTTGATGTGGACAGGTCCTGTGTCTGGCAGCCAGCCTGTGAGCAGGACCTATGACAGAGTTTGAGGGGAGAGCGAGCAGCACCGCAGCAGCAGTTAGGTTTTTTTTTCACGTGCACGCGTGAATCATCCGTGAAGATAATTTCATTCACTACACAGATGTATGATAAAACAAATGGTGACTGATTTATAACACAATGATGAGAGAGTTGAGGGGAGAGCAAGCAGCAGCACCACAGCAGCAGCAGCAGCAGCTAGTTTTTTTTCTCATGTGCGCGCGCAAATGAATCGTCTGTGAAGATCATTTTATTAACTACACAGATGTATGATAAAACAAATGGTGACTGGTTTATAACACAATGATGACAGAGTTTGGGGGGAGAGAGAGAGAGAGAGGAACTGCAGGGGCAGCCACTTTTCTTTCTCTTTGTTCACATGTGCACACGTGAACAGGACAGGAGGTCCTCAAACTGGGTCCTGGAGAGACAGAAGTACCGCTGAAAGCGGCCATCATCCAGACGCAGCTCCTGCAGCAAATTATAAAACTCCCCGAATCAGTGGCGGCACCAGGAAATCTTTATTGGGGTGGCTGAGGGGGGGCTGGGGTAAAAGTTGGAGGAGCTCCACAAAATGTCGTTGAAATGAACAATATATAGTAAATTGCTTTATAAATACCAAGGTATATGTTTTAGTCACCCGTGCTCCTCTAAAATGTGGTGTCAGTGCACACACACATCACTTAGAATGATTGCAAGTTCAGTAAACTTGAACATAGGTATACAAACTGAATTCATTGAAATGGTTCTCAAGACAATGCATGGAATCAACCTTACACAAATCGTCTATATCAAAGATTTATTGCCAATTCACATTATTGGCAGAATTATTGGGGGGCTGAGGCCCCCCAAGCCCCCCCTTGGTGCCGCCACTGCCCCGAATTGGGAACGTCTCATGAGGATATTGTGAACCCAGCTACGGCGCCGCTGGCGACGTTTCTCAGCTTTCCACAACAAATACAGCACAGCAACTTGCTCCGTGTGATCAAGCTCTGCCATGTTGACTCGACGGCGAGTGGAATGGAAGCTCCTCTTATTTGATGATGCAGGCGAATTTTCGCAGTGAAGGTTTCCGCCCAAGCAGAGTGACACACCGATGGCGATGGTGGCGCATCCATCACCAGGCGAAGGAAGCGAATTTGTGGCGTCGCGTGTGGTGTGAATGCAATGCGGTGTCAGGCGCAATAGATTATGGGATATCTCAATACTTAGGGCGAATATTGTCAGGGTGGGCGGGAGCCCGTCACCAGGAGCGGCTGGACCCGCAATACAGACTCCCAGACTTGACTTAGGTGTAAGAGAAAACGTGGTCTTTATTTCAGGCACAGGTTCGGTACACATGGGGTCAGTCAGTGTGGCAGAGGTACAAACGGGATCAGGCTGAGACGCAGTCATAAACAAGCAGGGGTCAGAGGCACAAGCAAACACCGACATCCGGGATGAAGCGAGAGGCATGGTCAAAGAATACAGAGCAAGGTTCAGAACAAGGCAAGACAAAAATCAGGATTGTGAATGGGTGCTGGAAAGTGTACGAAGACAACAATCTGGCGAAGAAGTGAAGGACTGTGGAGTTTAAATACTTGTGGACTAATTAGTGAGACACGAGGGACAGGTGGTGTAAACAAGGTGCACGTGAGGAACAATCTAGAAGGGGTGTGGCTTCTGGCTAAAGAGTAAGACAGGGCGAGAGTGCAAGGAAGAGAGTAAGCAAAGTGGCGTGATGTAATAGACAAAGACACGGGAGCAGGCGCAATAGTGTGAGCGAACGGAAACAAAACAGACTGCATCAAAGTGAGGGAAAACATAATGGCAGGTGCAGGGCGTGGAGTGAACAGAAGTAACTGGGCGTGAGACCAGGAATGAAGACATGATGGGAGGTGCAGAGTGGAAACAAACAGCAAAAGCAGGACAGAGCTAAAATGGAAATCATGGTCAGAATGTAATACAACAACAGGAACCAAAATCAAACATGAGCATGAGTACAAAAGCAACTAGAACTGATCAGGAAATCAATACAAAAGCAGAATTAAACAGGAACAGACTAATAAACAGAAATTAAAACCTGATATAAAAGAGTAACAGAAAACATATACAGATGAAAGCTAAATGATAAACAATGAAAACACAAACTGGCTGAACAAAACTAGAACAGAACTGGACAATGGCTAAAGTATGGAAAGTAACAAAGTGATAAGAAAAATATAACAGAATAACTCATGATGAAAATAATTACTGATAAATCAAAGCTGAAGCAGACGGAGAACCACAACAAGGGGAAAAACAAGGGCTCAGTGCCCAGACCCGGCCAAATCCCTGACAGAATACTGCCATGAACACTACTAGCCAGTAGATGGCAGTAGAGACTGTAGAGCAAACAGGAAAATAATGGAGAAGCAACCTGAGCTTCTTATGACAATTAAAACAAACACACAATAGCAACATATATAAACCCAGAGAATATATTAATGAGAGTTTTAGGCACAATATACAAAGAGTTTAATGCTGCTGTCCGTGTGGAGCCTGATCAGAGTGTCTCAAATGCATTTCTCCTGTCATGACTGTCCTGAGATTACCCATAATGCACCTGGACACAGCATGTCCACACTAAAACCTTCAAAATTAGTGCAGTACTTTAAAACTAAAACATATAGCTGATATTTTCACTTTATAAAACTTCAGAAGTGACGTTAATTTAAATAACATGTCCGAAATTAGTTTGGTTAAACTTTTAACCATACGTTAAAACTGTATGCCTCTGGATGACTTGGGTGATATTGCCTGTGAGTCAGTATGGTGTCAAGAGGACTTATCTTGTCACCAGTTCTACTCTGATTGCAGATGGAGCAGTTTCTTCTGAAACCAGTTTTTCTCTGTTGACAAAGAATAGAGCTGATTTTCTGCTACAAAACATTTAACAGGTACTGTAAGTGCTAAAATCTTTGATATCAGACTTAACAAAGGTTTTTAACTGTTAATGCTTTATTCACTTCACCTGCAAAAACATATTAGCGATCTAAAAGTTATTAGACCAAAATTTCAGCTAGAAAACTGCTGCATCCTGGTAAGACCAGAATACTACTGGAATGAATTTGAATAAGGAAAGTTGTTTTTTTTTCTCACCTAAATGGATGCTGCACTCACTCCAGTTTATTGTCTGGAATAGTCCCAGATTGCATTTCAGAGCTTCTAGAATTCAAACATTTTCGTGCACGTGGTGTTGGGGGGTAATTTTGGGTTTCAGCTTTTTTTGTTTTTCACCACTTTCATCCCTGAATATGTGAAATCGTGAGTCACTTTTGCAGATTAAAGTTACTAACTAGGACTCCTGTCTTGTTGTGAGAAAGAAACGAGAATCGTCCTCCGTTCTGTTCACACAGCTCCAAATGCTGTGCGGCTCTCTGCCGAGTCCAGTCAGAATTAATAACTTCAAAGCAAAACACTGTTTTGTTTATTTTTATTTATGTCAGAGATCAAGGATACAGCCATTTTCCTCTTTTGTTCATGAGGTTGAGTCAGTTTTTACAGGCTCAAGCTACCGCGTGCGGGGTAATCGGGAGAGTCAGGAGTTTTCCCGGTGGGCTGGTCAAACCTGGGGCCGTTGTGAGGGGGTGTTTATATATATGCATACATATATGACCACCATTAACTGTTAGGCTACACAGCAAGACACTTGGGCTGCTGTATCTTAAAGAGAAGACATTAAGTGTTATAAATGTTTTGCAATCATGAAAATTCACAAGAAAATAACTCAAGACTGCTTCTTTTGCAACGCTGTTATCTTTTCCAAAGCCTAAGGTAGGGACATACCATTACACGTTTAACACCCCTATGCATTCATTACAGTTAGTTCAGTCCAATCAAACCCTGTGCGCTCAGATGGGACTTGTGCTACTAGCAAGTATAGGAGTGTCCCGTGAGTGAAAAAATGGACAGAAAAAAGGCAGGTGGAGCTGAAAAGGCTAGATTAAGAAAAAGAAAAGCTTTGGAGGAAGATGCTGCCAAGTGTGCAAAGCTCACAGATATTTTTTCAAGAAGACAGAGCGAAGAAGGAAATGGTAAATAGGGCCGGGCATAACAGGCTACATGCCTGTTGATGCCAGGATGTCAGCCGTATCAACATTTGGTGGTCCCTCGTTCATCGCGGGAGTTACGTTCTAAAAATAACCCACGATAAGTGAAATCCGCAAAGTAGTCAGCGCTATTTTTTACAATTATTATAGATGTTTTAAGGCTGTAAAACCCCTCACTTCACACTTTATACACTTTTCTCAAACAGGCATTAACATTTTCTCACTTTTCTCTCCTGTGTAAACGCTCTCTTTTTTCTTCTGGGCGCGAAGATTATAAACATACACACGCAGAACACAATGCGCATGCTCTCCCTTCGCTCACTGCCTCCGGGGGTACGGATGCGGGACCCGCAAAGAATCCAAGTCCTCTCTCAGTGGCCACAGAGCTCTGCAGCTGTGGTCAACATCCACATCAAAACAGCGAGCGTAGTCTCTGGACCTGTTGCCAGAGCTGGTCACAGCTCTGCACAGCAGACAGGAGGGCGGTGTGAGTGGCCCGCTGCGGTGTTTACCGAGCCCGCAGACTCAGTAAGCGCATCGGACGCAGTGAGAGCAATCGTGGTGATGCCGACCGGTCCGCGACCGGCCCGCCTGATAAGGACGCAGAACACAATGCGCTGTTTTAAAAAAAAAAGCATGCAAAATTGCACAAAAAAAATAAAAAATCTGCGAAACTGCGAGGCCGCAAAAGGTGAACCGCGTTATAGCGAGGGACCACTGTACCACCTCTTCCAGCTACTTACAGTATTGGACTTCACTGCTTAGGTGGTGTACTGGTGAGTTAACAATACCGTTCTTGTTTTAACTAACTAACTTTTACTTTCTATTATAAGCCACCCAATTTTCACAGTCAGTCAGCACATAGATGCTGGATTTAAATGCCACAGCAGAACTCTTATTATCTCTGTGCGCTGGCGGTTTGTGGGCCGGTTGAATATGAAACTGCCGGGCTGAAAAATGTTCCCAGCACGCCCCTGTGCTCAAGAAAATGACTTTTGTCTGCAGTCAAGAAACTTTTATTATAATGTACTAGAGTTTGGTCACTGATTCGGATAGTGTTTGGGTGATTTGCCGCAAAAGCTGGTGTGACCAGATCTTAATTCTCGCTGCCCACTTTCGGTCCACTATGTCTCAAATAAATCATAAAAAATAATCACTGTCCACCTTGAAAAATCACCCTTCATCTCTGGCTTCTGCATGTTCCCTGACATGGAGCAATTACACCCGCCCCCCGCAACACACACACACACACACACACACACACACACACACACACACACACACACACACACACACACACACACACACACACACACACACACACACACACACACACACACACACACACAAACAAATGTTGAAATCTTTCTACCTGCCTCTCAGTCTCCTCACTGTAAAAACATTTTGCAGAGTAAAATATACTCTGCCAGGATAACATTTGGTCCCAGTCCAAACAGAGTTAAATATACTCTATCACAGTGCTAAATCAATTCCACCACAGGGTAAAATCAACTCTATCATGTTGTGAATGACTCTTACTGGAGTTGAAAATTTGATTTGACAAGATGGTAGAGCTGATTTCACTATAGAGTGTATTTAACTCTATTTGGACTGGGACCAAATGTTACCCTGGCAGAGTATACTGTACCCTGCAAAATTTACTGTGTATTATTATCATTATTATTAGTACTATGTCATGAAGTACGACAGCGTTTTAGGGCCACATTGAGGTTTTTTAAGACTTTGAGAATAAAGTCATAATATTACGAGAATAAAGTCATATTTTTATGAGAAAAAAACTCATAATATTACGAAAATAAAGACGTAATTTTATGAGAGAAAAACTCAGCATCTCATAATGAGATCTGTGGAGCACTTTAAGATGTACTTCAGTATAGCTTTTACAAATAAGGAAAAGACACAGAGGTTCTTTTTTAACATTGGTAGCCAATGAAAGCCAACCCACAGCACATGTCTCTCACTCCTCCCCAGCACTCCTGTTGAAAGTGCCAGTTGGGAGCATGGCTGCAATCAAGATTCGAACCCGGATCGCTGGCATCACAGGCCAACATGCAAACCATTACGCCACCACTTCCCGACGTACTTTATCTTTTGACCCATCTGCAGCACATTATCATTAGTATCAGAACTATGAAAAGAATATGCAAGAAAATGTGTCTCTTACACAGGAGGAACCAGACGAACTTCGCCTGTACTTCCAGGGATTAGTAGCTCCTGAAATCGGCTCTTTCGTGGAGTAGGAGATGGCTGGAACGAGTTTTTTCTTGTAAAATTACAACTTTATTCTTGTAATATTATGAGTTTTTTCTCATAATATTACAACTTTATTCTCAAAGTCAACAACCCCAATTCCAGTGAAATTGGGATGTTGTGTGAAATGTAAATAAAAACAGAATAGAATTATTTGCAAATCCTCTTCAACCTGTATTCAGTTGAATACACCACAAACACAAGATAGACAAATAGACTTTTTTGTTTTTGTGCAAATATTTTTTCATTTTGAAATGGATGCCTACAACACATATCAAAAAAGTTGGTAAGGGGCAACAAAAGACAGGGAAAGTTGATGAATGCTCAAAGAACACCTAATTGGAAACAGGTGAGTGTCATGATTGGGTATAAAAGGAGCATCCCCAAAAGGCTCAGTCATTCACAAGCAAAGATGGGGCAAGGATCACCACTTTGTGAACAACTGCGTGAAGAAATAGTCCAACAGTTTAAGAGCAATGTTTCTTAATGTTCAATTGCAAGGAATTTAGGGATTCCATCATCTACAGTCCATAATATAATCAGAAGATTCAGAGAATCTGGAGAACTTTCTACAGGTAAGCGGCATGGCCGAAAACCAACATTGAATGCCCGTGAACTTTGATCCCTCAGGCGGCACTGCATTAAAAACTTACATCATTGTGTAAAGGATCTTACCGCTTGGGCTCAGGAACACTTCAGAAAACCATTGTCAGTTAACACAGTTCGTCGCTACATCAATCAATCAATCAACTTTTTTCTTATATAGCGCCAAATCACAACAAACAGTTGCCCCAAGGCAACAATTGCAAGTTAAAACTCAAATATGCAAAGCGAAAGCCATACATCAACAACATCCAGAAATCATAGACATCGTGTCATCCGGACAAAAGAGGAAAAAGACCATCCAGATTGTTACCAGCGCAAAGTTCAAAAGCCAGCATCTGTGATGGTATGGGGGTGTGTTGCCCATGGCATGGGCAACTTACACATCTGTGATGGCACCATCAATGCTGAAAGGTACATCCAGGTTTTGGAGCAACACATGCTGCCATCTAAGCAACATCTTTTTCAGGGACGTCCCTGCTTATTTCAGCAAGATAATGCCAAGCCACAGTCTGCACGTGTTACGACAGCGTGGCTTCGTAGTAAAAGAGTGCGGGTAGTAGACTGGCCTGCCTGCAGTCCAGACCTGTCGCCCATTGAAAATGTGTGGTGCGTTATGAAACGCAAAATATGACAATGGAGACCCCGGACTGTTGAACAACTGAAGTCATACATCAAACAAGAATGGAAAAGAATTCCACCTACAAAGCTTCAACAATTAGTGTCTTCAGTTCCCAAATGCTTATTGATTGTTGTCAGAAGGAAAGGTGATGTAACACGGTGGCAAACATACCACTGTCCCAACTTTTTTGAAACGTGTTGCAGGCATCCATTTCAAAATGAGCAAATATTTGCACAAAAACAATAAAGTTTATCAGTTTGAACATTAGAAGTCTTTGTGGTGTATTCAGTTGAATATAGGTTGAAGAGGATTTGCAAATCAGTGGATTATGTTTTTATTTATATTTTACACAATGTCCCAACTTCATTGGAATTGGGGTTGCAAAAAACAAAACAAAACAAAACAATGTGGCCCTAAAATGCTGTTGTAATAAAGAAATAGTTGTTACTTTTTTTCTTTTTTTTTGGTCATTCACAATTCAGGTTAATCTTTCAGTACATATTGCAGCACCCACCCACACATGCAGTGTCTTTGTTGCAAGAAAGGCACATACACAGCACTGGCACCAACTGCCATCCCTCCACCAGTGGACTCTGCACTGGGAATTGCAACAAATCCTTTGACAGAATGACGTATTTGTTGTTATTTTTTGTTGTTATCTTAGAAAATTTGTCAGGTGTAATTTAACTTTAATTGAAGACTTTATCTTTTGCTATATTTGAATGACTGAACTTGTCATTGGCAGTTACTGCAGAAATTAAACAGAAAAATCTGCATCATGTCATGCAAATGAGTGGTCAAAGTGGTGTTGACATTGAGAAGTAATGACCTGAAAAATATATTCAGTGCATAATAAGAACTCTCATCAGATATGTCAACCTTGCACTGAAAATGAACTGTATTTATACAGTGCATAGCTGATGCGGATGCTCACAGTACTTTACAGCAATATGTTACATTCATCCATTCACACACGTCCGTTTGCTGCCGTGTAAGATACCCCACTGCCGTGCTCAAGCACATCGTAGTGATTTTCCTGACTTTTTCAGAACATCAGAACAGTCAATTTACACTGTAAAATAAATCAGCCGGCTGAGGGTTTTTTTGTTGGGGGGGGGGGGGGGGGTACCGGCGGCTATGGTTGCCAGTATTATTCTGTAAAAAGTACAGTAAAAATACACAAATGCCTTTACAGAACAACCTGTAAATTTTATGGTATAAAGCTAGCTGTTACATATTTTGAAAAATTTACATTTTAAAACAAAAAATCCAACAGCATATTGTTTTTGCTAAATTAACATTATCATGCAGTTTCTAAGATAATTATTTCAATGCAGTTGGTAATTATTGTACTTTGGATTCCAGTCGATGAGACTTTGTTTTGCTGCTGCCATTTTGCTCAGGGCCACCACAGCAGGTGTGACATGGGATCCACTAATTTCTAACACCCCTCCAGCTGTGTAAGGCAAGTGGGCTTTAGGCAACCTTGAAGGTGGGATATTTTGCTTGGGAGACAAGCATACTATGCTGTCATACAATCGGAACTCCTCTGAAAATAATATAACTAAGGCAAACCCTTGGACCAAACATCGACATAGGTTGATGTAAATATATTGTGTCGATTGTATGTAAAACACCACAGTTCAAAATTGCTTAGGTGTATGAAGGTCTTGAGATGAAGGTACTTTAAATAGGCTGATACTCTTTGTTAATGATAAGCTATTGTGGGCTTTAATGGTACATACATGTGGGTTTACAGGGCCCCTTCACACATAACACGAAAGACACAGAAACTGGAAGAAAATCTGCAAACTAAACATGAAATGGGGAACCACGAAACATTCCACCTGCTGTCATGTGGGATGCACGGTCGCACAGGCATGCACGGTCGCACAGGCTTGCACAACACACTGGTGACTGTTTTGTAAACGCTCGTGTGCGTCCACGAACACAGTGCAAGCAGCTGGAATGTGTGCACCACATTGCACCACTGATGTAGAGAAAATAAAAAAAATAAAATAAAATCAGCTGGAACATATTGCACCACATCGTGTTCTGCTGTGGAGAAACAGAAAATAAAAAAATAAAAAAATACATGCCTCCCGTGGGATTCAAACCCGCAATTTACAAAAGCTCTGATTACCAGATAGAAACTTTGCCATTGCACTACCATCACTGTCCTATAACAGCAGTGTAAAATGCCTAAACTCAACAAGGAGATGAATTTTTTTTTTTTTAAAGAGAAATTAGACGATGCAGATGAAGAGGAAGTCTTTAATTTTCGCCGGAATGACTGACAAAACAGCTCAGTTTCACTTTTTTTTTCATGCTCAGGAAATGATTCAAATTTTTGTGACGTGGGTTTTTTTAAAACTCACTATTACTAACCTTACTCCTACCCCCAGCTCTAACCTTAACCATAACCTAACCCTACTCCTTCCTCCAACCCTAACCGTAACCACCCCTGACCCCCCTGCTTCACTTTTAATTTTGTGCAGCCATCACAGATTGTATTAGAATGAATTTGTGCTGCCGTGACGAAAATGTGGCACGTTTTGTCACAATATCACGAACCTATAGATTAATGTATATTTCGTCCTGCTGAATCACGACTTGCTGTGAGACTGGGTTGGACAAAATGGTGTTTGTTACAGCGTATTGTTGGTGATATGTGACTGAAAGTGGCGTATTTGTTACATTGTTGGCTTGTGGTCTCTGTGTCCTTAATGTTACATCTCGTGTGCACTGAGCCGTCATTTTGCAACTGTCACTGAGTCCCTGGCCAGCGATCAGCTCAAAGGCAGCTCGCTGTGCTGTGTGCGGCCAGGCTGGCCGCTCCCCATCTGTACATAAACATCAGCATGTCATGCAAGTGTGCTCCCCTGGAGGGGAGGATGAGCGTGAGACACACGCACCCACGTGTTGTGGGGAGGAGAGCGGGGGAGTGAGCACAACACACGTGCGATACACACACACAGCACATGTGTTGAGGGGGGAGCCAACACTCTGGCACACCACATGTGTGTTGCTTGGCAACTCCACACCACAGTCGTGGGGGCACTTAGACAAATTCCAGAGCCAGCTCAAAGTGGTCATGTGCTCACTATTTTTGTGCTAACAGTGCGAATGGCCACACATTTTCTAAGTGTCCAGCGAGCGGTATTGGATGTTTGTGTGTGTCACCTGGAATTTGGCCGACACCTGCTGTGAGAGGGATCGCGCAGCGCATTTGCTGTCTTTCGGCCGTTTGTGTGCATGAATGTTGTGGCGACAGGTGTATGAGGCATTAGAGGCAGCTCCGATTTTTCACGATTGGCTTTGCTCCCCAGACCCCCAACCAGGGCTGTCTTGACCCCCTGCCATTTTAAGCATTTTTCTTTATTTGCCTCTCACATGCCTGGAAACTCCTCATCATCTAACATATCATTTAGGTCCTTCAGACTTTTTTCAGTAAAATGGTTCTGGGTACCATTAGTATGGCTAAAACCCTTTAGCCCTAACCAGGGCACTCTTGCCCCTCACCATTTTAAGCATACAAAACACACATATAATAAAGTTAAAACAGCACATAAAAACAAAATATGTCACAGCACCACTAAGTATTAAAAACCAACTTAATTTTTTGTTGTTTTTTTCTTAAATGTAAATAGTTTGGGCACTACCCACTACTTGACTGAGAAGTGTTTTCGGCCCATTGATTCAGTTGTACATCTGGGCACACTGTCTGTGAGGTTTTGCAACGTGCTTAGCCAGTGACTCATCTGTATGCAGAAGCAAACCGGAAATGATGTTCCGTGACAGTCTATTTTTTTTTTTTTTTTTTTTGCCACGACTGAATTAATTGTTCCCAAACGCTATTTTCGATCACATGTGACCTTCGGTTCTTGTGGTCCTTAAGGTTGATGAGGCGGACACTGATCTGTCGCAGAAGCAAACCGAAAGTGATGCCGCCACAACCAGGTCCTCATGGCAGATGAAACAGATGGCATGACACATGTGACCATTCAAAATGACAGTGCCTATGGTTTTAGGAGTCCTCATGGCAGATTACACGGATGGCCCAGTTGAATTTAGTTATTTATTTATGATTGTTTAGATTATATTTGATAGAAATGTATTAATCCCTTAGGAAGACTCCTTCAAGGAAACTGAGGTTCCAGTAGCATTATATAGCGACACACAGGGTAAGAAGCACACATAGCATCAAAACTGCAAGTAAAAAAAAATTGCAAATATAAATACACAAATATAAATACCAGATCTACTGGTTTACTGGCTACTACTGTTCCTCTCCTTCCTGTCCTCTGTCTTCTTGTTACTCCTCTTCCCCCCAAGTGAGGAGTTGTACAGTCTGATAGCCTGAGGGACAAAGGAGTTTTCAGCCTGTTGGTCCTGTACTTCGTAAGGAGCAGTGTGTGGCTGAAAAGGTTTCTCTGGTTGCTGATGACTCTGTACAGAGGGTGACTGTCATCGTCCATAATATCTTGCAGTTTGTCCAGTGTTCTCTTCTCTGCCACCGTCACCAGAGAGTCCAGCTTCATGGCAACCATGGAGCCAGCCCACATGATCAGTTTGTCTGGATGTGTGATTGTTATGTCTTTTGAATGGTAAATGGACTGCATTTATACAGTATAGCACTTTTTCCATCTGCATCAGACACTCAAAATACAGTACTTGACAATAATGCCTCACATTCACCCTGATGTGAGGGTGCTGCCATACAAGGTAATCACTACACACCGGGAGCAACTAGGGGATTAACACCTGATTCCCACTTTGCGTAAGTTGGAATTTATAGTAGGAAGGCTTTGGAGGCTTTATCTTTTGTGCAAGTGATTGATTGATTATTGTTTTTTTGTTTGATCATTACGGTACTTCAGTATAACAAATGTATTTTCAAGGTGATTTCTTCTACCTTTGCCTATATATTGTATAAAATTGTTTCTGAAGTTCAAGCAAAATTTACTTTAAAAAGGCAAGTGCAGCTTTTAAATTATTTTATTTAGAGAAGCAAAGGGTCATTACTTACCTGCTGGATCTGCTTGAAAAGGTATTTGTTCCTTAGCTCCTCAATCCATACATCTAGCAGTGTTGTGAAAGTGTAGTGACACGGACCCACAACAGGGGGCGCAAATGAACGGTCAATAGATGAGCCAAAAAGTAATTTAATGTTGTGAAGGTGCACAACGAATACACAGACAATCTCAGAATCTGATAACAGTCAATCCACAAAGGTGACGTGTGGGCAGGCTCGAGGATAGAAGACGTCTGTCCTGAGAAGAGCCGGAACCACACGATTTCCGCCGCCACCGAACCTGGTGAATACTGGAGCTGCCAAGTCCCGAATTCCCAGGTGATCACCGTCCCCGACTGTCGGATCTGGTACTGCTGGCGAAGAACAAAGACAGTCAAGTGTGGGTGTGTGTACACCCCGTAACAACAACGGTGGGAATGCCACCTCCACCTCTAACACACACTCGTGCAGCGTCTGTTTAACCACTTATCTGACGGACGTAGGACGAAACAGTCGCGACCCACGCCGGTCCTCTGGTTGACAGCTGCAAAACAATAGCTTTTGGAATCAATTAATACAGGCAGAGAAAGTTACCTCCATAGAAGTACGATATCTTGGCAATGAGGTGGAGATGACGTCTGGTCTTTATGGAGTGAGATGCTGTAGAGTAGATGGGTGACAGCTGTCAAGAGATAATGAGTGACAGCTGTCACCCCCGGCTGTGTCCGTGGCGGCAGCGCCCTCTCGTGCCTGAAGCCCGCACTTCAGGCAGGGCGCCCTCTGGTGGTGGGCCAGCAGTACCTCCTCTTCTGGCGGCCCACACAACAAGCAGATTGTATTGATACTTGGGTTCAGCTGGTCTACACACATCATCACTTAATTAGAACTGTTTCAGTAGCATGAATGTGGCTGAAAAGATTTTACCTGATTGTGTGCTATGCTAAGGTAGGAAGAAATTACAACAGAAGTGAGAAAAAAAAGGTGACTGAGGTACATTAACAGTTTAACAGTTTATTTATTTAGCGCCAAAAAATGTAACAATCTCAGGGTACTTACAATCTTTAAATGATTAAAACATAACAAAATTAAAATAATTAGAGTACAAATAAAAACCAATAAAAATGCGAAAGAAAAACAACAATACTGAAACTGACAGAATACTTGCTTAAAATAATGTGACTTCAATTGTCTTTTGAAATTGTCCAAATCAAGTAGTTTGATATGACTAAAAATAGAGTTCCACACTTGTTCTGTGAATGGTCAGAAATGTATTTCTAAGGTTCTGGGGCTCTGAAGCACCACAGTGCAAACCATTTGTATCTACCAAAGCAGAACACTTCCAACAAGTAACCAACATTCCGTATTTCCTCTAAGAACCCATCAATGACTCAACCAGCCAAGTTACAAAAGAGCAAGGTACAATATCCAAGGACCTGCAGGACTACAGGCCTCTCTCAGTGCTACAAATGCTGTGTTCCATTTACCTTGGAAGTCAGTCGCAACTCACAATGACTTTACACAAGCGGTAAATGAGGTCCAGTTTCCACACAGCACCACAAGTTGGAAAATAAACTAAGCACCTCCAGGTTTTTGGATTATAGAGTGCTACAAAAATATGCAGTCCACCAAAGAAACTTCATGGAAGAGAAGAGGCGGTGCAGAAGTTATATTAGTGTTTTAATTTACTGCTCAGGTGGTAGCCATTCATTATTAGCAACGTTTACTGGGTTAGCCAATATTAGTGGCAACAGTTGATAAAGAGCACATTACATTGTGTTTAACACATAAAAAAGACCACAGCATCATGTCTACAGACAGTAGTTCATTAATGTGTGCATAATGTGTGCATGCATATATAATATATACCTTACTGAATTTTCATGACTTGTTAAATTGGACACAAAAAAGACAGAAGTGCTAAAATACATAAAAAAAACTACAGTTTTCACTACGGTTGCTGCTGGGGGCAGCCATCTTGGATCATGAACTCTGGGTATATGGGATTCAAACAAGTTGATAAGTTGGAATTCCGACTTCAGGGACATTCTTTGAGGGGTACGTGGGAATTCCAACCTCTGAGTACAAATGGAATGCACCAAAAGACACTGGGTGTGGGGGGTGTGCTTTGAGAGTGGCCTGATGAAAACCACTACTTTATCCAGTAGAGCATAAATGCTCTTCTAAATATGGTTACAAGAACTTGATGATCCTCAAGTCTGTTGGGAGAATATTCTATGAACTCACAAGTCTCGAGTGGAACTGTTTGGGAGACAGGGCCCCTGTTACGTCTGGGATATCCCAAACACAGTATTCTTTAAAAAGAAATTTATTTCTACAGTAGCATGGTGGTGATTATGTGCACAACAGCCCTCAGGTTCATGTATGAATGGTTCAAAAGAGGAAAAAAAAGTTACTTTTTTTTGTGCACTTCAGTCAAAGTCTTGACTTGAACCCTGTGGCAGGAACTTAAATGGGTGCTCCAGTCTTGAACTGTGGTTGAACTAAAGCAGTACTGTAAAGAAGACTGAAGTAAAACTCTGCCCCTTTTTTTATTTTAAGTTTAAGGTGCAAATACATTTTCACATGAGTGATATATACTCACCAAAAATATAAATGCAACACTTTTGGTTTTGCTCCCATTTTGTATGAGATGAACTCAAAGATCTAAAACTTTTTCCACATACACAATATCACCATTTCCCTCAAACATTGTTCACAAACCAGTCTAAATCTGTGATAGTGAGCACTTCTCCTTTGCTGAGATAATCCATCCCACCTCACAGGTGTGCCATATCAAGATGCTGATTAGACACCATGATTAGTGCACAGGTGTGCCTTAGACTGCCCACAATAAAAGGCCACTCTGAAAGGTGCAGTTTAGTTTTATTGGGGGGGATACCAGTCAGTATCTGGTGTGACCACCATTTGCCTCATGCAGTGCAACACATCTCATTCGCATAGAGTTGATCAGGTTGTCAGTTGTGGCCTGTGGAATGTTGGTCCACTCCTCTTCAATGGCTGTGCGAAGTTGCGACGACGAACTGGAGTCAGGTCGAGACCCCGATGAGGACGACGAGCATGCAGATGAGCTTCCCTGAGACGGTTTCTGACAGTTTGTGCAGAAATTCTTTGGTTATGCAAACCGATTGTTTCAGCAGCTGTCCGAGTGGCTGGTCTCAGACGATCTTGGAGGTGAACATGCTGGATGTGGAGGTCCTGGGCTGGTGTGGTTACACGTGGTCTGCGGTTGTGAGGCTGGTTGGATGTACTGCCAAATTCTCTGAAACGCCTTTGGAGACGGCTTATGGTAGAGAAATGAACATTCAATACACGAGCAACAGCTCTGGTTGACATTCCTGCTGTCAGCATGCCAACTGCACGCTCCCTCAAATCTTGCGACATCTGTGGCATTGTGCTGTGTGATAAAACTGCACCTTTCAGAGTGGCCTTTTATTGTGGGCAGTCTAAGGCACACCTGTGCACTAATCATGGTGTCTAATCAGCATCTTGATATGGCACACCTGTGAGGTGGGATGGATTATCTCAGCAAAGGAGAAGTGCTCACTATCACAGATTTAGACTGGTTTATGAACAATATTTGAGGGAAATGGTGATATTGTGGATGTGGAAAAAGTTTTAGATCTTTGAGTTCATCTCATACAAAATGGGAGCAAAACCAAAAGTGTTGCGTTTATATTTTTGTTGAGTATAGGTATATTGGGTAATTGTTTCACTTCATTAAATAAAATAGTCATTGAGTGACTGACTATTTGGGATATACTGGGGTGGACATTGGTTTTTTAGGTTTTTACCTCTCACCCTACAGGCTGAAGGAATATTGTCATCACCCCTGGTTGGGTGGGTGGGCAATGGACGGCTTCAACAATTGGCTTTTTAGTGTGATTACTCTTGAATGGACAGGATCTTGGGTCACCAAACCTACATGAAATATGTATAAGGTCAAGACCTCAAGCTCACAGGCTAAAATGTTTTGGTAACACTACAGGAATTCTGCCACCCGTGGATTTCACTGCCATGAAGGCTGAGGGCTAGCACTGGCAGCCACCAGTATTTTTGAATATATGTAACAAAGTTTATATAGACACTTTAACATAAGAATGGACCAGCCCTCGTAGGTTGTTTTGTTAACCTCAGTTGCTGTCCACAGTGAGTACTGGCTCTATCATTTAATTTAATTATTTTTACCTGTCAGCATCACTGTCCATCCTGAAATTGTCCATATGACAGGTGACAGGTTAGATCCAATCCATCATTGGGAGGTTTGGACTGCTCCAGCCCCCCGCGACCCATAACTGGATTAAGCGGTAGAAGATGAATGAATGAATGACATTTAGATGGACCGCAAATGTGCGAGCTGCCAGTGGTGGAACTTTTATGGAACACCACAAATAAATGAGAAATACCAAAATAAATAGAGATGATATACATTCAGAGATGTAAATTCAATACAGGAAAGGTCAAAGGGCAGCTTCTCATCCGTGCTTCTTCATCCTGTGTTGAAACCATGTGAGCACAGTGAGTGTTACTCACTGTGTTTGTGCATGTGTGGTGTGGGTTGAGCACAGAAAATTGGAAAGAAGGAGGGAAGAAAATGACAGAAGCACGGATGACAAGGACAGGAGCACTGATATCATCGATATGAATAGCACATGTTTGATGAGCCTTGCAGATGGGATCAGATTTTCTGGCAGTGCTGCATTCATACATTTTGGAAAACAGTGCACAATGACACCTTGTGGTGTGTTAACAAACTACAGGAGTGGAGTTCATGAAAATCTGTTATCATGCTGACCAGGAAGATTCACTGTATCCTGTTGCCTTATGAACAGAAAGGGGCACCAGTTATTCTGGTCGCTCTCATCTGAAACACACAGAGATGTTTAAAGAAACTGTCCAGAATACCAGGGTCTTTGAACGGTGTCGCTGTCATACATACGTACGGGTCTTGTTTAGAAAAACAACAGAAATGAAAAATGCAACGTGAGCTGATGACAGTTAGCCTGGAGCTCGTAGTCCACACAGTGCACGGATTTTTTTTGTAGTTTGTTTGTCTCTGGCTTTGTATCTTCATGTTCCTCTTATAGGTGATGTCAGTTGCCTAGCAACCAAGTAATCAGGGCCCGATTGTTGCCATGACAACATAGCAGGGGTATCATCATGGAGAGAACAGAGATGAAAGGAGGAGGGAGAGAGTGAGAGATGGTAGGAAGTCGGGGGGGCGGTGAGACCCTGCCTTTGAGGGATGCTGATAACGCAAAGCCTACAGCGAGCAGGTAGGAGGGTGACCTCCATGTAGGCGGCAGCAGAGCATTCTCATGAACGTGGGGGATTAATGTTTAATGGTATGCAGCTGGATGCGAGGCTCCACGCCGTCCGACAGACTTGATTCCAGCAGGAAATGTCAGAGTGTGCTCCAGTTGTTTTTAGTTACAGATGGCAGAGATGATGCATAACTACAGCTCAGTGTGTAACTTAGGTCCAGAGGGTGCTGGCTGTACCCTCAGCACATCTCAGAACCCTCCATCACCTCACAGTGGTACACTGTAAAACAGGTCAGTGGGGGTCATGGTGTGTTTATGGACTCGTTCATTTTGATCCTCCACCTCAGAACAGTGTGAAACCTGACAGAATTAACGAGTGTAAACATGAAGTGTCTTTATTTCAAAGGTAAAAACAAAATTATATACAAACATTAGAAAATGATAGCAAAAGGACATCATAATAACGAGAAATACAAGATTTTTGACATCCGCCAATGATTGACCAGGACTCAAAATAACAGATATGTGATTCACATTGTGACCTGGACTTTACCTGGATCTGAGTTCTACAACACAATGCAATAACTGGGGAGGTGAGTGGTTAAAGTGTTGGGCTTGAGACCAGAGGATCCTTGGTTCAAATCCCAGCCTGACTGGAAAATCACTAAGGGCCCTTGGGCGAGGTCCTTAATCCCCAAGTTGCTCCCGGTGTGTAGTGAGCACCTTGTATGACAGCACCCTGACACTGGGGTGAATGTGAGGCATTATTTGTAAAGCACTTTGAGCGTCTGATGCAGACGGAAAAGTGTTATGTAAATGCAGTCCATTTACCATTTAATAATTGCATACTGATCCAGAATGGTCCGACTGATCAAGATGTTGCAATCTGATATTTAATTCACACGATGAGACAAAATAGTCTTCCTGATCTTGGTTTTACATCGTGATGTCGTGTCCATTAAGTAGTTTTGACGTAATCCTTAAACGTCTACAAAGTGAAATTCTGATCCAGAATCCAGATCCAGATTACCTCTAAAACTTAATGGAGCAATTTGGGGATTAATCACTTTGCCCAAGGGCCCTTCATGATTTTCCAGCTAGACGGGGGTTTCAACCAAGGATCCTCTGGTCTCAAGCCCACTGCTTAACCACTAGACCATCACCTCTGCACGTGTATATGCGTGCCTGTGTGTGCATGTGTGTGCGCGTGCCTGATATCTATGCTACGAGGAAGTGTTCTTCATTGTCCCTGAGGACCATCGGGTGTTGGTAGAGGAATGTACTCTGCAAGTACTCTCTAAATTCAAAGGAATTACTGCCATCAGTGGATTTCCTCATGAAAGAAAAACACTGTGTGCTGCTTTTGCATGAAGTTCAACTCTAATGAACTCTGTCACACAAATTGTAGACCATTGACGGAGCTGATGGGGCAAACGGGCAAAGCTTCTTGACAGTGTTGACCTTCAGTGAGACAAATGTAGATAACTCGAGCTCCTCTCTGATGTGGAGAATACCGTCACAACCTTTTAACCACCATTTTCCTCCTCTGAATAGGAAGCAATAGATGAAAATAATTGTTTTTGTCCTCACATTTTGTCACAAGAAAACTTTGCCAAAACCAGATAGTCGCTGTGAGACGAGTGAACAGTCACTGTGCCAGTATGTGCAAATTTAACTCCAGTTGGCACTACCGATTCACTTTATAATACTAATTTTATTTGTATTGCACATATTGGTGTAGATTATGCATTTCAAAGTGCAGACTTTAATGTTCTTTAGTTCCAAATACATTACTTATTGCTGGTACGGTAAATTCCTGCTAACTCATCAGACCAGGTTTTTGAATATACACATCAACATGGCAAAGCCAGCCCATCACTTAGGGGTTATAGACAAATGCTTGGGGGTGACAGTGAGTCATATGGACCCTAAAAAAAGAATATTTTGTTTTGTTTTTAACATGGCAATTTTTGCTTATACTATTTTGATATTATTACTGGAACATTTAATGATTAATATTACAAAAAAGTGCAAGTACAGGGTAATCACCCCCCCCCCCCCCCCCCCCAAAAAAAAAAATAATAGCAGAACCCATAAAAGTTGTAATAAATCATACAAAGGTCAAGCAAATGTCTTGAAATTTGCTAGACTTATTCAGTCCGTGTACCCCCGCCCCCCCCACCCCCCCTGTATTCCCCAAAGTTTCAGTTATCTCGGCCGCTTTGCATGAAAGTCATGTTCTTTCAAAATTATGCTCCAAATGGCATGATTTGTTGGTGAAATACAGTAGTGTTCAGAATAATAGTAGTGCTATGTGACTAAAAAGATTAATCCAGGTTTTGAGTATACGAGGTCTGTCCGTAAAGTATAGGTCCTTTTTATTTTTTTCAAAAACTATATGGATTTCATTCATATGTTTTTACGTCAGACATGCTTGAACCCTCGTGTGCATGCGTGAGTTTTTCCACGCCTGTCGGTGACGTCATTCGCCTGTGAGCACTCCTTGTGGGAGGAGTCGTCCAGCCCCTCGTCGGAATTCCTTTGTCTGAGAAGTTGCTGAGAGACTGGCACTTTGTTTGATCAAAATTTTTTCAAAACCTGTGAGACACATCGAAGTGGACATGGTTCGAAAAATTAAGCTGGTTTTCAGTGAAAATTTTAACAGCTGATGAGAGATTTTGAGGTGATTCTGTCGCTTTAAGGACTTCCCACGGTGCGAGACGTCGTGCAGCGCTCTCAGGCAGCATCATCAGCCTGTTTCAAGCTGAAAACCTCCACATTTCAGGCTCTGTTGATCCAGGACGTCGTGAGAGAACAGAGAAGTTTCAGAAGAAGTCGGTTTCAGCGTTTTATCCGGATATTCCACTGTTTAAGGAGATTTTTTTAATGAAAGACGTGCGGGCGGATTGCAGCGTCGGCTCGCAGCCGCCGCGACGCTCCGTCACAGGAAAAACACCTCTGCTGGAAGCCTTAAGGACAAGTTGGAACATCTCCAGCTGATAAACAATTTCTCATATACTCACTCCACTGAAAGCCATCAAAAGCCAACTGGATTTTAACAAATGGTTATCAACACGGAGGTGTTTTTCCTGTGCCGCCGCACCGCGTCGGCTGCGTCCCGACGCGCGGACCCGTCCGCACGTCTTTCATTAAAAAAATCTCCTTTAACAGTGGAATATCCGACGTCTCGCACCGTGAAAAGTCCTTAAAGCGACAGAATCACCTCAAAATCTCTCATCAGCTGTTAAAATTTTCACTGAAAACCAGCTTAATTTTTCGAACCATGTCCACTTCGATGTGTCTCACAGGTTTAGAAAAAATTTTGATCAAACAAAGCGCCAGTCTCTCAGCAACTTCTCAGACAAAGGAATTCCGACAAGGCGCTGGACGACTCCTCCCACAAGGAGTGCTCACAGGCGAATGACGTTACCGACAGGCGTGGAAAACTCACGCATGCGCACGAGGGTTCAAGCATGTCTGACGTAAAAACATATGAATGAAATCCATATAGTTTTTGAAAAAAATAAAAAGGACCTATACGGACAGCCCTCGTATTTCTTATTGTTACATGGGAAACAAGGTACCAGTAGCTTCAGTAGATTCTCACAAATCCAACAAGACCAAGCATTCATGATATGCACACTCTTAAGGCTATGAAATTGGGCTATTAGTAAAAAAAAAGTAGAAAAGGGGGTGTTCACAAAAATAGTAGTGTGGCATTCAGTCAGTGAGTTCGTCGGTTTTGTGGAACAAACAGGTGTGAATCAGGATGTGTAAGGATGAAGCCAGCACCTGTTGAACATGCTTTTCTCTTTGAAAGCCTGAGGAAAATGGGACGTTCAAGACATCGTTCAGAAGAACAGCGTAGTTTGATCAAAAAAGTTGATTGGAGATGGGAAAACTTATACGCAGGTGAAAAAATTATAGGCTGTTCATCTACAATGATATCCAATGCTTTAAAATGGACAAAAAACCAGAGACGCGTGGAAGAAAATGGAAAACAACCATCAAAATGGATAGAAGAATAACCAGAATGGCAAAGGCACACCCATTGATCAGCTCCAGGATGATCAAAGACAGTCTGGAGTTACCTGTAAGTGCTGTGACAGTGAGAAGACGCCTGTGTGAAGCTAATTTATTTGCAAGAATCCCCCGCAAAGTCCCTCTGTTAAATAAAAGACATGTACAGAAGAGGTTACAATTACATCACCTGGCCTAAAGAGAAATGGAGGAATATTCTGTGGACTGATGAGAGTAAAATTGTTCTTTTTGGGTCCAAGGGCCGCAGACAGTTTGTGAGATGACCCCCAAACTCTGAATTCAAGCCACAGTTCACAGTGAAGACAGTGAAGCATGGTGGTGCAAGCATCATGATATGGGCATGTTTCTCCTACTATGGTGTTGGGCCTATATATCGCATACCAGGTATCATGGATCAGTTTGGATATGTCAAAATACTTCAAGAGGTCATGTTGCCTTATGCTGAAGAGGACATGCCCTTGAAATGGGTGTTTCAACAAGACAGTGACCCCAAACACACAAGTAAATGAGCAAAATCTTGGTTCCAAACCAACAAAATTAGTGCCTCGCAGATGTGAAGAAATCATGAAAAACTGTGGTTATACAACTAAATACTATTGCTAAAAAGCTGTTTGAACATAATAGTTTTGAGTTTCTAGCGTCAACTGCAGATGCTACTATTATTGTGAACATCCCCTTTTCTACTTTTTTTTTACTAATAACCCAATTTCATAGCCTTAAGAGTGTGCATATCATGAATGCTTGGTCTTGTTGGATTTGTGAGAATCTACTGAATTTACTGGTACCTTGTTTCCCATGTAACAATAAGAAATATACTCAAAACCTGGATTAATCTTTTTAGTCACATAGCACTACTATTATTCTGAACACTACTGTAGACCTCCAGGCAAAATGTCCTTTCTTTGGTTGACCAAGGCATGTTGGGGACGACGATTGGAACAATGGTCTTCCCCAACATGCTTCCACACCAACATGGCTTCCACCATCAGCTCTGACTCTCTTCTCTAAAGTCATCCTACAAACCATCACCCTATGCTGTCTGGCTACACTCTCTCCTGCCACCACCTTACAGTCGCCAATTTCTTTTAGATTGCATCTCCTTCAAATTATGTAGTCCATCTGGGTGCACCTTCCTCCACTCTTATATGTCACCCTGTGCTCCTCCCTGTTCCTAAAGTAGATAATTCATCACAGCCATTTCCACCCTTTTTGCAAAATCAACAACGATCTGCCCTTCCACATTCCTGTCCTTGACATCATATCTACCCATTACTTCCTCATCACCTCTGTTCCCTTTGCCAGCATGCCCATTGAAGTCTGCTCCTATCACCATTCTTTCATGCTTAGGCACACTCTCCACCACCTCATCTAACTCACTCCAGAAATCTTCTTTCTCCTTCATCTCACAACCTACCTGTGGGGCATATGCACTGACGATATTCATCATCACCCCTTCAATTTCCAACTTCACACTCATCACCCTACTGGACACTCACTTAACCTCCAACACACTCTTAACATACTCTTCTTTTAAAATGACTCCAACACCATTTCTCTGCCCATCCACACCAATACAACCTTGAACCCGCCGCCTATGCTCCTGCTCTTACTTTCCTCATACTTGGCATCTTGCACACACAATATGTCTACCCTTCTCTTCTCCATCATATCAGCCAGCTCTCTCACTTTACCAGTCATACTGGCAACATTCAAAGTTCTGACTCTCACTTCCACCCTTATTGTTTTCTTCTTCTACCGCTGTCTCTGACACATTCTCCTCCTCTTCTTCTTGGTTGTTGTTAACCCAGGCCCAGGCTGATCTGGTATGGAAATTCAATTTGCGCTCTGCATATTTGTTTTGGCATGTTTTATGTCGGATGCCCTTCCCATCACAACCCTGCACATCGAGCTGATCTCCCCATAGCACAAATCGACAGTTTTGTGTGCCCAGTTGAGTTCCCCCATCGAGCTGAGCTCCCTGTAATCTAACGACAATATTCTGCTTTAAAGACAGTGTGTACATGCAAGTCTTTACTTTTTTAAATTGAAAATTATTAATTTTATTAATATTATTATTAATAATTAATTAATCATTAATATTATTAATGTATTTTTATGTAAAGACAAAAGTTACATGGGTTTTCTTCGGTCGTGGGACTCATCTTGACTGGTGACTGTGTCCCGTTGAGATGAGCTCCACCGCGCTACTCCACATACGCACCTCACCTGTCGAGTTGAGCTCACCCACCAAAGAAAAGTAGAAAACCCACGTAAGGTTTGTCTTTACATAAAAATGCAGTGATGTGTCTTTTCAATTGTAAAAAAGTAAAGACTTGCACGTATACACACACTGACTTTAAAGTAGAAAATTGTCGTTAGCTGACTGGGAGCTCATCTCGACGGGGAGTTGTGCATGAGCAGTTGTGTGGTAAAGAGAGGTAGATGAACTCGATGGGGGGAGGTGTTAAAGTCCGGGTTAGAGAGCGTGCGCAAGCGCAATTGCGCAGTGAAGATCCTCTCGACGGGTAGATTAACCTGTTTTGCCCCACTGGCAACAATTGTTGCCGAAGTGTATCACTGTCATTTTCTACTCACAATAAAAAAATCTCAAGGGTAGTAATGCAACTTTTTCCACTTATAAAAACAATCTGGGCATAAACGGGTTAACTCATCGGGACACTGGCACTCAGGATGTACTAGCTACACACCCCATGTGGCTGAGTTTTGATATAAATTAATTAAAAATCTAAAAGATGACAGGTTGCATAAATAATGGACCCCTTTGGTATAACACCTGTATATCATCAGTTTTATGTCTTTGACTTTATTTACAATTATGAAGAAATACAAACCGTCCGTACGGCACTCTTTGGTAAATCTGTGTGGAGTAGATATTTCTCAAAAACTGAGTGACTGTGCAAGAAAGAGAAGCATGAGGAAAGCCACCAAGACACCCAGACAATGCAGAAGAACTTATAGGTTTCTCTGTGATTGGAAAAATTGTGCATAGTAAATGCTTTGCATTTTGTATGACCACTTGTACAGCTTCATGATGAAATGGAGCAAAGAAGGTTTTTTCTTTCATCAAAACATCAAGTCTAGGCTTGCATCTCAGATGTACCTTCTGGCAAATTGTAGCTGAACTTTCAGGTTTAATAAAATCCAGAGCAAAGCCAACTGGCTCACACAGCAGAATCAAAGTGACTCTTAATTTTATTCTTCATGTGCAAATTCCTTGATAGCCTATTCCATCTGTAATTATTTAACAGGTGTTCTGACTCACATGTGAAGCTTAGCAGAACAGGGGGAAAAAAAATCCAGATCTGTGATTATCACAGCCTCAGTGCTGGTGTGATATCTCAAGGTGTTGATGGTGTTGCACAATCCATGTCGTTGTGCAACATGGCACTGGTGTACTGTCCACCCCTGGGCACCGGATATGGAAAATGCAGGCAGCTGGCAGGTTTTCTTCTTCCATCCCTACTGTGAGGCTGTCACGTTGTCTCCACCCTGTGGTGTCCCATAACTCATCCGAGACATGCATCTACAAACTTTAAGTAGAAGTCCAACATGTCAAGACAAAAATTGTAGCATCGATGAGAATTTGCACCAAGCTCTGCTTCAACAACTCGATTTTAAACACTATATGTAAGAGGATCAGGCAACAACACCATAATATTCAGTAAGCCTTTTCTAAACAGTGAGCATGTCAAATGAGGACAGGGGGGTCAATGAGTTTACCCTGTAACATATATTTGATTCAAAAAAAGACAACAATTTAAAAAAAAAGCAGGGTTTCTTCAGACTGTGTCTCCTCGGCTGCTCTCCCTCCCTCACGCTGTGACAAACATATTTTATGAGTCACAGCTCAAGCAGTCTGCCAGTCGTCTCCGTTCAGACCTTTGTCTTTAATATCAAGATATATCCAACACCACTCGGGCTTCCAGGAAAACTCTCTCTCTTCGTCCGCTACGCCCCCATCCTCATCCCTCTCTCCCCCTCCCTCTTTTTTCATTTCCCCTTACCCTTTCCCAGCCTCCCGTCTCTCTCTCCCTTTTCTCCCCATCCCTCTCCTCCTCTACTGCGGGTGTCTGGGAGGCTGTTTTTCCTCTGTCTCTCGCTCATGAAGGGCCGCACTAAGCTCCCTTCTCTCTGCCCATGTGTGGTAGGTAAAAGGAAATCAGCTCTCCGTTTGTGTCATTCTTCTCTTTCCATCTCTGTGTTTTGCCTCTGTTTTGCATGTTTGCTTGAAGTCAGCTGGTTGATCTGGGAGGTTCTTTTTTTGGGGGGGGGGGTCCCTTACATGCATCTGTGGATATTGCATTGAACATGCTGGAAATCTCCACTGTCATGGATTAATCACAAATATGTTTGCGATGGATACACAGCTGTCCTTCTGTAGTTCGTCTGGGTGTTTTTATTCATGCGTATGACGTATGAACATTGCATGGCATATGGGAGTGTGTATGTGCACGTAAGCATGGAGAAAGTGTTAAACTCCACCGGACTTGTTGATTAAATGATTATTGATATGCGATCTCTTTGACTGACTGTATTTTCTATGCAGACTGATTTCTATCTACATGTTTGAATATCATTTAGATTTTATGCATTGTATCCTTATGACGTGTGAGGACAGTCAGACACTCAGCAAAGTGGGCTTTTAATATGTAATAAAAACCCTCCACTCGGGGAAGAAAAATCATATCCCTTTGATAAAAACAACAATGTCACTTTCGGGGTTGAAATCAGGCCTACAACAAAAGTCAGGGGAAAAGAATGAGCCTTTAGGGTTAGAGGAGAAAGAACACATTTTCTACATGTGCATGGGGTGTAACAAGTCCTATTAGGGTGAATTTTTGCACTTGCATGATTGCGTTTGGAGAATGAGAATAAAAAAACAAGTGATAGATGTGCTCTTCCGGCCTGAATTAGCTGAGTGGACATGATAATGATCCTGCTCTGGACTGGTTCATCATTATGGCACCAAGATGCCACTTCATGTAGCTCCACACCCATAAACCAGTGTGTCATCCACCAGCACTTTGTACATTGGCTACTGTGGCGTAAATTAAGATCCTATCATTTGTGTTCATGCGTGTATGTGTGTCTCTCTTATTCTGCACAACAGAGTTCAGCCATATTTTCTGTGCTGTATATTTGTAAGTGGCTCTGGTAAAAAAAATGAAGCGATTTTATTTACTGGCTTCATTCATGGAAAACACAGTGCAGTCAGCAAGTATTTGGAAAGTGAAATATTTATTTTGTCTCCTACAAAGAAATTAAACTGATGGTGAGGATAAAGTGCCAATTCTTGTTTGTTATTTGAAATATTTCTAACAGGAGTGTTGTGTGACTGAAAAATTAAGAATGATGTGCAGGACCGAGATGAGCAGTGAAGGGAGTGCAGGAGATGATGGATGTGGTTGAAACATGAATGCTGAGAGTGACGTATGCTGTTACAATGATGGAAAAAAATAGTATATATGAGATTCAGAGATAAAAGGAAAATATTGTTGGAATGCAGTGAAGGCACTTGGGATCATTCAGGAGTCTCCATTGATCTCGCATCCCCATCTCTCTTATCCATTGATTTGAAAGAAGGTTTTGACCAGTTATTTAAATTTAAAAACAATTACCCTGAGGGCTAAACCACCGCTCAGAGATTTAGTAAACAGAATCAGAATTTAACAGAATTTGAGTATAACAGAATGAGTAGGATGAATCTGATCGTACGCAGACGTTCTGAGGGTCCCAGGAGCTGAGAGCTTCCAACCATCAGTCTGTTGTTCCAGCACGCTTACAGCAAAAAGCAACCCCAAAAAGTGGGCTGGGCTCTGTTTTTATACTCTATGCTAATACAGTGTTTTATGCTAAACTTGGGTGTCGTCCTTCATCTGAATGGTCTTCATCCCTCCACTTCGTGGCATGGTCCCGCCCACACATGCCATGCAGTCTTCTTGTTTCCTCTTTCTCTTGATGTGACACCTGTGCCTAAACATAAGAAATTGTTTTGAACCGAAAACCACTAACTGGAGGACTGTCAGCAAGTCTCATCACCACAGTTATACCACAAGAGTATTTGCACATCTCAAAATTGCACAACAATCTGACAAACAAGTCTAATCATACCCGCGTATCAAGTTTATTCTCCTTATCTTGCAGACTGTGGTCAGTAGTGGCATCCTGTTCCATATGCTGTTTGCAACATATGGATGTTTCTCAATGTATCTTTCAGGGCCTCACCGAAACAGGGACACATCACATTTACAACACTTTGAAAATGATTATATAAGTGAATCATCTTTATAACAGCATGCTAAGAAACTAAACTAATATTTAAAGCAAAAGCAAATATAATCATAAACATAACATACCTTTAATTTGGTACACAAAATACACAATTAAAAAAGCATTCAAACATATATTTCAAAAGTATTTAAACATATAGATATCATGCGATTAACCTTAGCTATTGATTACATGAAAATTCAGTAAGGTATGTCTTCTATAATATATTCCAGTTCTAAGGTAGAATTATACTAGTGTATGCTAAGGTATATCTAAATATCTCAAAAAGGAAGAAGAGAAGAGTAGAATAGAGTAGAGTAGAGCCACTTAGGTGCCTGGTCTTGAGAACCAGGGATGGTAGGTTTTAATGTTTAATAAGTATAATAATAATAATTATATATATATATATATATATATATATATATATATATATATATATATATATATATATATATATATATATATATATATATATATATATATATATATATAATTAATAATAATAAATAATGTGTAATAACATGTTTAATAAGCATTGATAATTGTTGATCACTATGCACATATGAGTAATACATCCTTCAACAGCAACAAGCTCTATTAAAATGCAAATGATCACTTCCAAACATTAGAACACACTCATAAATGTAACAATATATTCTTAGCTCAATAAAAGATAAAGCAATATAGGATGATTCTGAATGGGGAAAAAGCACAAATGGTTAATGCATATTTAACCACATTTAAGATATATTCCTTCAAGGCAATGATTGTAAATATTTCTTGATGAGTTTCTTTTTGTTTTGTTCTAACACAATGACACACTGTGCGGCAAAGTCATGTCATAATTACACTTAATTACTCATAATTTTCAATTACAGTTTCAGCAGTGTTATAGTGACTTTTTGAGTTTGTCAACATTGTGAAACCTTTTTGACATATGAAAATATATTTTCAGCACTAAAGAGAGTACTTTCACACTGTACAGATTTGCACTTTAACATGGTTTGTAGCTATAAATGTAAAGGTTAATAGGAATACCACCAACATTGTATTGTCCATTAATTTTTTACCATACTTGTGTTACTGTGTCGAGGTGCGGGGAAATACATACCAAAGTCATATACAAGTTACATATACAATGCAGAAAAGGGCCATTAGACTGCTAAATAATGCAGGATATAGAGATCACACAAATGAACTCTTCTTAAAAATGCAAGCTTGAAAATTTCCTGATTTGATCCATTTTAAAACAGCACAAATAATATTCAGAGCAAGAGAAATGTTTACTTCCAAATAGTACTTAAAAGGATTTGTTTTCAGAAAGAGACGGGCAGCATGATTTTAAGGGGGAAACTCAAGCTAAAAATGCAGTATGTCAGAAAAACTTGTATGTGAAAAAAGTATGTGTCTTTCAGTATCAGGGGTAAAATTATGGCATAGCTTAAAGAAAAGTAAAAACATCAACCAGTTTAAAAAAAGGTATAAAATGCAAAGGTTAAATGAATATAAGCTTAAAGAAAAACAGGTTAATCCAGCACAGTAATGATGGAGTGTAAAAAGCCAGAAATATGAGGTCTATTAGAAAAGTATCAGACCTTTTTATTTTTTGCAAAAACCATATGGATTTGAATCATGTGTGATTGCATCAGCCAAGCTTGAACCTTCGTGCGCATGCGTGAGTTTTTTCACGCCTGTCGGTTGCGTCATTCGCCTGTGAGCAGGCTTTGAGTGAGCAGTGGTCCACCCCTCTCGTCGGATTTTTATTGCGAATAAAATGTCTGAACGATTTGGAGCTTTGCTGCATCAAATTTTTCCAGAAACTGTGAGAAACCTCCAGGTGGACACCATTCGGAAAATTCAGATGGCTTTCAGTGACGATTTTATGGGGATTACACAGATTAAGGAGTGCGCCAGCCGGTTTAAAGATCGCCCACAGTGTTTGAGAGTGCGGCGCACTCCGAGCGCCGATCGACAGGCTGAAACCCCGCTGAAACAACCAGATCATGTCCTGTGAGGCTTCATCACGGCGTTGCTTTGCGCCATGCGGAAACGTTCCGATGCGCGGAATTCCTCCGCACGTCTGTCTCAATGTGCTGAAAAAGTGCTGATGTCCACGTCTTCCGCAATTTCTGTATTAGTCAGACGACATCCCGGATCAACACAGTGTCCAGTTTGGAAATGAACGGCATATTCCACTGTTACAGGAGTTTTTGTCATGGAAAGAGGAGCGGAAGAATTCCGCGCATCTCGGCGGAGCCACATGGTGCAAAGCAATGCCGTGATGAAGCCTCACAGGACATGTTCTGGCATGTCCAGGTCATCCACAATTTCTCGGATAGTCACATGACTGAAAAGCCACCGAAAGCCATCTGAAAGCTGTCCTGTGAGACCAACACGGAGGTGGTTTTGTGCCACGCCATGAGCGTGGTGCATTCCTCCGCTCCTCTTTCCATGAAAAAAACTCCTGTAACAGTGGAATGTGCCGAAAAAGTGCTGATGTCCACGCCTTCTGCCTTTTTTGTGGAAATCAGACGACGTCCCGGATCAACAAAGCTTCACGTTGGAAATGATGTGGTTGTTTCAGTGATGTTTCAGCCTGTCGATCGGCGCTCGGAGTGTGCCACACTCTCAGACGCTGTGGGCGGTCTTTAAACCGGCTGGAGCACTCCTTAATCTGTGTAATCCCCATAAAATCGTCGCTGAAAGCCATCTGAATTTTCCAAATGGTGTCCACCTGGAGGTCTCTCACAGTTTCTGGAAAAATTTGATGCAGCAAAGCTCCAAATCGTTCAGACATTTTATTTGCAAAAAAAAAACCCGACGAGAAGGGTGGACCACTGCTCACACAAAGCCTGCTCACAGGCGAATGACGTAACCGACAGGCGTGAAAAAACTCACACATGCGCACGAAGGTTCAAGCTTGGCTGATGCAATCACACGTGATTCAAATCCATATGGTTTTTGCAAAAAATAAAAAGGTCCAATACTTTTCTAACAGACCTCGTATTGTTATATAGAGTTTCGAATTTTTTTGTGACTTTTTTACTTATTTCGTCTTTTTTGTCCTTGTCTGTGTGTGCGTGGAGAGAGGCGGCCGGGGGGTAGGGTAATATACAGTGAGGAAAATAAGTATTTGAACACACTGCGATTTTGCAAGTTCTCCCACTTGGAATTCATGGAGGGGTCTGAAATTTTCATCTTAGGTGCATGTCCACTGTGAGAGACATAATTTAAAAAAAAAAAAAAAAATCATAAACCACAATGTATGATTTTTTTTTAAAATAATTTATTTGTATGTTACTGCCGCAAATAAGTATTTCAACACCTGTGAAAATCAATGTTAATATTTGGTACAGTAGCCTCTGTTTTCAATTACAGAGGTCAAACATTTCCTGTAGTTTCTCGCCACGTTTTCACACACTGCAGCAGGGATTTTGGTCCACTCATCCATACAGATCTTCTCCAGATCTTTCAGGTTTCGAGTTTCAGCTCCCTCCAAAGATTTTCTATTGAGTTCAGGTCTGGAGACTGGCCAAGACACTCCAAGACCTTGAAATGCTTCTTACGGAACCCCTCCTTAGTTGCCCTGACTGTGTGTTTGGGGTCATTGTCATGCTGGAAGACCCAGCCATGACCCATCTTCAGTGTTGTTACTGAGGGAAGGAGGTTGTTTACCAAAATCTTGCAATACATAACCCCATCCATCCTCCCTTTAATATGGTGCAGTCATCCTGTCCCCTTTGCAGAAGAGCACCCCCAGAGTATGATGTTTCCACCCCCATGCTTCACGGTTGGGATGGTTTTCTTGGGGTTGTTCTCATCCTCTAAACATGGTAAGTGGAGTTGATTCCAAAAACCTCTATTCTGGTCTCTTCTGACCACATGAGCTTCTCCCATGCCTCCTCTGGATCATCCAGATGGTCACTGGTGAACTTCAAACAGGCCTGGACATGTGCTGGCTTGAGCAGGGGGACCTTGCTGCCCTGCAGGATTTTAAACCATGACAGCATCATGTGTTACTAATGTAAGCTTTGTGACTGTGGTCTCAGCTCTCTTCAGGTCATTGACCAGGTCCTCCTGTGTAGTTCTGAGCTTTCTCAGAATCATCCTTACCCCACAAAGTGAGATCTTGCATGGAATCCCAGACCGAGAGAGATTGACAGTCATCTTGTGTTTCTTCCACTTTCTAATAAATAATCATAACAGTTGTCTTCTACCAAGCTGCTTGCCTGTTGACCTGTAGTCCATCCCAGCCTTGTGCACGTCTACAGTTTTGTTCCTGGTGTCCTTAGACAGCTCTTTGGTCTTGGCTATGGTGGATAGGTTGGCGTGTGATTGATTGAGTGTGTGAACAGGTGTCTTTTATACAGGTAACAAGTTCAAACAGGTGCAATTAATACAGGTAAAGAGTGCAGAAGAAGAGGGCTTCTTAAAGAAAAATTAACAGGTCTGTGAGAGCCAGAATTCTTGCTGGTTGGTAGGGGATAAAATACTTATTTGCAGCAGTAACATACAAATAAATTATTAAAATATTATACATTGTAATTTACGGATTTTTTTTTTTTTTTTTTTTTAGATTATGTCTCTCGCAGTGGACATGTACCTAAGATGAAAATTTCAGACCCCTCCATGATTTCTAAGTGGGAGAACTTGCAAAATCGCAGGGTGTTCAAATACTTATTTTCCTCACTGTAAGTTCATACTTCTGCTTCCTCCTTTTCAAACATGGCAATGTGAAGATGGAAATATTGTGAATGTGGTCAACTTTGTGGTTGCACAAAATCTCTTTTTTCCCTCTCACTGACAGAGTTAAGCTTACTCCTTGAGAGAGTTGCATTCCACTCATTGAGAGTTTAATCAGCACTCATATATTTGACTCATATCTATTGCTTTGTAGCAAATATCCCAGAGTCCACATGTTACTGATGTTTGTCGACCAGGATTGGGTTTTAGATGGTCTAAAACCTATTTTTGTCAAGACACTGGCAAAAACCTTTTAAAAACCAGTTGGAGCCAGTTTAGTGCGCCTAAAACTAGCAAAAACCAGCAACAACCCATTCCTTTGTGAAAACCCATTAAGTTGTGTTATGAACTTTAATTGTCATGTAGTTACTGTGTAACCCTCATTTAATGTACTACCACCTACAGAGGTTGTTTGATAATTGTAGACTGGTTTACAGACTATTTATAATGTTGCAAAAACACAGATAATATGGCAAAAACATTAGTTTGGTAGCAGCATGTGAAGAATTTGGGATATGGGGATGGAGCAAATTGATAACACTTGTTTTAGAATGTTTTATTAAACCATTAAAAAAAAATAGAAGTAATGCAACATTCCAGTCTGATTTTCTACCATAGGATTTCTAAGAAATCACCAATCAAAACGGTAATCCCAATTGATGATAACAGCTCTAAGTACTGTTGTCAAGGTGTATGACAGCAGATGTGTCTTCTGTGCATAACCAAATGAAACTGATTTTTGTTGTCAAATTAACCCATGTTTATACTTGGATCAAAGGGTCACACCTCTTTTGAAGTAAGTGTCAGAGTAAAAATCAAAGACCAGTTTAATTTTTCACACTCTATGGTAGATGGAGGCACAAGCCGATAATGGCACAAAAATTCAGTCCCTGTGGAGAAAAGGCCACAAACCGGCGGACAACATTGTTGTAAAAAGTCGTAAAAAGCCACAAACCGACGGTAGACGGACATAGACATAAAGAGGAGTAGACGCCGCGTTGGTTGCTTAAACCCTGCCGCTCTCATTGGACCGACATCTCTGCTATTTTGGAATTGTGGGATAGCTCGTACCCACAGATTAAGCTCGCTGGATTACTTTCACCACCCTGCTCAGCGTGCCGCTCTCGTTGAAGCAACAACACACAGAATGTGTCTCTTTGTCCCAGATAGATCTCTTTTAGTGCAGCTTCTTGTTCTGACTTTAATACAAAGTTAACACCCAAGTCTTTCATCGCCAACTTAGGGACCTCGTAGTACCATATCACCCCAATAGAGCGCTTCGCTCTCAGACTGCAGGCTTACTTGTAGTTCCTAGGGTTTGTAAGAGTAGAATGGGAGGCAGAGCCTTCAGCTTTCAGGCTCCTCTCCTGTGGAACCAGCTCCCAATTCAGATCAGGGAGACAGACACCCTCTCTACTTTTAAGATTAGGCTTAAAACTTTCCTTTTTGCTAAAGCTTATAGTTAGGGCTGGATCAGGTGACCCTGAACCATCCCTTAGTTATGCTGCTATAGACGTAGACTGCTGGGGGGTTCCCATGATGCACTGTTTCTTTCTCTTTTTGCTCTGTATGCACCACTCTGCATTTAATCATTAGTGATCGATCTCTGCTCCCCTCCACAGCATGTCTTTTTCCTGGTTCTCTCCCTCAGCCCCAACCAGTCCCAGCAGAAGACTGCCCCTCCCTGAGCCTGGTTCTGCTGGAGGTTTCTTCCTGTTAAAAGGGAGTTTTTCCTTCCCACTGTAGCCAAGTGCTTGCTCACAGGGGGTCATTTTGACCGTTGGGGTTTTACATAATTATTGTATGGCCTTGCCTTACAATATAAAGCGCCTTGGGGCAACTGTTTGTTGTGATTTGGCGCTATATAAAAAAAATTGATTGATTGATTGAACTGTAAATGGTAATCAAAACATTTCAATCGTATCGTTCTGAACTCTTTCGCATCAAACTCCATCGTGTCAGTGTTGACAATGTGCTTGAGCAACAACAGGTGAAGGTGCTCATAAACTTTAAGTTTCTTAAATATTTATTACGGCCACTCTTAAAACTGCAGTTATCTTTATAATTTTATTTCTGGTAAATTTTAGAATTGATTTAGATGAGATATACTCATTATCTCATAGGAATATATCACAATTATCTGGGAGCTACTTTTTGCGCAGGAACTCATCAAGCACGTCGGCCGTGGGCGCGCACTAACACAGAATACCCAGAAACTGACTAGAAGTTCGGCCAAAAAAAAGAGTGTCCACTTTTATCTTACCATAAGCTAAGCTAGTAGCGCTCGAGAGAGAGTGTGGGTTGCTGAGGCGCAAGAAATGCAGCCGCCATCTTGGAGCTGTCATCGTAGTGATTCTATCACAAGGCACTGTGAAGGTTTGATTTTATAATCTTATTTTCTTTTTTAATCTTTCTAACATAATAGCTGAAAGGTTTAAGCTATGCTCATACTCCACCGAAGCATTTACTCAAAGAAAAAACAAGTCTGAAGGACCTAAATGACATGGTGAGATGCTGAAGAACTTCACTCGTCATGTCCGCGACATATACATATTTAACTTTTCTACAATTATATTTTCACATTATGTTTTTGCCACATACTGGAAAGTACAGAAGGAATTTTGCTGAGTAAAATTTACTCTGCTGGGATAGCATTTGATCCCAGCCTAAATAGAGTAAAGTACAATCTATCACAGAGTGAATCAGCTCGACAGTTTTCACAGACTGAACAGTCCCCCCCCAAACATTGGTCCGCCCTGCCTCCACTGTGCATGTGTCATGTTGGAGCCCAGCTGCCCGTCTGATACAGAGTCTCTCCACCCAACGCGATCAAATGGATTAATGGGATTATTGACCATCAGGTGACAAGATAAAACCTCTGGAATCATTCTAAAGTCAATTCTTAGCAGAAACGAGGCCAGTTTAAGCAGAAGCGAGGTTTTAAATGGTGACGCATTGAAATGTCGGACGCGCAGTGAATGCATCAGCTAACAGCTTGTGCACATGGAAATAGAGACTGGAATGGACGTCACGTGACTAGCATGGCGGCCATTACTAAGGGTGAAGAGAGCGCCTTGAGCCTGTTAAACAGAAGAGAAATGAGAGGAAAAAGGCAGCCAGTGCTTCACCATCAACTGCACCAACTACAAAAACAAATGATCGAATAATAAAATGAACTGTACAGGAGCCTTAGTGTAATTATGTAAAACAAATGTCTATTTTAAAGTCGTTATGTCGCAATTTAATATCAATATAATGAGACTATAACTCAGCGCCTAAGTTCTTTTCATTAAGCTGCGTTCACATGCATACAGATATGGAAACAAAAATGTTTAAATATATTTATGGCTATATATATACTTGCAGTTGTTTAATATGATATGTACATGGTAGTCACAGGCGGCATTTAAATTTTAACAGTGTGGTTGGAGGGTATGGAGGAGGTACTTTTTACCCAGACTGAGGGTCAAAAGTGATAAATTCTGAATTTATATCTACTTGTAATACAATGCTAGTAAAAATCATATATATGTTGTTGTCATTAAAAGACTAGCAGTAATATTACAGTGGAAAAAGCAGCAAGGTAAATGAGCACAATGGCAAGGCATACTTCAGATTTATATTTTAATACATAAGGATTGTTTATCCAGGCATGTATAGGTTCATTAGAAAGATCAATTAAAGGGCTTTAAAACAAGCCTACTTTTATTAAAATCTGTTAACAAATAGCGACAATAGAAAGAGAAAAGCAGCACAATTTGTCATAATTTCCCCAAATTTTTTCACCCACACATGCATGGGTTCATTGGAAAGAGCTTTCAAATGGCTTTAAAACAAGCCTACATTTAGTAAAATCTGTTAAGAAATAGCGACGCTAGTGCAAAAAAAGTGGTCACTTTATTATTGATGGTCTGCACATCTCCACCCTTAGTAATGGCGCCTTCCTGTCCTGAGCGACGCTAATAAATTAAGGCGCGCACGTCCATTCCAGTCTATATTTCCATGCTTGTGCAGCTGCACCGCTCTGATCGCTTCCTCCGTCTGATATTATAGAATAATGCTGAATTTATCCGGACAAGATTGTTGTACAAAAGCTTCAGATATCACTCGCTGAGACAGATGATGACTGGAGTGCAGTTTTAAGCAGAAACAAGGTGATTATCAGTGAACTGTGGCTGATGACGTAAGCGCAGTGAAGGCAGGGCTGATGGGAGACCGTTCAGTCTGCGACCCCATCTGTTCAATGCAAGTGGTTTTACTCCAATAAGAGTTCATTTTACACTGTTTTGAGTTGATTTAGCTCTGTGATAGAGTATAATTCACTCTATTTGGACTGGGATCAAATACTATCCCAGCAGAGTAAATTTTGCTCTGAATCCCAGAATCCTTTGTGCGCTGGGGAGGGAGGCTTGATAATGGCTCAGGTTAATGCTAACTTTAACATTGAAAATGCCATAGACATGCTAAGGCGTTTGCATCGGTCCCATTTTTAAATTATAAAATACTTCGATCAACTGTTTCAGAAGACCATAACAGGCCAGTTTAACATATAAAAGGTAAATATTACTCACAGACATATGCTCTTTAGATTTTAGCAGGGAAAAATTAAGATAAAGCGAAGTAGAAGATCGAAGCACTGCTTCATTGGTTCATTGTTCAAAGCAAAGCCATGCTGCAGAAATGGTTGATTATATAGACCCGCTGCAGGGTCTGTAATGGGTCTGAAATGATCATTTTCCTGACAAACACCCCCAAAAACAATGCCCACTCTGAAGCACCGATAAGGGAATCGTTAAGCAAAAAGTGTTAAAATACTCTCGTCAAATTCACTTGTGAAAACAACTCCATCCTTATACAAAATTTAACTTTCAGAGTGTTAAAGCTAAAAAGCTCAAAAGGACTCACAAATCTGTATGAAACAAACAATATTTGAATCAAATCTTAGCACTCCCAGTTTTGCAGTCATTAAAATGAAATTTCTGAGGAAATGAAAAACTTGCTATAGTTACGATGTGTAAGAATCAATTGTTTTTTACACTGTTAAGAAGAAAAAAGAGAGCACACGTTGAGCTCACAGTTATGAAGAAGCCGGTAGCCCGCCAAACACTCATGTGGTGGATGGCAGAGGAACAGTAGGAATGTTGAGGAAAACCCCTTTACGACTGGCAAACAGATCAATAAGACTCACTCGGTTGTAGCTGACATCAAACACAACAGTGATATAAGATCTGAAGATTCCCTATATGATGAAAACCCCCGCTATCCCTCAACACCAGGAAAGACTGGTAAGATTTGGTAACGAAGGGCAGCACAGCTCATCAGACATATACTGATGTTGGAGGAACACTCTCACCTGTATTCATCAGTCATGATACAGTCAGGTACACAAGTATTTGGACAGTGCTGCAATTTGTGTAATTTTGCCTCTACACACCACTACAAAGAAGGTAAACTGAAACAATCAAAATGTGCATGTAGTGTATATTTTAAATTTAATTCAAGGGGTTTAACATAAATATTGTATTATCCAGTTAGGAATTGCAACATTTGTATACTTAGACCCTCAATTTTCAGAATTCATATGTAATTTGATTGAATTTACCATAGAGTACTGTACTGTTTTAATTCCTTAATGACTGAGATGACGGAAATCCAAAGCATATTCATTGACTTGGAAATGTTCATGTATCCATCCCCTGATTAGGCAAAAGAAGTGTCAGGATGGCCGAGTAGTCTAAGGTGCCAGAACTCAAGGCAAAAACTCTTCCAGTAAAATTTGCTGTAACACTGATTACTTGTATTAACAATAATCCTCATATTTAGTAAAAGTATGTCCCTTCAGCTGCTCCCTCGTTTGCACTTGGGGTCGCCACAGCAAATCCAAGGTGGATCTGCATGTTGAATTGGCACAGGTTTTACACCAGATGCCCTTCCTGAAGCAACGCCACACTACATGGAGAAATGTGGCAGGGGTGGGATTTGAACCTGGAGCCTTCTGAACTGAAACCACGCGCATTAACCACTTGGCCACCACCCCAATAATCCTCATATTTAATTTGTCCAATTAATAGACCTTTTCCATGACATAATTTCACCTGTTATACATAGTTAAAAGATAAATAAATAAAGTGTAGTTAATAACATTAAACGTGGCAGTTAAGTTACATGTTACCAATAATGTCAGTCGTTGCACATGCTGTTGTTGCTGGTTATATTTTCGGATTGTTAGACTGGGAATGGTCCAGCGAGGTAACACCCTCCGTCAATGCTATGCTAATCAGAATGCTAATGTCTTGTAGCTTCATGCTTTTGTTATGACATACAAGGTAAAAGGAAGACAAACCACAACTTTAGAGTCCTTCCCTCAGTACAGGTTACACACAAAAGTTTAAAACAATGCATTTCTTTCATACCATTTAATTTTTTTCTGTAAGATTCAGTGTAAATTGCAAAACAGACTTTCTGAACTTTAAGAAAAATCTGCCCGATTTACATGATGTGAATAAATACCTTTCAGCACCTTTTAAATCACTTTCAGCATTTCACAGAACAGCCTGGTTCATGCTCACTATACCCATCCAAAAGCTTTTTGAGGATAATCTAAAGAGGTGATGGTCCAGTGGTTGAGTAGTGGGCTTGAGACCAGAGGATCCTCAGTTCAAACCCCCGTCTGGCTGGAAAATCACTAATGGCCCTTAGGCAAGGTCCATAATCCCCAAGTTGCTTCCGGTGTGTACCTTGCATGGCAGCATCTTGACATCAGTGTGTGAGTGTGTATGGGTGAATGTGAGGTATTACTGTAAAGCCCTTTAAGCTTCTGATATAGATGGAAAAGAGCCATATAAATGCAGTCCATCCCAATCTGATTGGTACTAATAATGGCCACGCTGCCTCTGGGCCACATTGCAAACTGAAGTTAAACAACTACAGCTATGTTCAACCAGTTGCAATAAAAACCTGGGAAATGTGCTTTCTGCTTGAAGAGAGGTAACTTTAGTGTGCATATATAAGTGAACTTTATAGAGTACAACTTACTTAATGCTAATCTGTTACTCAACCGCTCTGCTAACAAGTGTGCTTTCAACTAATGACACAGCAAAAACAGTTTATTTAGAAAGCTGCATCATTAACATTTTACATTTTCAATTCAATTTCAATTTATTTTCATTTATATAGCGCCAAATCACAACAGAGTTGCCTCAAGGCACCTCACACAATAATACATTAAAGTATTATGAATGTATTATTGGTTTAATATGATTGCTTTTCATTTTGGTTGATCTCACTTACAAATGTGCATAAAGATAAGAAAAGGAAAAGGTTACTTTAACTACAGGGAATTGCAGTTAAACAAAGGAAATCCTCAGTGATGAACTTATACTCAGGCATTTCATCCCTTCAGCGATGTGCTACAAATTACAATACTTTACAGTGGAAGGTACGCTGCCGGCGTGCAAACATGAAAGTGCCAAACTGTGTGAGACATTGAGCAGGTGCCGCTTGGCTTATTGGATTCTGGCAACATCAGCAATGAGTTAAATCAGGAAAAATCATGTCTAAATTCTCTTGAATATTTGAGCATCATTGAGTCTAAAACAATCTCAGCATGTCAGTTTTTGTGTGGGGGTTGTTGCCATTGGGTGTGTGACTGGGGTGTGTGAGAGTGCACCATTAATGTGGCCAAAGTGGTACCATCAAGCATTGTCCTGTCACTGCCCATCTATTTCTCAGCTCACCGCATAGTTTAATACATTAGAAGATGGCTTCAGAACAAGGTTGAACATATTTTTGACAAATGACCATGACATTAATAACGTCTACATGGTTTATCGTTTAACACTGATGTGTTTTGACGATGGAAATGTGTTGAGTTAGTTAACACTGGCAATAAGAAACTTGCACTGGGCTTAGCTACAGGTGTACTGCTTACACTTCACATTCAAGTGTACGTTGAAAAGTAAGTTTTATTATAACATTATTTCAGATTTTATTTGCAGACACCAGACTGGTTGTTAGCCTTCAGCATTAGCTGGTTACAGAGTAGAAGCTGTCAGTGGTAGCACAAGCTAGTAGGTGCCTTTGCTTTAAAAGTAACATTGAAAATGCTCTTTGATTCTAATGTGTTCAAAGTCTGAAGTACAAAACCACGGGAAAAGACCAGTTTATCCATGTTATTGGGGTTTCTCATCATGCTAGTGTCATTTATTAAGGCTTTATTGTGCAGAGCAGGTAGCTTGGTGAAATAAAGAGGTGGGCTACAAATATGTAGACCTGGGGATGACTTCTGCTCTATGGAGTTAAAATTGTCTCATTAATATTTGTAATTGCACGCAGGGTGATCTACAAATAATCATTGATTTGCAAATGTGTTCATATATCCACCAATGCAAATTTCAGATTTGTAACTTGTAAAATGGTCTTTGCAAATAATGTTGTATTTGCAAATATAAAACTTAATTTGTAAAAAAAAAAAAAAAAAAAAAAAAAAAATTGTAAATTGGTCTTTGCAAATAATGTTGTATTGGCAAATATAAAAATTTGTAAAAAAAAAAAAAAAAAACATTTGTAAAACTGGAAATTGTATTTGTGAATTGAGTTTCAGCATTTGTGGATCGCTTTCCTCTGCGACGTCATTTTGAGACATTCTTTTCGCGAACACAGATCCACAAACAAATGCCGACGGATTCACAAATGCACACTGGCTATCCACTAGATGGCAGTGGCGGGGGTGTTAGCACAGGCATATATATGAATAGACCCCGCATTGGTTGCTGTGGCGCAAGAAATGCGGCCGCCATCTTGGAAGGGGCGTCCTACCAATTAGTCCTATTGTAAACAAAACGAGTCCACAAAGTCACAGAAGATGCCTGACCACTGTGCGGCCTATTTTTGTTCACATAGGCGGACTGTTGGCAGCAGGGATGGGGGGATTACTTTTCACAAGTAAGATTGAACATTATTATTGTATTTTGTGAATAGAATATTACTTACTGTACAACGTTGTACAGTAAGTAACTATAGTTTAGTGCCGGAGGCTAACTGAGACATAACAGCTATATTACAACTGACAAAATAATGCTCCTGTCGAAATAAAAATAAATATTACAGGTATAACAATGATCAGCTAATTTTACACAGGTGGCAGAGACTGCATTATTCACATGTAGCTAATTATTTCACTTTAAAACAGTACAGGCTACCTCTCGTGTCTCAAACCCACCCACTTACATCCTTAAAAATCCTGAAAACAGAATATCTGATTGTAGAATAGTTTGCAAAACAAGTTTACTCACAATTTTCAGCAGCTTTGGTTCATTATCTATAGATATGCATTGAAATAGGAGTTTTGTTGAGGAAAGTAGGAGGAAGTAAATAAGTAAACATTTCTACAGTGTTTTTTGTAGACTCTCCAAAATTGGCCATTTTTGTTTTGAAGGTTTCCCAAAGACAAAGATGTCCAGAAGAAATGGGAAGTAGCAGTAAGGAGAGAAGGATTCACTGCAAATGATTCTTCTGTGTTGTGCAGTGAACACTTTAAGAATGATGATTTCGACAGGACAGGTCAGATTGTCTGACTGCGGGATGGTGTTATTCCATCCATCTTCAGCTTCCCGGTTTACCTCCAAAGAGTAGGTGTGGGCTTTAGTGTTAAAAATGTGCTATATATATATATATATATATATATATATATATATATATATATATATATATATATGTGAGTGTGTGTATATGTATGTATGTGTGTGTGTGTATGTCTGTCTGTCTATCTCTCTATCTTCATTGCATGTGAGTTTGAATGATTTGTCTATAATACTAAATACATGTCCCACTTTAGGAAAAGCCGAATGGGTTGTCTGAGAAATGTTGGCACTCTTACTATAAATGGTCTAAGTATTTCATTCTGGAGTGTGAGGTCTACATTTTCTTTTTTATTTGAGTAGAAAACAAAGTAAGGATTACAAAAATGTTATTGAGTGTATATATCGTCAATTGAATTCATATCACAATTTACTTCAATATTCTGAAATGCAAAAAATTAAGGCAATGCACCCTATAGGTATATCAGAATATATTACTTTTAACCCACTATAAATATTAAAATTACATACATTGAACCATGTGCCCTGCCTCATGGCTACATGCATAACGTTTGAAACAAACAAAAAAAAAAATCGTGAAAATCCGTTGTGTATACAGCGAGTTATGATTGATTAAACGCACTGACACTTCATTGCGCCTGTCAAATAGATGACACTGAGCGGAGCGGGTGCCCCTTCCAAGATGGCGGCCCTACGGCTCGCCAGTAGGAAGCAGCGGCCCCCTTTCCCATGATGAAATCCGCGGATTCAGCTTGCCACATCAATGAATGGAACCACACTGCCATCTAGTGCCAGTGTGCATTTGTGAATCCGTCGGCATTTGTTTGTGGATCTGTGTTCGCGAAAAGAATGTCTCAAAATGACGTCGCAGAGGAAAGCGATCCACAAATGCTGAAACTCAATTCACAAATACAATTTCCAGTTTTACAAATGTAATTTTTTTTTTTTTTTTTTACAAATTAAGTTTTATATTTGCAAATACAACATTATTTGCAAATACCAGTTTACAAGTTACAAATATGAAATTTGCATTTGTGGATATCTGAACACATTTGCAAATCAATCATTATTTGTAGATCACCCTGCGTGCATTTACAAATATTGAGACAATTTTAACTCCATACTGCTCACTCTACCTGTCTGTGTCCTTAGACAATACACTTCATCTGTCCCAGTCCACTTAGCTGTAAATGGGTACCAGCCTTGAATGGAAAAGTAACCCGAATCAGACTGGGAACCAACGTCCTTAAAAATAATAAAGGTTCATGGCCCTATCATGATGGTCTCGCAAATGTTGATGGTGTAAAGTGCATTTTGTATTTGTCTAGATCCACTCTGCTAAGTAAGGTATAGAGCACAAAGGGGATTATTTCATCACTTAATTAATCATGGGTGTGTTTTGAGGGTTAGCATCAGTTTGACCAATGAGACTGTTATCTGTCATTGCCGTTAAGACCAGTGTGCACTTGAAAGTAGTGCATTGCTCTTTAGATGGTGGACTCAAGTAAGAGGTCTTCTGCCAAGGAAACAGAGCTGCACAGAAAATGTAATACTGTGCGACTGGATCATTTCAGGCCCCTTCACACATTTGGCTGAATTTGATCGAATTGCGCATGAAGTGCACATGAAGCAGGAATTGTATGCAATACATGTAAAATTGTAGCTGCCTCTAACGCCTCGTACACCTGTTGCTGCATGTCTTGCGCCGTACACAAGACATGCATGTCAGGCAAGACACGTGCATGGGGCCAGCTGGACATGCCGCCAGCAGATGTGGACATGATAAGAGCGCCCTGCTTCTCATTCATGTAATTTCATGACTGTATGTCTGTGACCATGGGTCATCTACAGAGGAACACACGGATCATACTTGTATTGCCCGCTTGATAAGAGGGATTCAATAAAATGCAGTGTTTTTATATGGTGTGTGGTTTTATTTTTTTTCTTAAATACGTCCATGTCCTTCTTGATATCAGGCATTTTCCTGCACCTTTCACAGGACAGTGATGGTAGCTCAGTGGTAAAGTTGCCTGGTGTAAATAAGGTATCATCACATGTGTAGAACTCAAAAAGAATGATAGGCTGAGTTTTCATTAAAAAAACAACTGCAATATGGTAAAATGTATTCATAAATATGAAAGAACAGGCTCTTAATAATTATTAACTATCGCATACTGTATTTTTTTTCTCAAGATTTGTTTTTGCATAAGTTTGAAAAACCAACAGATCATAAGTTTAGGATAAATTACTTATCATTAATTTAATTTTCGAAGTGGCACTAATGACAACACTCATACTGAACATAATTTCGCTTGCATAGACTGATTTTGGAGATCAAGCAGTAATTGCAGATGGGCTTTCTGAGGTCCCAGATAGCTTTTCTGATTTCTTTTTCTAACTTTCAGAATTTAGTAAATTAGCATATGGTCCAATGGTACTTATGTGTAGACACTAGTCCCTAGAGGCAACTATTTTTGATTTCTAATCTGGGCAAATGCAGCACAATAAAATTCCGAATGTGACAAACAAGAAACAGGTGTAAACAAGTCAATTGTTATATGGCTGGGGGGGCCTGGCTGCCGGTTTGTTTCTGTTTTTTGGTTTTCCTCCCAGGTGGCGTGCGTTTGGGACTGAGTGGCTGTGTTGCTGAGGCTGTCAGGACTTCACCCTGATCACCTGCGACTCGTCAGGACTCACAGCTGTGGTGCATCTGGATGGATTGGAACATGTTGGCATTTAAGACTGGAGTGCACAGTGTGTATTTGCCAGAGACTCGACCTTGTGACCAGACGGGTGAGATCGTCGTCTTGGGAGCCATCTCATCAACAGCGGATGCTGAGAACGTCCAGGTTTGATGCACAGTCTGTGAAAGAGGAGGGGGTGAGGTCTCACGCTCGTCAGCACACTTCCTGAGGTACGTTAGATTTTGTGACTAACAGTTATACAGTCAGTAAATGTGGTGTCCCTCACACCTTATTGTATTGAGCTGTTTGTTAGTCATGTATCGGCTTCCACTGCGGTGGAGTTTTGTGAACGGGATGTTCCATGCCTGCAGGTTGGGAAGCTGATCAGTAATCAAGCCAGGAAGTGTTTGCTGTTTGTACACCTTTAAGTGTTCTGTGTGTAGAGTGTGGACTCACATAATGGTTCCTTCTTTCACAGACTCGGTTGTTGCGGCCACCTGGGGGGTGTCGGCGGGGTCCTTGGGTCCGAAACAGCTTCTGGCTCCGGACCGTTAGCGCTGCTGGGAGCGCACCATGCCAGGCCGCACCTTTTTGTTATATTATCACTGTTATGTATTAACTTCAGTTAGCCTTTGAACCGTGCTCTGCTTATTTCATACTGGGTCCTTCAAACGCTGGTCGGTTCTCCGAGCTGCGTCCGACACATAACATCAATGCTGCTAAAAATACAAATTTGCAGAAACAAAGATACTATTCTGACATGGTTTGCACATAAGACTGGCATAGCATGTTTCAAATACACACATATATGTCAGAACGTGGGGGGACATACCATATTCTGTCCCCCCTGGTTGAAAAGGTGGGGGAGGACATGCCACCCCATCCCCCACCAGATTGCGCCCATGGCAATTATATATTTATTGCTTTATTTCCAAGGCCTCGTTTTCCATTTATTCGCATCGCCCACTTTCTTCATGCCTTTATGTGACATTAATTATTATTCCACATAAATACAATTTTGATGCAGTTTCCAGACAATAACAACATCGCCTTCGTGAACACAGAACATCAGAAATTAAGAAAAATGTTATTTTTCAGCTTGTATATTTATTATTGGTGCCAACGTCGGGAGGGACATATGGTCAGGCAGGCGTGAATGATCCTGCTGCGACAGTATCATGCGCACGCATGAAACCATTGCAGCGGGATCACAGTGCGAGCAGCTGGAGCGTGTGGATCCACATCGTGCAGCTGCTGTGAAAAAAATAAATAATAATAATAAATACATGCCACCCACGGAAATCGATCCTGCATTTTACTAAAGCTTTGATTAACAGACAGAAACTTTACCACTGCTCTACCATCACTGTCATAGTGGACAGTTGTTAGGTCATGTCCGTCAAAACACGTTACGTGTTCCCCAGCTGGGACGTCCAGAAGCAGAGATCTCAACAGCTGCTGCTGTTGGCGGCCACGACCCTTGTCAGTTCAACGCACACACAAACGTCTCACTCTCTGTTATGTGATCATTATTTTTTAGTTATTTCTTATGTAATTGTGTATGTAGGTAGTGTCATACTTATTAGTATACAATATACTTATTATATACTATACTTATTAGTATAGTATATATGAATGGCCGAGCCTTTTGGGGATGCTCCTTTTATAGCCAATCATGACTCACCTGTTTTCAAACAGGTGTTCTTTGTGCATTCATCAACTTTCCCAGTCTTTTGTTGCACTGTCCCAACATTTTTGAAACATGTTGCAGACATCCATTTCAAAATGAGCAAATATTTGCACAAAAACAATAAAGTTTATCAGTTTGAACATTAAATATCTTGTCTTTGTGGTGTATTCAATTGAATATGGGTTGAAGAGGATTTGCAAATCATTGTATTCTGTTTTTATTTACATTTTACACAACGCCCCAACTTCACTGGAATTGGGGTTGTACTATTTTTATGGGTTTTTGGGGGGATCACCCTGTACATTGGTTGCACATGATCAGAATTTGTCCAAATAACATAATATTCTTATCTGAAAAAATTATGTCATTTGGACACATTCTGTTCATGTGCAACCGATGTTGCATGAACATCACATTTCTTTTTTCATAGTGGTGTGGTGGAGGCAGTGTCCTAACGCGACAGTGCATGCTCCCACATCTGACCTGACCTATAAATGTTTCAACAAAAATGCTAAATTAACTGCTCACAAAAGGCCTGAATTCATGTATTCTTCTGCTTCCTCAATAGTGCAGCAGATAACTGAAACAATCATGCAAATGGTGATAAAAACATCAAATTCAGTAGAAATACTCCTTAGACACTCCTCTTTTGAAAAAAAAAAAAAACGATTGGCCACTTGACTTTTCAATCAGTGGTCAGGTAGGGGTCAATTGAAGAATTACACAGAGGTCAAAATTAAAAGATGCTCCAATCATCCATCCATACATCCATTTTCTTCCGCTTTATCCGGAGTCGGGTCGCGGGGGCAGCAGCTCAAGCAAAGCCGCCCAGACCTCCCGATCCACACACACCTCCCCCAGCTCCTCCGGGGGAACCCCAAGGCGTTCCCAAGCCAGCCGAGAGATGTAATCCTTCCAGCATGCCTCCTCCCAATGGGACGTGCCCGGAACACCTCTCCAGCGAGGCGTCCAGGGGGCATCCGGAAAAGATGCCCGAGCCACCTCAACTGACTCCTTTCGACGTGGAGGAGCAGCGGCTCGACTCCGAGCTCCTCCCGAGTGACTGAGCTCCTCACCCTATCTCTAAGGGAGCACCCAGCCACCCTGCGGAGGAAACTCATCTTGGCCGCTTGTACCCGCGATCTCGTTCTTTCGGTCATGAGCCAAATCTCATGACCATAGGTGAGGATCGGAACGTAGATCGATCGGTAAATCGAGAGCTTTGCTGCTCCAATCATATTGAAAAATATTCCACATTATTTGCCTGATCATAAAGATTCCAAAAGGTATAGTTTGAACTATCTGTGACTGAATTCTGTGGAGTTACAGGATAAAAACAGCAAGAATGGTGACAAAGGTCAGTGTCGGTTTGTACAGGGGTCAAAAGTTAAAGTTGCTCCAATTTTGGTAAAAAAATGATGCAAATTATTGGTTGAGCTAATAGGATTAATAAAATGGAATAGTTTTGACAGTGTTGAATGCTTGGTCTCCAAATTAAAGGTCAAATAAGGTCTACGTCTATTGGATTCTATGACATGTGACATGTGTTACCCCGTAACGTGATAAGTAAGGATGATACATGGTCCAAACTATTTATTTTTTGAAACCGTGTTAACTCAACTAGTAATTTGCATCGCTTTTTATCAAAATTGGAGCAACTTTAACTTTTGACCCCTGTACAAACCAACACTGACCTTTGTCACCATTCTTGCTGCTTTTATCCCATAACTCCATAGAATTCAGTTACAGATAGTCCAAACTATACTTTTTTGGAATCTTTATGATCAGGCAAGTAATGTGTCTTAGGTTTCAATATGCTTGGAGCATCTTTTAATTTTGACTCCTGTGTAATTCTTCAATTGACCTCTACCTGAACACCAACTGAAAATTCAAGTGGCCAATCAGTTTTTTCAAAAGAGGATTGTCTGAGGAGTATTTCTGCCGAATTTGATGCTTTTATCACCATTTGCAGGATTCCGCTCTAAATATTCTATCTGCTGCACTACAATGAAAATCACAAATTCACCAGCCCTAAAGCTGACCAGAGGTGTCAAGTAACGAAGTACAAATACTTCATTACTGTACTTAAGTACACTTTTTAAGTATCTATACTTTACTCCATTACTTATTTTTCTGCCTACTTCTGACTTCTACTCGTTACATTTTCACACAAGTATCTGTACTTTCTATTCCTTACATTTTTAAAACAAACAGCCTCGTTACTCTTGGCTTCGGTTTAATGTTATATATATTTCACGTCATGTGCGCCTGTAATCAACTTTTCTGTAGCACGGCTTTGCTTTGAACCGTGAACCAATCGAAGCAGTGGTTCGCAGATTGAAGCAATGCTTCGGCCTATTGCTTCGTTTATTCTTTCTTTCTTTCGCTTAATTTTCCCCTGCTAAAACCCTAAAGAGCATACTTCTGTGAGTATTATTTGCCTTTTTTATGTTAAACCGACCTGTTACGGTCTTCTGAAACAGTTGATAGATGTATTTTATAACTTAAAAACGGGAGCGACGCTAACGCGTTAGCATGTCTAAGGCATTTTCAATGTTAAAACTTAGCATTAAGCAATTGCAGCTCTCATCACGTTCGGGTGCATTTGTTTTCAAATTGTAATATTTCTTAAATTTATTTTTGTTTATATATTAATAATATAATGATTATTATATACAATTTTAGAGAAAGAGGCAAAAAGAACCTGAATAGAAACACAACAGAAAATATAAAAGCAACTAACAATGAACATACATAAATACATACATACATACATAAATAAGTGTTTCCTGTGAACACCTAGTGACTCTCACACCTCCATTTCATCCCTGTCTTATTTAATGACAGTTTGTTTTGGTCAAACCATATTTTCAATTTGTTAATTTCTTCAGTGATTTCCTCCAGAACTATCTGCCAAACTAGAAAACTGCTGCATCCTAGTAAGAGCAGAATACTACTGGAATGAATTTGAATAAGTTGTGGGTTTTTTGTTTGTTTGTTTTTTCCTTCACTAAATGGATGCTGCACTCACTGCAGTTTATTGTCTGGAATAGTCCCAGATTGCATTTCAGAGCTTCTACATAGAATTGAAACATTTTCCTGCAGGTGGTGTTGGGGGGTAATTTTGGGTTTTGGGTCTTGGACCACATGTAGAACGAATCAGTTTTTAAATTAAGCTTTCAATTCATATAGTGGCATCTACCTTTTTTTTTTTTTTTAAAGGTTACTTTATACTTTTATACTTTAAGTAGGTTTTGGAGCACATACTTTTTCACTTTTACTTGAGTAAAGAGGTCAAGTTGATACTTCAACTTTTACCAGAGTGTTTTTAAACTGCAGTATCTAAACTTCTACTTAAGTAACAAATGTGTGTACTTTTGACACCACTGAAGCTGACCCCCGCTTGTGATTGGTCAGTTCAAATTTAGGTTGTGCTGTGATTAGTCTGCTCAATTTATGATGCAGCAAAAGGATCTGGTTGCTCATGGGAGATTTGGATTTCAGGCAAAAGAGACTTGCCACCTTCAGCAGGGGACTGACAAAACATATTTTAGTGACAAACTCTGGATACTGTGCAGTGAAATGAAAACATTCTTGGAGACCACAAGAAAAATGCATTTGTTGAGTGAAGTGGGTCTTTAAATATTTATAAAAGAATATGCATAGTCCAACAGATGCAATAAATCAGTCCAAAAACATACATATTTTAGAACATGCCTATCACCGCATCAACCTCATGCACTGCTCACTGCACATCAGCATATTAAAAGGACAAAAAGTTTAGAAAAAATGGGTCCAGAAACATAGTTGTTAGTATTTTTATGTACTGTAAGAAAGTGTTTGATATGAAAAATCCTCATTTAAAGGATTAAAGCTACAGTAACACAAGCCAATTTTGTTTTTTATATTTTAACAAATGTCCTGCTATTCTGCTGAATAAAACCATTTAAAGGGGTTACATTGTGTAAAGTCTGTTTTGGTTCTACCTTTTAAAGTAGAATATAGTTCTGGTTTCATGTTAAACATCCTCAAAAATGTACAGTTGTGCATTTAGAAGGTCTCCTGCAACAAACAAAATTATGCCTGAAATGGTTAATTTTAGACATTTGTGATGCATGTCACAGAAGTCCATATTTGGACACTTGATGACTCTGTGGGACACACCCACTGAACCTGTCTGTGGTCCGTGTGATTGCCCACACTTGCTTTCACAATAAATGTGCCTTGGCACAGCATTCCATAGTTGACAATTTCATAGAACTGTCGGTGAGAGTTGTGTATGTAGTGAAGAATCATGCCAGTAGTCCATCCAGAGGATCTTAGTGCAGCAGATAAATGCAAGTATCATAAATATCTTTCATTTTGTGACACAAGCACCGGCAGAATGGTACTTCTTGATCTATTTTTTGCAAAAAAGACATTAGAAACTGAAATTTTCAGGATGGTGGCCATTGTTTCAAGATGGTGCCCGGATATGTGTACTTTTGTCATATATTTGCCCCATCTTCATTTTTTTCAATGTTGTACCTATTAAATATTTTACTGTGGACGAGGGGGTATTTTCATGCTTTTTAGATGGATTGTTTGTGTACATGCATGCTGTAGAATGTGTATGCTGCAGAATGTGCGATAGTGTTTGGGTGTAACGGCTTAGTAGTCGAAGTAGTATTTTTGCTTTTAAAGTCAGCCATGTCCTTTGGATTCACACTTGTCCTTACCGCTTACCTAACACTTACTTATGGGTGCAAATAGTTGCTTGTGCACAGCAATGGCCACACCCCTGTAAACCACACTGGCTTGCACACTAAACTAAAGGCCCCGTTACACATAGTATGAGTAAGTACAAATCAGGACGAATCACGGCGGAACATCTCGTATGAGCGAACCACGAAAACATCAAGTCAGTGGGCAGGCGTGCACGATGCCGTTGTGACAGTTTTGTGCACGTGGGAACAAAGTGCGAGCAGCTGCAGCATGTGTAACCACATTTCACAGTTACTGTGAAAATAAAAATAAAAATTACATGCCACCCACAGGATTTGAACCTGTACTTTCCAAAAGCTGTGATTGGCAGCCAGAAATTTTACCACTGAGCTACCGTCACTGACCTGTAAAACCTGTGAGAAAATGCCTGATATCAAGAAGGACATTGACGTATTTAAAAACACACACACACCATATAAAAACACCCCATTTTATTGAATCCCTCTTATCAAGCGGGGCAATACAAGTATGATCCGTCCGTTCCTCTGTAGATGACCCATGGTCACAGATGTACAGTCATGAAATGACATGAATGAGAAGCAGGGCGCTCTTATCGTGTTCACATCTGCTGGTGGCATGTCTAACTGGCTCCATGCGCATGTCAGGAAAATGATCATTTCACTACAGTCTGTAATCAACTGTTTCTGCAGTGCGGCTTTACTTTGAACCAATCGAAGCAGTGCTTCCTTGGTTAATTGTTTTATTTCACTTTATATTAATTTTCCCCACTAAAACCCTAAAGAGCATATGTCTGTGAGTATTATTTACCTTTTTTTGTCAAACCGACCTGTTATGGTCTTCTGAAACAGTTGATAGATGTATTTTATAACTTTGTGTGCATTTGTTTTCTGTATAATAATTAATGGCTCAGCGTTTGTTGTCATAAAAGAGTCAAATTGTATTTTCTTTATTTATTTTTATTCATATATTAATAATAGCAACAACAACAACAATAATAGTAAAAATAACTCATAATAACTAATAATGCTACAATACAATTTTAGAGAAAGAGACAAAAAGAACCTGATGAAACAAAACACAACAGAAAAGATAAAACCAACTAACAATAAACATAAATAAATATAGAAATAAATAATTGTTTCCTGTGAACACCTAGTGACTCTTACATCTCCACTTCATCCCTGTTTTATTTATGTTTAATGACAATTTGTTTCGGTCAAACCATATTTTCAATGTGTTAATTTCTTCAGTGATTTCCTCCAGAACTATCTGCCAAGCTAGAAAACTGCTGCATCCTTGTAAGAGTAGAATACTACTGGAATGAATTTAAATAAGGAAAGTTGTTTTTTTTTTTTTCTCTCACTAAAATGGATGCTGCACTCACTGCAATTTACTGTCTGGAATAGTCCCAGATTGCATTTCAGAGTTTTGAGAATTCAAAAATTTTTGTGCGGGTGGTGGTGGAGGTAATTTTGGGTTACAGCTTTTTTTGTTGTTGTTTTTCACCACTTTCATCCCTGAATATGTCAATCGTGAGTCACTTTTGTGAGGATTAAGGCCACTAACTGGGACTCCTGTCTTGTTGGGAGAAAGAAACAAGAATCGTCCTCCATTCTGTTCACACAGCTCCAAACGCTGCACGGCTCTCTGCCAAGTCAAGTTAGAATGATAGAGTCCATTTGGAATTAATAACTTCAAAGTGAAACACTGTTTAAATCAAATGACACCTCTTTCCAAACGTAATACAATTTTATTTATTTACAAATTTATTTATTTACAAATATTTCAAAGAAAAGACATTTCATTTACATTTCAGGAAGTAAGCATTTGAGGAAGCTTTCTTGAAATTTGTAAAAAGGATCTCCCAAGAAGCTACCTTAGCTTATAAAAGGGGTCCTGAGCACAAGATATATTACAATACAACAATAAAAGAAAAGCCCACCCCACCACCCCAACCCCTATGGATGCATTAAGCACTCCCACACACACATTCATCCAATCCCACATTATCTGGACATTATATTGCACTTATCCCATCAACTAATCTCATACTGATTTTTGCAATCATATTCACAAAGGTACATCATCAAACACATAAGATTATTTGCGGCAGCAATTTTTCTTACATTTACAGTCGTGACAAAGGCATCAAAAGACAAGGTACAAAGACATTTAATTATAATACATTTGAGTTTCATTATTGTGTACATTATATACACATTGTTTTGTATTATTTGCTATTAGGCTCTAGCCTGAGTATAATGTAGTAACAGGTCATTTTTCAAAAGTTTCTTAAATATATTTAACGATACTGAGTTTTGTATTGTATCGTCAATTGCATTCCAGATCTGTGGGCCTTTGCATATAATGCTAAAATTAGTACATTTCAGTTTACGCTTTTTGCCCTTCACCTGATTTTTTCTTCTTGTGTTGTGTTCATGAGTTGGATAAGTGATTGGGATTAGTTGGCAAAGTCTTTCATTTTGCTTATATACTACATTATACATCATGCATGTATTCTGAAATATGTTGCTCTCGGTGAGCTTCAGAAGCTTAAGCCTATAAAAGAGAGGATCAGAGGGAGCATTATATTCAGACCAGGTTATAGCACGAATCACTTTCTTTTGCAAAACAATCAATTTATTGAGATAGCTAGGATACGTGTTACACCATATAATATTGCAGTAATTCATATGTGGTTCAAATAAAGTGTTGTGTGGGCTGCTGGAGAGGAGGTACTGCTGGCCCACTACCACCAGATGGCGCCCTGCTTGGAGTGCGGGCTTCAAGCACTAGAGGGCATCCGAGCCGCTGGGAGTGACAGCTGTCACTTATCAGCACCAGCTGTCACTCGTTCAACTCATCACCATATAACCCGGACTGCAACTCCACCTCCTCGCCGAGAAATCAGCTACCGTTCCAGGTAATCGTTCTCTGCTGTGATTTTCTGAGTGTTTGAACATTGTTCTGTGTGCAGCCGTGTATCCTGTGGACTCAGTCTGTAACTGGATTGGCGGATAGTGTGACTTGCGACGTCTTCGCCTCACACTCCTTCCAGGGAGAGTGACTGACAGGAGCTGCACGGGTGATTCTGTGTCTGAAGGTGGAAGTTCTCCCTCCAGGAGGAACTAAGCTTTACACGATTGCTGGGTGTGTATTCATACACCCACCATTAACTGTTTCTGTTTTCTGCCAGCAGTACCGGGTCTGACTGCTGAAGACAGTGGCCACCTGGGGCGCAGGGCTTGGCGGCTCCGGTGTTCTTCAGATCCGTTGGTGGTGGAAGCTGTGTGGGATCCGGCTCTTCTCTCGCCAGACGTCTTCTATCTTCGAGCCTGCCCACACGTCACCTTGTGTATAATTGACAATCCACATTATTGTTATTGTCTGTATGTCGTTGTGTGATTCACAACATTAAATTGTTACTTTTGGCTTATCCATTGTCCGTTCATTAACGCCCCCTGTTGTGGGTCCGTGTCACGACACCTTCCCAACATAAATTTTGATCAAGTGTTATAAGAGCTTTGAGAGGGAGATAATGTCAAATTTTATAAAATAATCCAACATATTTCGATAACTTACTTGTCAATTCATCAATTTGTTTTTTAAAATATAAAAATTCATCAATATATATATGTATATACCTAAACATTTTATGTACTGTACTCTTTCAATGTCAATTCCTTTAATCTCTATCTGTACATTTTCAATATTTGTCAGAGATCTGTTAGAACGGAACATAATGTAGTGGGTTTTATTAATGTTTAATGATAGTTTATTGCATTTGAGCCAAATGTCCACTTTAGTTAATTCTTCATTAACTGTGTTTTGGAGAAACTGAAGATTTTTATGTGATAAAAAAAGATTTGTGTCATCTGCAAAAAATAATTTTGTGTAATATATCTGATGAATTTATGAAGTCATTTATGTAAATAATAAAAAGTAGAGGACCTAATATGGATCCCTGTGGAACACCACATTTTGTTGTTTTGTGTTGAAATTTACTGCTGTGTATCTGTACGTAATGCTCCCTTTCAGACAGATAGCTTCTGAACCAGTTGAGCGCAATACCTCTGACACCATAATGCTCAAGTTTCCCCAATAAGATTTTAAAATCTATAGTGTCAAATGCTTTTGATAAATCAAGAAATATCCCCACTCCACATTCGCCTTTATCTATAGCATCATTTATTTGCTCTATAAGATCAAGAATGGCCATACATGTTATTCTCTTTTTCCTGAAGCCATACTGAGATGTGGTGAGTATGTGCAATTTGTCCAAGTATTCACTTAGTCTATTGTAAACAATTCTCTCAAATACTTTGGAGAGAGTAGGCAATACAGATATTGGATGGTAATTATGCATATTGTTTTTGTCCCCAGTTTTATATACTGGGATGACTTTTGCTATTTAGATTTTTTTAGGTACAACACCATGTATTAAGGACAAATGTATACAATAGGCAAGTGGTTCAATAATTTCATGAGCCACATATTTTATAATTTTGCTACAAATACCATCCATCCCTTCAGTGCACGAACGTTTCAATCCCATTATGATTTTAAGCACTTCAGCTTCATCAATTGGTCTCAGGAAAAATGATTTAGAATATTTACCTTTTAGATACAAGTAATATGTAGCCCCCCCGGTGGCCTTATGATCTTTGATAGCGATTCTCCTATAGAATTGAAATAATTGTTGAAGCTGTTGGCAAGATCTTCATTTGCCTGTTTGCATTTGGTGTCAGGATGGACAGTTGTTTTTTCTTACCCTGGCTGAGAACTTTATTTAGTACTTTCCAGCATTGCTTTTGGTCACCATGGGCAGTCTTCAAATCTTGTAAATTTTGATTTCTCTGACTTATTCTTATCAAGTTAGTCAGTTTATTTTTGTATTTACGATACCTGTCTTTGTTTTCATCAGTTGGCTTTTTAATAGAGTTTAAAAAGCTTATTTTTTGTTTTAATGGATTTCACGATGCCCTTAGTGATCCATGTTTCCTGTTTGCCAGAGAGTATTTTGTTTACTTTTTCAGCTATAGTTTTGCTTATACTGTCAGATATTTCTTGTAGAAGTGTATTATAGGCATAATCTGGAGTATTACAATGATAAACAGAATTACATACTTTTGCTTTAAGATGGTCTTTGAGTGAGCTTAAATTTTTTTCAGATAATACTTTAGCTTTTGTCTTTTGGAGTGGTTCATTTAAGTGTCTTGTAATATCAACAAAAAGTACAATAGGAAAATGATCAGAGATATCTGACAGTTTAACACCTGAGTCAAAGCGATTGTTCTGTATATTTGTAATGACATTATCAATGATTGATTTACTGGATTCGGTTTCCCTTGTATACAGATTAATTGTAGGAAAGAATGATGAAGCATCTAAGAAATCTGTTTTTGCCACATTTTCTATGGCAAGATTGATGTTATAGTCTCCTAGAAGAAAGCAGTTTTTGTTAAAATTATTTAGTGTATTGAGGAGTTCTGCCAAGTTATTTAAGAATAGATTACAGGGTTCGATTTTAGCGGTTACCCGGGAACCCATTGGCACCCTACTTTGGGGGCGGGCACACAACTCTTTAGACTTGCATTCCTGACTGGAATCCACCTTTTTTATTTCATAACTGTACAGAAATCTATCAAATTTGGACAAAATGTACGCAGAATTTGACTTTCTGAGACCGACACATACACAAAACGTCATCAAAAAATGTTCTTCTCCTCTGTTTGTAATGCCGCGTTTTATTATACACAGATCAAATGGAGCGTTTTTGAGGGAAGAGCGAACAGCAACCAGCGGAGAGTTTTTTTTTTTATTTCTCTACGTGCGCATGCGAGCAAATCATCCGTGAAGATTATTTTATTTGTTAACTACACAGATGTATGATAAAAGCAAATGGTGACTGGTTTATAAACACAATTATGACAAGAGTTTTTAAGGGAAGAGCTGCTTTAGATTCTGAGCTTAATTCTGATTCTGAGGAAGAACACCTTGAAGTGCTGCAGAGAATGGCAGATGACCATGATGACTGCTAATAGATTTTCTGTAATCATAACAAGTGTAATCAACACTCATGGCAGCCATGATTGTTAATGGGCTGGATGTTTAATAAAACATTGGCAGCTGAGATGACCCCATGCCAATCTGCCTGTGCATATTGGCATGGGGTCATCTCAGCTTCTGACAAGGTTAGAAAATTTCGAAATTTCAGAAAATATTACTCCAAAAACACAAAAATTCCCTTCCATAATTTCATCCTGTCTGATGAAGGGCGAGGCCCGAAACGTCACCTTTGGTGTGTTATTAAAGGCTTGTTTGGGAGCTAACTGGCTGTGCCGATCTCTTTCATTTTTTTGTTCTTCCATAATTTCACCCCAAATCTGCCCCAGATATCACCAGAATGCACAATTTGCATCCTTTTATATCAAAAGTTTGTGGGGGGCATGCCCCCAGACCCCCCTAGTTGCTTTGCCGCTATGCTGCGTAGCGGTAGGTTTGGTACCAAACTTTTCTGAGGGGCACCAAACTTTTCATATTTTGGTGCCCTTAAGGCACACAACTATTTATTCTAAAAGGCAAACCCTGGATTTAAATCTGAATCTGGAGGCCGATATATTACTCCAACAATAATGTTTTTACCATTTTTTATGTCTAACTCATTAAACAGGGAATCCGAAAATCCATCATCTATAATTAAGTCATCTCTGACTATTACAGGGTCATGTACATTAGCATATACACAGACACCCCCACCCCGTCTTCCTGTTCTGTTTCTATTATATAATACATAGCCATCAAGTTTAAGTGTATCCAGATATGTTCTTTCATTTAGCCATGTTTCACTACATCCTATAATATTGAATTTATGATTAAGATTGACTAACAAAGTAAGTAAGTCATCATGATGTTTAACTAAGTTTCTTGTGTTAAGGTATAATATTGAGAAAGGTTGTTTATTAAACACTTGTAAGTTTTCAGGTGAAGCCCTCTTGCAATTTATATTTTCAAAGCAAAGCTGTTCAAGCACTTCATTTAATTCAATTGTCATGTCATCATACCCCATTAAATGCAATATATATATATATATATTTCTGTGTAGGCTCTCAGTTGTCCAGGTGGTTTTCCATAGTAGAGAAGCTTGAATCTTCGACTGGCAACCCTGTCCAGTCGATGATTCAAACTTCTCTACAATATATATATATATATATATATATATATATATATATATATATATATATATATTATGATATCCAATGTGTGTATTCATTTGATACATATTTGATACATGTGCAAAATTCATCTGGCTAAGTGTCATAAAAATAAAAAGGGAAAGTGTCAGTGATACACTAAAATACTGTACTTCTAAAACTAGCCATAAACATACTAACCTAAACAGTAATCAGAGTTATACGATTTACACTACCCTAATACTGCTCTGAAATAACAACACAACCTAATCCCTAATCTAAATTAAGGCTTCTTCAAGTTATTATACATGTAGACACACACACACACGAACTCACAAACACATGCACACACTCACGCTCACATCACTCACTGACAAAACACTCAAAGCACACACTAACACAAAGAAACGTTAAGCAAAGCTGAAGTTTTGGTTCAATGCTAGATCTGACCAACAATATTCAGTACTCACATACAGTGCTGATCTCAAGTCCAAACAAACTGCAATTGATCAAAACATTTTTTTCTCCCAAAATGAGACGTTCTGTGCTGACATGCAGCAGCCAGCTGAGCTCAGCTCAGAGGTATGGAGAGACATTCATGCCAAAATGTGTGAAAGGAAATGCTTTTGACAAATCTACAGATTTTATTTGTTTTTATTTATGTCCAGAGATCAGGGATCCAGTGTCCAATTTAAAATGTTGTTGACATAGAAAACCTGTAAAGCCTACTTTTAGTAGAAAGGGTAAGAAAATTCACAAGAGGTATTGATAAGGGAATCGATAAGGAATCAGATCGATAAGCGGAATCAATATCGATAAAATCTTACCCATCTCTACAGATGACATTGGTCAAATTGATGTTAACCCTCAAAACACACGCATGATTAATTAAGTGATGAAATACAACCCCCTGGTGTCTGGGAATAAAATCTGAAGGCAAATAATGTTATAATAAAACCTACTTTTCAATGTACACTTGAATGTGAAGTGTTAAACAGTAAACCATGTAGACGTTATTAATGTCATGGTCATTTGTCAAAAATATGTTCAGCCTTGTTCTGAAGCCATCTTCTGATGTATTAAACTATGCAGTGAGCTGAGAAATAGATGGGCAGTGACAGGACAATGCTTGATGGTACCACTTTGGCCACATTAATGGTGCACTGTCACACACCCAGTCACACACCCAATAGCAACAACCCCCACACAAAAACTGACATGCTGAGATTGTTTTAGACTCAATGATGCTCAAATATTCCAGAGAATTTAGACATGATTTTTCCTGATTTAACTCATTGCTGATGTTGCCAAAATCCAATAAGCCAAGCGGCACCTGCTCAATGTCTCACACAGTTTGGCACTTTCATGTTTGCACGCCAGCAGCGTACCTTCCACTGTCAGGTATTGTAATTTGTAGCACATCGCTGAAGGGATGAAATGCCTGAGTATGAGTCCATCATTGAGGATTTTCCTTTGTTTAACTGCAATTCCCTGTAGTTAAAGTAACCTTTTCCTTTTCTTATCTTTATGTACATTGTGAAGTGGAGCTGGACAAATACAAAATTCAAATACAAAATTCAACCACAAGGGTCGCATACAGAGAGATTCTCTGTGATGGAGTTTCCTTTGCTCCCATATCGCTGCATGAAGACTGAACACTTGACTGTCTGTCTGTCTGTCTGTCTGTCTGTCTGTCTGTCTGTGCTCAGCATAACTCCAGTCGTATTACTGCCAGGGTCTTCAAATTCACAGGGAACATTCTTGGGACACAGACTTTGGACAAGTTCAAAGATGGCTAACCTTGACCTATTTTAAGTAGTCAAAAGGTCACATTTTTTCTACACACTCTTTAATTGATTAACTGCTGATATGGCCAAGAGTACTTTAGCATTGTGTTGTATATTTCATTTTAATAAATGGACTTCCCAGAAGTATTTATACTGAATTTAGTGTTTGTATCATCTGCTGTATGATTCTTACACTTATCTGCTGCACTATGTGGAGACTGTGGAAACAAAATTGCAACATCTTCTAGCAAATACCAGCATCATGAAGTATACCATGCATATTTTTTCACTATGGTTGTGAAATGCTTTTTAAATTTATTTGTATTTTAAGTAAAATGTGCAAATTATTTTGGAAGTGTGTTTATAGCCATGCTGAAGATGGCAGTCTGTGTTACAAATAGCAGTTGGAGTGAACCCAGAAATGAAGACAGAGACCAGACAGGAGGTGTGTCAAAGCCCAGGTGATTTATTGTCCAAACACTTTTAGAGTAGCCCAACAAGTACGTACTTGAGGCGAAAATGAGCACAAAAATAAATCCAAATACGGAGGCGGCATAAAAAGGTGAAAACAGGAAAACTAACGCTAATCAAACGGGTATGATAACAACAAGAAGATAGCTACGACAGTAAACATACTTACACGGAATGCAAGGATAAGACAAAGAGAATGAACTGACAACTAAACAGGAAACACATAACTAGTAAAGGAACACAAGGTGACTAAAAACTAAGCAGACATCTGAGTGAATAAAAATTCAACATAATTATAAAACACAACCGAAGACAGAGGAAATCACAAAACCAAAATACAAATCTGAGTACATAATGCAAAAACAAACGTGGAACTCAGAAGTGTACAAAGTTCAACATTGGGTAAACGAACATGAAAAACTAACGTAACGAGGACAAAAGAGGAAGTCAATAATCAATCAATTTTATTTATATAGCGCCAAATCACAACAAACAGCCGCCCCAAGGCGCCTCACATTGCAAGTAAAAACCCCAATGGTCAAAACGACCCCCTGTGAGCAAGCACTTGGCGACAGTGGGAAGGAAAAACTCCCTTTTAACAGGAAGAAACCTCCAGCAGAACCAGGCTCAGGGAGGGGCAGTCTTCTGCTGGGACTGGTTGGGGCTGAGGGAGAGAACCAGGAAAAAGACATGCTGTGGAGGGGAGCAGAGATCAATCACTAATGATTAAATGCAGAGTGGTGCATACAGAGCAAAAAGAGAAAGAAACACTCAGTGCATCATGGGAACCCCCCAGCAGTCTAAGTCTATAGCAGCATAACTAAGGGATGGTTTAGGGTCACCTGATCCAGCCCTAACTATAAGCTTTAGCAAAAAGGAAAGTTTTAAGCCTAATCTTAAAAGTAGAGACAAATCAAACTACAACCAGAACTGTACAAAAACCAAAAACTAAATCAAGGAACAAAAGCAGTAAATAAATGTGGAACTCAAAAGTGAACAGAATGCAAACCAGGGGAACATAAGGTGAACTGGGGACAGAAGCAACATGAAGACAAACCACTGACAGAGGACTTACACAAATGACTGACAACGACAAGGGAGTGAACACACTGATAAAAAATAACAAGATACAGACAGAAGAGAATGACAAAGGACAACGGACAAACTACAGAGACAGACAGACGGGGGACAGGACACTTACAACAGGACAAAAACATGGATGAAGGGCACGCGTGCACACACACACACACACACACACACACGTCTCCCCATTACAATGCATATCAATATCATAAAATGGCTTAATATTATCATGTTATATGGAAATTTATGGCATTTCAGGACAGATATAGTGGCCATCTTTGAAAATGGCGGCCGTCTTGTATTTTTGCTTAGCTAATGCTCTTTTAATGAATAAATACACTATGTTGGATATACAGTATATGACAATTTTGGTGCTTTTATGACAATTTCAAAGAGCCTTCTGAAATGTGCAGTTATGTGCACACCTTTGCACATAGTGAAGCAGAAATGATCGTATTGGGTATTTTTGTTACGTTAAAGTCTTAATGCTGTACCCACTATTATGACTGAAAGTAACTGCCAGAACCATTAATGGCCAGCAGTAAAAATGAGAAACCATAATGAATGACACATCTGGGTCTACCTACACTGTGACGGGGGACAATTCTCAGCAGTCTGTAAGAGCCAGTGGTGAATTCTGTCAGTCAGCTCTTCTTCCTTTCAGACATGACGAATACTGGCATGTGTCTCATTGGCGTTGCATGTGGCAGCCTTGTTTTGTGTCGCCTGTGACTGGAGCCGTCGACTTATATGGTGACCAGAACACAGTTAGTTAGTGGAGTATGTGTTCGGGATCTGCCACCCCTGCAGATGTTGTCATGGAAACACTGGCTCTTTTCGGGTTCCCTCTCTTGTTCACACAATGCAGTATGAGGATGTTAATGCTGCACTCAACATTGGAACACTACAGTTCAGGTTTCCAGCCCACGCTTACATAATGCTGTGAAGAACAGGGAAAACCACCTACAGTATCTGATCACCGCACAAGTGATTTCATACCTGTGATGTAATGTGTGGATGCCAGCCGGAAATCACATAAAAATAAAAAAATAAAGAGAAAGATTTGATTTAAAAGTGAAAATAGTGGAGATGAAAACATTCTGACTTGATTTTTACTGTTAAAAGTGACAAACTTTTTGGACTGAGAAAAAGTCTGACCATTTTCACATTATAGTGTAAACATTCCTTGAGAAACTGACTGAGGAATTGGAATGTCTTGGTTTGCCACTGTCCTACATCAAGACTTAGACCCAAGCTCCCAGTGACATCCTGGACACAGCCATCAGAAGTGTATCTGTAAGTGGCAAAAGTGTGGAAGTTGTGGAGACATTTATTTATCCCAGCGATGACATTCATATCTCTAGGTCCTTGGTCTTTCAGACTAAGAGATGCCTGGGAAGAGTTTATAGGGTCATAAGGGCGCTGAACAGTAATATTGATTGAACAATGTTTTAGTTGTTAAAAATATATTCATTCATTCATTCTTCTTCTTCTTCTTCTTCTTCTTCTTCTTCTTCTTCTTATCATTATTATTATATGCAAACAAGAGCAATCAGAGATTTCTGACGTCTGCCAATCCACATCCGGATCACCTCCAAAATTGAGTGGAGTCTTCCATGGCCTAATATCTATCTGTGGTGAGAATCTCTGAAGTTGTTTTGAAGTAATCCTTCAAAGCCTATATAAACTGAAGTCCTGATCCAGAATCTGGATCCAGATCCGGTGTCACAGACCGAATGGTCTGCCACTAAAAATCAGTTCGCCTTTTGCATCTGCGCATGCCTCATTTCAGACCATAGCAGCATGTCTGAGTCGGAGTCTCTTCACCCAAAGCAATCAAATGGATTTATGGGATTATTAACCATCAGATGATAAAGGTAAAACCTCTTAAATCATTCTAAAGTCGGTTTTAATCAGAAACTTGATGAAATTCTGTGACGCTTTGAAATAACCGACGCACAATGAACGCATCAGCTAGCAGCTCGTTTAGTCGCAGCACTCTGATCACTTCCGCCGCCTTTTCTGATGAAGTAATGCTGAATTTATGTGGAAATGATTGTTGTACTAAAGCTTCAGATATCTGTCGCCGAGATAGATGATGACTGGAGTGCAGTTTGAAGCAGAAATGAGGCGTTAATCTGTGAACCGCGTCATCAGGAGGGAACGATTTTTAGGCGGACCGTTCAGTCAGCGACATCTGATCACCTCCAAAATTGAATGGAGTATTCCATGGCCTAATATGTGTCTGTGGTGAAACTTCGGTGAGAACCCATGAAATAGTTTTGACGTAATCCTTCAAAGCCTATATAAAGTGAAACTTGATTCAGAATCTGTTTCCGGTTCCGGATTACCTCCAAAATTTCATGGAGTCTTTCATTCATATGTATCTGTGTTAAAAATTTTGTGAAAATATGTAGTTTTGACGTAATACCGCAAACAATAATCCTTCATAGCTGTTTTGGTGACTTTCTTTTGCTTTAAATACCTAACAAGTCTTTTTTTTATTAACAGATTATAAGTAATCACAGGAATGAGAATGAATGTATTTTTAATAACAAACATGTCACTCAATCAATACTATGCTAAGTGTCCTATTTTGACTACTATCATGCTTCCTGAAACCCAAAGTGGATACTGACCGTCAAGAGGGACAACAAACGTGATTGTCACTGTCTGCCAATTGCAAGAAAAGTGTCAAGAGCCACACCAACCATTGTACCTTGCCTTCACCGACTTGACAAAGGCATTTGACAGCATGTCACACCCACTTCTGTGAACCATCCTGAGGCTTCTCCACGGTGACGGGCCGCCATAGTTCTAGTAAACTAGTGCGTTGCCCGTGGGGATCCACAGGCTCTAGATTGACCCAAAATATACAAGCATACCAAATGGCAAATGTCAGCTTTTCGCTGTTTCTCCGTGATTGAAGTTACACACACGCACAGACGCACTTAGCTTTTAATATATAAATGATTTACCGCCCCCTGTTGGAATGCTGTATGCATCCAGAATTTAATTATCAATGTCCATTGTTCACACCACTCAGCCTCCCTGGTAAGGTTTACTGCAGGTTGCTGGAATGGAGGGTTCGACCAATAGTCAACGCATGGATTGAAGGGGAACAATGCAACCAACCAGCTCTTCACTCTCACAAGGATCCTGTAGGGTACCTGGGAGTACACCCATCCAGTCTACATGTGTTTTGTGGACTTGGAGAAGGCGTATGATCGGGTACCCCGGGAGATACTGTGGGAGGTGCTGTGGCAGTATGGAGTGAGGGGGTCCCTTCTGTACTCACAAAGCGAGAGCTGTGTTTGGGTGCTAGGTAGTAAATTAGACTTGTTTCTGGTGGGGTTGGCCTCCGCCAGGGCTGTGTCTTGTCACCAGTCCTTTTTGTGATATTTATGGACAAGATATCGAGGCGTGGGCAGCACGGTGGCTTAGTGGTTAGCACTGTTGCCTCACAGCGAGAAGGTCATGGGTTCAATTCCCGTGGCCTTTCTGTGGGGAGTTTGCATGTTCTCCACGTGTTTGCGTGGGTTTCCTCCGGGTGCTCCGGTTTCCTCCCACATCCAAAGACATGCGGGTTAGGTGGATTGGAATCTTTAAATTGTCCGTAGGTGTGTGTGTGGGTGTGTCTGTGTTTGTTTTTCTGTTTGTGGCCCTGCGACAGACTGGCGTTCTGTCCTGGGTGTACCCCACCTCGCGCTCTATGGCTGCTGGGATAGGCTCCAGCCCCCCGCGACCCTTAATTGGACTAAGCAGTAGAAGATGAATGAATGAATGAATATCGAGGCATAGCCGGGGGAGGAGGGTTTCCAGTTTGGTGGGCTCAGGGTCTCATCACTGCCTTTTGCAGATGATGTGTTCCTGTTGCTTCATCAGCCTGTAACCTCCGACACTCACTGGATCGGTTCGCAGCCAAGTATGAAGCGGCTGGGATGAGGATCAGCACCTCTAAATCTGTGGCCATGGTTTTCAGCAGGAAACTGATGGATTGCCTCTTCCGGGTAGGAAATGTGGTCTTGCCCAAAGTGAAGGAGTTTAAGTACCTTGGGGTCTTGTTCACGAGTGAGGGGACGATGGAGCATGAGATTGGCTGGAGAATCAGCGGAGCAGGGGTGGTATTGCATTTTCTCTACCGTACTGTTGTGACAAAAAGGGAGCTTAGCCAAAAGGCGAAGCTCTCGATCTACTGGTCAGTCTTCGTTCCTACTCTCACCTATGGTCATGAGGGTTGGGTCATGACCAAAAGAACGAGATTGCTGATACAAGCGGCCTGAAATGGGCTTCCTCAGGCGGGTGGCTGGTGTCTCCCTTAGAGATAAGGTGAGAAACTCAGTCATCCATGGGGAGCTCAGAGTAGAGCTGCTGCTCCTCAAGAGCCAGCTGAGGTAGTTTGGGCATCTGGTAAGGATGCCCCCTGGGCGCCTCCCTAGGGAGGTGTTCCAGACACGTCCATCTGGGAGGAGACCTCGGGGAAGACCCAGGACTAGGTGGAGAGATTATATCTCCACACTGGCCTGGAAATGCCTCGGGATCCCCCAGTCAGATGTGGTTAATGTAGCCTGGAAAAGGGAAGTCTGGGGTCCCCTGCTGGAGCTGTTTGCCCCTGCGACCTGATCCAAGATAAGTGGTTGAAGTGACAGCGAGTGGGATCCATTGTTCACTGTTGTTACCTAATATTCCTAATTTTTCAAAAATAGTAGTGCTATCAACTTTCTGTTTTCACAGCGTTCGTCATTGACCCAAAATTAATAAGCATTCCAAACAGCAAATGTTTCTCTGTAATCGGAGTGATACACACACACACACACACATGCATACACGTACACAGGGGCCACTTGGTTTTTAATATATAGATGCCACAAAATCTGAAGCCTTCAGTGTTAGTTAAGCAGGGCTGCATCATTTCCCACTCTTCTTCATCATTCTCTCAAAAATACCCCACTTGATCAAGGACAAGGTGCCCCCATTTGTTGGCACTGTGTACACAACAGATGGAAAGCTCTTCAACCTGAGCCGACTGAAAGCCAAGAAAAAAATTGCCACCACTTCAGTCATGGATTTCCAGTACGCCAACGACAGCAGCGTGTCATCTTATGAAAGAAAAGTAAGTCCCTTCGGCTGCTCCCTTGTTTGCACTCGGGGTCGCCACAGCAAATCCAAGGTGGATCTGCAAGTTGATTTGGCACAGGTTTTACGCCGGATGCCCTTCCTGACGCAACTCCACCTTACATGGAGAAATGTGGCAGGGGTGGGATTTGAACCCGGAACCTTCTGCACTGAAACCAAGAGCATTAACCACTTGGCCACCAAAGAAGGTCTTCAGAAAATCTTTGAAACCTTCAGTGAAGCCAACACCAAACTTAGTCTTCACATCAACCTGAAGAAGACACAGATGCTGTATCAACCTCCACTCAGCATGACAGATCCAAATCTTCCTGCTGTGAAACTGAATGGGCCCTGAAGAATGTGACCCACTTTCCATACCCAAGTAGCCATGTGTCATCAAATGTTGACATTGATGATAAGATCTAAGACTGACTGTAGCATGTAGAAACTTCCTTTGGCTGGTGTTGCACCCGTGTTTTCAACAACAGAAACCTTCAACATGAGACAAAAATCCTCATCTACAAAGCTGTTGTCATGCCACCCCTCCTGTATGGATCTGAGACCTGGAGCACCTACGGTCACCATCTGAAGACCCTCAAACAATTTCACCAACACTGTCTGAGGAGTATCCTACACATCAGGTGGGAAGACTACCTTACCAACAGCAGCTTCCTGGCTGAAGCCAAGCTCCAAATCACAGAGTGGTTCATAATCAAAAACAGCTTCGGTGGGTGGGTCACATCATTGGGATGGATGACAGCCAACTTCCGAAGCAGATCTTCTACTCCCAGCTGACAGAAGGGAAGTGGTCCAGAGGAGGCCAAAGGAAAAGGGACAAGGACCTCCTGAAGCACAACCTCGAGAGCTGGTCCACTGACTGGAAGACCTGGGAAGAACAAGCAATGACCAAGCCAGCTGGTGAGCAATGATCCACATGTGAGTGGAGGTCTAAGAAAAAAATGCGGACAAACAACATAGAGAAGAAGAACAGAAAGAGGAAGGAGGGAGAGAAAGATCCTGACCAGCAGAAGCGTCCTTTAGCAACCACTTGCAGCATCTGTAAAAAACAGTGCATATCAAGACTTTTCCTGTTTAGTCATCTCTGCCTCCACTATCTCGTCCGGGAATCGACCAAGAGATACTTGCTCACCACTGAGGGATTGCCACGACTAGGTGGGATTTGTGAGCCCCCCCCCCAAAAAAAAACTGATCAGAACATTCCTAGTTTAAAACCATTTCTATTGTTATTTCTGTGGGTGTCACTTAACATGGCTGCAGTAAGGACTTGAAATTTACTGTAAGATACACATTTCTACATTTCTTGTAAATTCAGTTGTTCCACTAATAATAGTCAACCCCACACACACACACACACACACACACACACACACACACACACACACACACACACACACACACACACACACACAGTGAGACAAAGTTGAATAGAAAGTCTGTTAGCAATTTGTTTTCACTTGCATGTATTTTCCATATTGTTAAATAATGTTTGTGAGTGTTGTCAGTGCTCACATAAAAATCTCCTGAAGCATTTTATATTAAGAGTTCAGTCAGTTGCTTTAAGTGTGCATTTTGAAGTAACTGGAATTAAGTGGAACACGCTCAGAACAGTTGTGGATGAAATTCAAAGCAGAGGTGAAGAAAATGTATGAAATCACCCTTATCTAAACTTAAAGAAAAGGCCTGTTGGACATTTTATTGCTCATTAAAAGACAGTTTTTCAGAAGCAATATTTATGGAAAACGTGTGGGTTTGAAAAGTGTTCCAAATGTTTTTAATTGATAAGAGTGAATGGTCAAAGTCTGCAGTTGCACTGTGTAGCACATCATGCATATGAAGTACTGAATGCATAGTTTTAAAGCTACAGTGTGTGGGATTTACTGCCATCTGGTGGTGAGGTAGCAGATTACAGTATGTTGTTGCCAGTCATAATTTTGTTTCCTTCACATTGTTGCTTCATTGGTGACAAGGATTCATGCTGCCTTGCTTTTTCTAGTGATAAACAATATGTATGAGGGGCAATTGAGAGGTTTTGAGCCTGACCCAGAAAAAATAGGGTGTGGTTTTCCATCTTTTGCATTCTGAGAAACCAACATTTCTCAACATTACACCCATTGAGTCAAAATTTCACACATTCTCAAACAATGTTGGTTTCTCAGAATGCAAAAGATGTAGAACCACACCCTATTTTTTTCTTGGTCAGGCTCAAAACTTCTCAATCACCCCTTGTAGAAGCCTGTACTGCACAAAAATGTGGGCTCTCAACTTGTTAGCCTGCATTAGCAATCAGTAGATGATGAATAGCAGAGCAGCCACTGATTCTGTTTTTCTTCAGTATTATAGCTGCACTACAAAATGTGAAATGTAGAGTACTGTATAAGCAAAGTGCGCAATGCATCTGCACATACGTGGGTCAAACGGGGGCAAAAATTTCAACTACCAAACTCACACCGCTCCCATTGAATTTTGTATACAGCAGCATAAGCGGACTGTAAAAGTTAAGGCTTTTACAGGGATTGTTTCAAAGACTTTAAGCCTTAAGCAACGCATACAGTAATGACAGGTGCGCATTGTGCTATTTTCAAATGCTTGAACGGAATTTATAGGCTTGAAAGTTGGCTGAAAACATGCGATTGCAAAGCTCCGCCAAGTCCACACAAAGACAAAGAAGAAGAAATGTGGTTGTAAACCTCCGTTCATTCTACACAATTGCCCACAGAAAAGAAAGATCCAGACGGACGTAAAAGACGGACTAAAATTGTAAGTTTCTTGCGCACATTTATTTTGTCAATATCCTGAAACTGTGCTGAATTATAATGTGGCTGATGACGCCGTTTTCGTGCATCGGCATATGACTGTAATGTCGCACCATGAATGACGTGGTGCGTAATATTATAATATTGACATGTTCTATAAACAAACTGCATGCATGCACATATCATTGTATGTCTGTCAACTTATCAAAACAAAAGTGACACCAAAGAGGTTATATGTGAGACTCACCTTCACTGTAGTCATTACGAAGCCGGCGGAGTAGCGATTTCTCATCCCTGCTTAGCAAATATTCTGCAGTATCCACAGTTTCAGTCTCTGGACTTCGTCTAACCATCCGTCAGTTGCCTTCAAGGGGTCAGAAATTTGTTTGTCTCCAACTATCAACAAGGACCGGTCATTTTCGACAGCAGCGCGCTCTTCCTCCTTTGTCAGCACTAACGGTAGTTTCTGTACAGATGCAGCACACGCAAGCACAACCAGCTCTTCTTTCCATTTCTGTCCACTGCCTTACGTAGTCCTGGTTGTAACAGGCAATCCGCGGAGCTGATAAAAATGCTTTAAATCGTCAACTTTCCAGCGGTTGAAATGATCCAAAACACAGCACTCCTCGCTGCTTTCCGTCGTCATAGCTTGTGGATTGGTAGTCGAAAAATTGAGCCTACCCATAATGCACAGCACGGCCCGAGATGTGCACTTCGATTATTATCATGGTGGTGCAACATGGTGATCTACATGGGGGGGGGGGGGGGGTTGTGCGCCAATGTAAATATGAAGGGTTCATTCTAAGCTTATGAAAATGCATAATGAATCATTGTTGCAGGTAATTGTACATTAATGAACAAATGGGGATGAATGCTATATTTCCTTTCTGCTGATAAACACCTCTAAATCCTACACACTGTAGCTTTAATATTGTGCTCACACATCATGTAAAGACTGAGTGCTTTCCAGCTCATTATGATGTTGCTTTTTCCAATGTTTTTGCATCAGCGGTTCTGATGGATTGAACAATCTGTGAATGACGAAGAGGACTTTTATCACACAGTCCAGTCGTCTACTTCATGAATATGTAGTCCACCTGCCGATGTTCTCCGCACACTGCAAATTTCCCAGGAAAACCCCAACTCTCAGAGTGTGATATCAGTAACACACAGGTGTACTCGGGGACAACTTCGGAGTTCGATTTCATGTTGATGTCACCAGACAACGTGTGGCCCTTCGCCGCAGTCGGCCCTGAGATGAATGCACAATATTTAAATGGAGCCTACCTGGTTCTCTCACTCCACCCTGTGGGCTCCATATGTCAGCACATTCCTACACACTGGTGGAGAACAAGAAAATGAACACTAAATTAGTTATTGATGTTCTAAAACTGTGCTGCCAGCTGTGCCATATTGTCGGCATGAAAAACAAACTTGCCGCTGACTGCTATTGGAACAATTAGTCATATCAATTCATTTTATTTGGAAAAGATTGCAATTGTACCTTTTGTTTTGCTTTTTTAAAATGTTGTGCACTTAGTAGTCAATGTTTCCTTGTCAGTAGTTACACAGGACTGGAATTCTGTTCACATATACATTAGTTTGTGTATGATCAATTTAAGCTTTTACAGTACTTCATTTGAAAATACACAAGCTTATTTATAGAAATCGAAACCTACCAAGTCACATTTTTCTTTGAACACTTATACGAGTGTTTAACCCCTTAAGCCTGAGAGCCTATTTCATCAAAATCACATATCCATACATTATGATTTATTTCTCAGCTTGTACAAGGTCAAAAATGCAAAAGTTTGGATCAGTTAAAAGACAGGTCCTACGGGATGTTGTGGATGCAAAAAATTGAAAGTAAATAATACTTGGTAGGAGTAATTGAGGGTTTTTTTTTCCCAAAAAATGAATTCCGATTTATGTCATTTGCTTGACGTTTCAGCTGTGGTTACTTGATATGTGATTGAAGTGGATAATTTTGTAGAGGAGACTTTGCTTGACATTTTGATGTATAATAAGTGTATGTTGGTGTCAGCATTGGTTAGTTATGAGTGTTCAAATGTTCCAAAACAGGGCAAGTGCCCAAATTTGGGGACTCTAAAATGGAAAATGGTAAATGGACTGCATTTATAGAGCACTTTTCCATCTGCATCAGATGCTCAAAGCACTTTACAATTATGCCTCACATTCACCCTGATGTCAGGGTGCTGCCATACAAGGTGCTCACTACACAATGGGGGATTAAAGGCCTTACCCAAGGGCCCTTAGTAATTTTCCAGTCAGGCAGGGATTTGAACCCATGATCTTCTGGACTCAAGCCCAACACCTTAACCACTAGACCATCACCTCCCCTAGGGTTTAAGAGGTTAAAAAAGGTACCTGTTCATGGGCGCCTCTGGGCAGTGGGGTTCCCCTCATGTGTGGCCTGAGTGTCCAACACTGGCAGATGGGGTCGGCCTTCTCATTGGCTCCGGTGCAGGGATGTTGAACTTGGTTGGGGGGGGCACCAGGCATGCTTCCAGTTTGCGCCCTGGTGGGTGATACCAGGGAGGTGTTGGCTGGCCTGCTCTCTCTCTCTGTGGGGTTAGGGTCCTGTCAGGCATTCGGATGGGTGCGTGTGGCTTTGCTCCTGCTTGTTGGCTTATTGGCTGGTCTGTAGTCATCTCTCACCACCTGGTCTTATTGCAGTGCATGTCCTCCCCCACAGCGGAGGGGTGCTCCGTGCCATTTGGTGCTTACAGTGACATCAAGCCCCCTACATGCTGCGGGGCTGCGCTTGTGGTTTGGGGACAGGTGGCACTGATGCAACTCTATGCAATCATTCACATTATCACACATCTCATTAGATCCACTGCACCGTGCACATAGAATTATAGCCACCCCTCACACTTACGCACACGGACATTTATGCAATTTACACTTACCCGATATGCTCTTCTTTAACTTTTGTACAACTCTGAATATTTCTATGACTAATGCCACACACACCTCTCTCTATATATCCGTTGCATGTTAATTCCCCACCCAGTGCAGGTACTGTGTGTACAACAGACCTGTTCAGATGAAGTGTCCTCTCCAAAGACACAGAGGAATCAGACTCAGGTCTGCATGCTGGTTGCCAAACTCCTTATCCCACTGAGCTAACTGCTTTGCTTTTTGGCTTGTCAGTCTTTCATTTTAATTCCCATCAAGCACATGATTAAAAAATGGACACTAACTGGAGAAAAACATATTTAAAAAAACAAAACTCTGATTTCTGGCACCCTTTCAAAACCTAAATCGAACGTTGGCCTGATGGAGGACAGACAGTTGGACATTTTATTTATTTATTTTCAAATAACCTGATCAGGGGACCCCAGGTGGTACTTTGTGTATCCATCAGGCTCAGACCGGATACTTCCACATTTCAGGACCTTGGACAGCTGTTCATGCACTTTTCCACTCATCCATGTGGGGGCAGTGTAATCACATCATCGCTCTGAATAAAGGGACTCTAATCATCGCAGCTGTGCGCTCTAATGATCACGTGCTGAGCTACTTGTTTATTTTAACTTAAATTAATTTAATATAGCGTTTGCAGGCTTATTTTAGTGCGAGTAACTGTGATATTTGATGACTTTTCAACGTAGTTCTCACAGGATTCCAGCTGCGCATGTAGTACAAACTTTATGGTGATTGATACAGCGGGAAAGAGAGGGGGGGGGGGAGAGAGAAAGAGAGAGAGTGAGGGGGGGAGGAGAGAGAAAGAGAGAGAGTGAGGGGGGGAGGAGAGAGAGAGGTGCAAATGATGAATGTAGTGTAAATCCACGGGGCGACATGTATGGTGGCGCGCCGACGTAAAAAGAAGAAAAGAAGCACGTGTTGTTTCGCGTCGCGTTTTGTCGGAGCTGATCACCGGTTCGGTGACATTTGAGCCCGAGGTTGTGCGTGTGCGTCCCCTGTGCGCGCTGTGGACTGATGTCTCTGCCTGTCAGGAGTTTAAAGTGTCTGTCTCCGGTCATGTGCCAGTGTAAGGTCATCTGCAGCAACCGGACCCTGTCCCTCATGTTCGGCTGCAAGGTAAGAGAAGCAGCATCCAAATCCGAAACATTCATGATGGTACAGGAGGAGCAGGCCTCTGGGATCGTCTCCTGGCCGGTGATCACACCCTCAGGTGTGTTGTCCTGTCTCAGCGTTTACTGGTTCTGATCACAGGTCAGAAACTACCGGCGCTGATTTTCACTGTTTGTTTTTTTCACCTATAGTGAAGCAAACTGCAGGCAGGATTTTGACCTTGGGAAATGCATTTTACAGCTCAGGGCCACTTATCACACACCAGCAGAGAAACACTGCAGGAGGCGTTTTATCTGAGCTGAAGACTGCCTCAGCTGCGTTTTTTTTTTTAAATGTGCTTTATGTATAAGTATATAGGCTGGAACATGACGGCAGCAATGGACAGTTATTCATTCATTCATTCATTCATTCATTCATTTGCTCATTTCCAGTTTCAGGTGTTGGCTGGTTTGTTGACTGCATCCAGTGCTGCACTCTGCACATGCAGGAATTGCTCATCGTCTGGCCGAAGTCATGATGTTGTTTTCTTACTGTCCTGGTTGTGTTTGCATTTAGGAATTGCAACGATGCAAATCCTGCTGAAACTGTGCATTACACCCTGAGTTGCCACTAAATTTGGGCCTTAATCTGGATATACACACTCTTAGAAATGAAATGCTGTTTTTACTGACTGTCAACCGGTCCCACAAAGCTTAAATATACAATTAATTGTACAATAAATTGTAATGGATATATGCAATTAATGCTATTAAATGCCAGAGCAGAAGATTAGAGTCATTGACTGATGACACTGAAAAACAGTGAAGAATGACTGAAATGCTTAACATTTGCAACTAAGGCACCTAAATTATGTACATCAGTTGCACATAATCAGAATGTGTCCAACATAATATTTTTATGTATCTTAATTAGATATCAAATAAAAGTCACTGCTTCAAAACAGTGCCAGATGAAGCGCTGGAATCTGCTCTGTTATGTTTACAATCTTCAATGACAATATTGGTGTACAGTCATGTTGATGCATGCTGATGTAATTTGACTTCATCATTTCAGCTTCTTTTGCCTACAGCTATGTTATTTGTATGAAACTAAGTTTTTTTTTTTTTTCCCTGATTTTGGTGTTTTTAAACTACTCCAGGAAACAAACAACCCCAAATCAGAACCCTTGGGGCAATATGGAAAATGCCAATTTTAAAAAAGAACAACAACACAATGATCCTTACATTAACTTTGACTTCTATTTCATTGCAGACAGCACAAACCCAAGATATTTCAGATTGTGTGGTCAGTTAAATGTGCTTCATTTGTTAATATGCATCCATTCATGCATTTCAGGTCTGCAACGCATTCAAAAAAATGTTGGGATGCTAAAGCATTTACCACTTGGTAAAGTTGCCATTCCTTCACACAACACTTAAGATTTTTTAGCATTGTGGACACAAGCAGTTTTGTTCCATTGTTCCGACAATCACAACATAAGGTGCTCAACAGTATGGGGTCATTGTTGTTGCAATATTCCTGTCAAAATTGTCCACACATTCTCTATTTGGGAGAGGTCAGGACTGCAGGATATCGAGGCGTAGTTGGAGGGGAGTAGGATTTTCAGTTTGGTGGGCTCATGGTCTCATCACTGTTTTTGCAGATGATGTGGTCCTTTTGGCTTCATTGGCCTGTGACCTCCAGCATTCACTGGATTGGTTCATAGCCGAGTGGGAAGCGGCTGGGATGAGGATCAGCACCTTTACATCTGAAGCAATGGTTCTCAGCAGGAAAAAAATGGATTGCCTACTTCAGGTAGGGAATGAGGTCTTGCCCCAAGTGAAGGAGTTCAAGTACCTCTGGGTCTTGTTTATGAGTGAGCGGATAATGGAGCGTGAGATTGGCCGGAGAATTGGTGCAGCAGGCACGGTATTGCATTCGCTCTACCATACTGTTGTGAAGAAAAGGGAGCTGAACCAAAAGGCAAAGCTCTTGATCTACTGGTCAATGCCTGACAGAACTAGATCGCAGGTACAAGCGGTTGAAATGGGTTTCCTCAGGAGGGTGGCTGGTGTCTCCCTTAGAAATAAGATGAGGAGTTCGGCCATCCACGAGGAGCTTGGAGTAGAGGTGCTGCTCCTTCACGTTGAGAAGAGGCCGCTGAGGTGATTTGGGCATCTGGTAAGGATGTCCTCTGGGTCACCTCGCTAGGGAGGTGTTCTAGGCATGTCCTCCTGGGAGGAGACCCTGGGAAAGACCCAGGACGAGGTGGAGAGATTATATCTCCACACTGTCCTGGGAACACCCTGGGATCCCCCAGTCAAAGGTGGTTAATATGGCCCAGGAAAGAGAAGTTTGGGGTCTCCTGCTGGAGCTGTTGCCCCCGTGACCTGAGCCTGGATAAGTGGTTGAAGATGAGTGAGTGAGTGAGGACTACAGGCAGGCCAGTCCAGTACCCATAACCTCTTCTTTCACACCCATGCCTTTGTAATGTTTGCAGAATGTGCTTTTGCATTAGCTTGTTGAAAACGGCATGGCTGTCCTTGAAAAATGGATTGTCATGAAGGAAGCATATGTTGCAGGGCTCCCCTTAAGCAATGGAAATGTGGCGCAACATCAGGTTGCTATAATCTGAGAGCCATCATGGCGATTTTCCAGTTTAGGGTGTTCGTTCTCTTTTTTTCCCCCAGGTAATTTTGCTTAAATTTATTTAAATTTGTCTATTTGCAGCCGCACAGAGTGATTTCTCTTGTCTCCATTGCTTTCTTGTGTAATCTTGTAAAATAGGCATCTCGTGTAAGACTTGGCCATCATTGGTCAGGGTAACTGTCACTCAAAAAATAGAACGCGGTTAGTGGTGGCATCTTGTAAAGCAGGCATCTTGTGATGATTCATCACGCAAGACTCGCATGTCATTCGTTTGGTTAACTGTCACTCAAAAATAAAGCATTATTGGTGAGATATCCAGTGTCATGCAAAGGTCTAAGAGCACCATGCCCTCAGGAAAAGTTCACGAACTCTTTCAGCAGACTCTCTGTTCACATAAATCAGACAAAGCACAAGCGATACACAAAGCCTGCAGATAGAGGACTATTTTGTTGTTGTTGTTGTTTTTTTTTTTTTTGTGCCATCTCTGGCGGTTCCTGTCATCCGTGAAACTGAGAACTGCTGGAACATCCAGAGCGCGGTGGTCAATGACCACAGTGGGTGGGGGGCGTGCTGAGATGGAAGAAAATTTCACGCTTCAAAATTCATTTATTACTGTGTTTAAAAATGACATAAAACTCTCAAAAAAGCACACATCATACAAATACAACAGTAAATAAGCAAGATCAATACTTGCATGTAAGTTTATTTTGTTTTTTTTAATTTCTTTATTTAATGATCATTTTTCTTGTTTTTCAATTTGTCGGCAACCAAGCAAACTTTCATGTTTTTCCAAGTCTCTTCTGCTTTTGAAGTTGCAAATGGCTTCCATTGGTATTTGAAATAAGGCAAAGGGCAGGAACTTATCCTCCAGTTCAGCATGCAGTTCCACTTTGGGTTTGCTGTGGTGACCCTGAGTGCATAAACAAGGGAGCAGCTGAAAGGACTTACTTACTAATCACACGTACATAAGTATTCACAGCCTTTGCCATGATGCGCAAAATTGAGCACGGGTGCATCCTGCTTCCACTGATCATCTTTGAGATGTTTCTACAGCTTAATTGAAATCCACCTGGGGTAAATTCAGTTGATTGGACATGATTTGGACACACACCTGTCTACTTATAAGGTCCCACAGTTGACAGTGCATGTCAGAGAACAAACCAAGCATGAAGTCAAAGGAATTGTCTGTAGACCACTGAGACAGGATTGTCTTGAGGCACAAATCTGGGGAAGGGTACAGGAACATTTCTGCTGCTTTGAAGGTCCCACTGAGCACAGCAGCCTCCATCATCTGTAAATGGAAGAAGTTCAGACCCACCATGACTCTCTTTCTAGAGCTGGCTGCCCATCAAAACTGGGCGATCAGGGGAGAAGGGCCTTAGTCAGGGAAGTGACCCAGGTGACCAGCATTTTTCTGTGTAGATCTCTGCAGCAATCCACCAATCAGGCCTGTGTGGTAGAGTGGCCAGATGGAAACCCCTCCTTAGTAGAAGGCACATGGCAGCCCACCTGGAGTTTGCCAAGAGGCACCTGGACTCTCAGACCATGAGAAACAGAATTCTCTGGTCTGACGATACAAAGATTGAACTCTTTGGTGTGACTGTCAGGCGTCATGTTTGGAGGAAACCAGGCACCATCCCTACAGTGAAACATGGTGGTGACATCATCAGGTGGTGGTGAGTATAATTTTGAGGTAAAAAAATTAATTTACTTCATTTTGGAATAAGACTTCAACATAACGTAATGTGGAAAATGTAATGCACTGTGAATACTTTCTGGATGCACTGTCACCAGAATGTGTCCAACTGACATCATTTTCTTATGTAATCTAATTAGAAACACAAGACATTGTTTCAGTTGGATACATTCTGATCATGTGCAACTAATGTACATATTTAAATCATGTTAATCCAAAAGGCTTTTTTTTTTCAGTGTAGGCCAGTGTTTATCCCCATCTACAACTCATGTTGAGTACAAAAAAAGTCCATCTTCAAAACATAAATGTTGCACCAAATGAGGCTTTCTGAAAAAGTCCTAACTCCTAACATAAGATGAGCACAACACCAAAGTTTTGCCCATATCATTTTGGGATATATAAGAATACACCGTCAGAGATGAATCCTGGAAACTAGATTCATTGGTTGTCAAAAATACAACTTTTGGAGTTTTATTTGTGATGTGCATTTTTTTGTAAGTTTGTAATAATAGTAATCATATTTATCAATAATAAAGAACATTTTTTGCAGGTCTAGTTTTTGCATGCGTGTGTGTGTGGGGGGGGGGGGGGGTAAAATGAATGTGGGTGTGTTCATTCTGGGTTTACCTATTTTTTTGTAAGTGTGGCCGTGGTGTGCGTAACATGGCGGTGTGTATTATTAGCATATATAGTCCCATGCGTATCTCCACCTCTCACTGTCCTACCTCATTGTGTCCTATATATTTTTATCTAAGACACTGCACACATTGAAAAGGTTTCAAGTTCTTCTCTCACATTCATGTCCACATTTGTTATTATCAGCCAGTGAAATGTCAAGAGTTATTTTCAGAACCAGTTAAAATGGATAATAATGATAATAATAGGCATAGCTAGTGAAGGGGTTTAAGGTTGAAATTTTTCTTCCCTAAATGTTTCCACATTATAATTAGGGAATACCCCCTTTGTGTCTGATGATTTGCGGATGTTCATGCTGTTATACAGTTGCAAATGGAGCTTTACGCGGAGCCGGTAAAAAGGAGTTTTAAAACAGCTATTTGCAACCGTATAACAGCATGAATGTTGGCAAATCATCAGACACAAGGGGGTTATTCCTATTCTAATTCAATTCCATCACTTCTCAAATTGTCCGGATGCTAATGATGGCGGTAGAAGATGGCGGTATGGCCGTAGATGGTGTTCATTGCGCATCGAACATTTTAGTGTGTCACAGAATTTCACTGAGTTTCTGTTTAAAACAGTAATAGTAAGTAAGAAATCAGTAAGAAAATAAGTAAAGTAAAGCTCGGATTAGCCGCAAAGCTAACGGCGACCTACCCAGGCCGGCGGTGTACCATCCAGGCCAGCAGCGTTGGCGGAGACGTACCATCCAGGCCCGCAAAATCGGCGGAGGCGAACCATCCAGGTCCGCGGCGTCAGCGGAGACGTACCATCCAGGCCCGCGGCGTCAGCGGAGACGTACCATCCAGGCCCGCGGCGTCAGCGGAGACGTACCATCCAGGCCCGCGGCGTCAGCGGAGACGTACCATCCAGGCCCGCGTCGGCGGGAGAAGGCGAACCATCCAGGCCTGCGGCGTCGGCGGGAGAAGGCGAACCATCCAGGCCCGCGGCGTCGGTGCGGGAAGCGACCCATCCAGGCCCGCGGCGTCGGTGGGAGAAGGCGAAGCATCCAGGCCCACGGCGTCGGATGCGTCCGGGGCTGGCGATGGCTGCATCCGGGGCTAGCGGCGGCTGCATCTGGGGCTGACGGCGGCTGCGACCGGGGCTGACGGCGGCTGCGACCGAGGCTGACGGCGGCTGCGACCGAGGCTGACGGCGGCTGCGACCGAGGCTGGTGACGGCTATATCCGGGATTAACATCGGGAAAGGTCGGTGTGTGGCGACCGAATTTGTGGTGGTGGAGACTGAGTGGGAATTGTTTTATAATTAATAGTGGCCTGTACTGAACTACATGAGTTAACATGGCACCACCCAGGAAGACAGATAAATTGGAGGAAGACATGGAGGAGATAAAGACCTCATTAAACCGTATTTCAAAAGACATGTCCAATTTAGACAAGTTGATGGAGATCAAGGAGCTCCAAAATCTTTTTAAAGAAAAGGACAAGATTATTAAGAAACTTGAGTAACGGGTGGATGAACTTGAATAATATTCTAGAAAAGATGATGTTATAATAACTGGTTTGGAAACAAAACATCGGTCGTATGCACGGGTGGTGGATTCTGGTGGAGCCAGTGGGGAGGATGCACCGCCTGAAGAACTACAAACACTAGAACAGCAAGTCACAAATTTTTTATATCAAAAAGGTGTTGTCATCCATCAAGACACTATATCAGACTGTCACACAATTCCATCCAAAGACAGTAAAAATAAACTACCTAATATTATTATACGATTTACAAGCAGAAAATACAAAAATGAATTATTAAGACAGGCAAAGAATCTGAAAGGAACAAATGTCTATATAAATGAGCATCTAATGAAAAAAAATGCAGATATTGCCAGGGAAGCAAGACTATTAAAAAAACAGAAACACATTGTTGCTACATGGGTCTGGAACTGTCGGATGTGGATTAGAGTGAAAGAAGGAACAAAGGGTATACAAATCAGAGACATAGAGGACCTTACAAAGTACAGACCTGAGTAGACAAATAAATATGACGTCAGTTGGTAGTATGACCAACAAAAAATCAGATCAAACATGGGAACAGATGATAAAATATATGACATAGACACAAATATTGATGAAAGTATATTTGACTTCACATTAAATCAAATCACTTTTATTTATATAGCGCCAAATCACAACAAACAGTTGCCCCAAGGCGCTTTATATTGTAAGGCAAGGCCATACAATAATTACGGAAAAACCCCAACGGTCAGAACGACCCCCTGTGAGCAAGCACTTGGCGACAGTGGGAAGGAAAAACTCCCTTTTAACAGGAAGAAACCTCCAGCAGAACCAGGCTCAGGGAGGGGCAGTCTCCTGCTGGGACTGGTTGGGGCTGAGGGAGAGAACCAGGAAAAAGACATGCTGTGGAGGGGAGCAGAGATCAATCACTAATGATTAAATGCAGAGTGGTGCATACAGAGCAAAGAGAGAAAGAAACACTCAGTGCATCATGGGAACCCCCCAGCAGTCTAAGTCTATAGCAGCATAACTAAGGGATGGTTCAGGGTCACCTGATCCAGCCCTAACTATAAGCTTTAGCAAAAAGGAAAGTTTTAAGCCTAATCTTAAAAGTAGAGAGGGTGTCTGTCTCCCTGATCCGAATTGGGAGCTGGTTCCAGAGGAGAGGAGCCTGAAAGCTGAAGGCTCTGCCTCCCATTCTACTCTTACAAACCCTAGGAACTACAAGTAAGCCTGCAGTCTGAGAGCGAAGCGCTCTATTGGGGTGATATGGTATTATGAGGTCCCTAATATAAGATGGGACCTGATTATTCAAAACCTTATAAGTAAGAAGAAGAATTTTAAATTCTATTATAGAATTAACAGGAAGCCAATGAAGAGAGGCCAATATGGGTGAGATATGCTCTCTCCTTCTAGTCCCTGTCCGCACTCTAGCTGCAGCATTTTGAATTAACTGAAGGCTTTTCAGGGAACTTTTAGGACAACCTGATAATAATGAATTACAATAGTCCAGCCTAGAGGAAATAAATGCATGAATTAGTTTTTCAGCATCATTCTGAGACAAGACCTTTCTAATTTTAGAGATATTGCGCAAATGCAAAAAAGCAGTCCTACATATTTGTTTAATATGTGCATTGAATGATATATCCTGATCAAAAATGACTCCAAGATTTCTCACAGTATTACTAGAGGTCAGGGTAATGCCATCCAGAGTAAGGATCTGGTTAGACACCATGTTTCTAAGATTTGTGGGGCCAAGTACAATAACTTCAGTTTTATCTGAGTTTAAAAGCAGGAAATTAGAGGTCATCCATGTCTTTATGTCTGTAAGACAATCCTGCAGTTTAGCTAATTGGTGTGGGTCCTCTGGCTTCATGGATAGATAAAGCTGGGTATCATCTGCGTAACAATGAAAATTTAAGCAATGCCGTCTAATAATACTGCCTAAGGGAAGCATGTATAAAGTGAATAAAATTGGTCCTAGCACAGAACCTTGTGGAACTCCATAATTAACCTTTGTCTGTGAAGAAGATTCCCCATTTACATGAACAAATTGTAATCTATTAGATAAATATGATTCAAACCACCGCAGCGCAGTGCCTTTAATACCTATGGCATGCTCTAATCTCTGTAATAAAATTTTATGGTCAACCTTATCAAAAGCAGCACTGAGGTGTAACAGAACAAGCACAGAGATGAGTCCACTGTCTGAGGCCATAAGAAGATCATTTGTAACCTTCACTAATGCTGTTTCTGTACTATGATGAATTCTAAACCCTGACTGAAACTCTTCAAATAGACCATTCCTCTGCAGATGATCAGTTAGCTGTTTTACAACTACCCTTTCAAGAATTTTTGAGAGAAAAGGAAGGTTGGAGATTGGCCTATAATTAGCTAAGATAGCTGGGTCAAGTGATGGCTTTTTAAGTAATGGTTTAATTACTGCCACCTTAAAAGCCTGTGGTACATAGCCAACTAATAAAGATAGATTGATCATATTTAAGATCGAAGCATTAATTAATGGTAGGGCTTCCTTGAGCAGCCTGGTAGGAATGGGGTCTAATAGACATGTTGATGGTTTGGAGGAAGTAACTAATGAAAATAACTCAGACAGAACAATCGGAGAGAAAGAGTCTAACCAAATATCGGCATCACTGAAAGCAGCCAAAGAGAACGATATGTCTTTGGGATGGTTATGAGTAATTTTTTCTCTAATAGTTAAAATTTTATTAGCAAAGAAAGTCATGAAGTCATTACTAGTTAAAGTTAAAGGAATACTCGGCTCAGTAGAGCTCTGACTCTTTGTCAGCCTGGCTACAATGCTGAAAAGAAACCTGGGGTTGTTCTTATTTTCTTCAATTAGTGATGAGTAGTAAGATGTCCTAGCTTTATGGAGGGCTTTTTTTTATAGAGCAACAGACTCTTTTTCCAGGCTAAGTGAAGATCTTCTAAATTAGTGAGACGCCAATTCCTCTCCAATTTACGGGTTATCTGCTTTAAGCTGCGAGTTTGTGAGTTATACCACGGAGTCAGGCACTTCTGATTTAAGGCTCTCCTTTTCAGAGGAGCTACAGCATCCAAAGTTGTCCTCAGTGAGGATATAAAACTATTGATGAGATAATCTATCTCACTCACAGAGTTTAGGTAGCTACTCTGCCCTGTGTTGGTATATGGCATTGGAGAACATAAAGAAGGAATCATATCCTTAAACCTAGTTACAGCGCTTTCTGAAAGACTTCTACTGTAATGAAACTTATTCCCCACTGCTGGGTAGTCCATCAGAGTAAATGTAAATGTTATTAAGAAATGATCAGACAGAAGGTGGTTTTCAGGGAATACTGTTAAGTCTTCAATTTCCATACCATAAGTCAGAACAAGATCTAAGGTATGATTAAAGTGGTGGGTGGACTCATTTATATTTTGAGCAAAGCCAATTGAGTCTAACAATAGATTAAATGCAGCGTTGAGGCTGTCATTCTCAGCATCTGTGTGGATGTTAAAATCTCCCACTATAATTATCTTATCTGAGCTAAGCACTAAGTCAGACAAAAGGTCCGAAAATTCACAGAGAAACTCACAGTAATGACCAGGTGGACGAGAGATAACAACAAATAAAACTGGCTTTTGGGACTTCCAATTTGGATGGACAAGAGTAAGAGTCAAGCTTTCAAATGAATTAAAGCTCTGTCTGGGTTTTTGATTAATTAATAAGCTGGAGTGGAAGATTGCTGCTAATCCTCCGCCTCGGCCCGTGCTACAAGCGTTCTGGCATTTAGTGTGACTCGGGGGTGTTGACTCATTTAAACTAACATATTCATCCTGCTGTAACCAGGTTTCTGTAAGGCAGAATAAATCAATATATTGATCAGTTATTATATCATTTACTAACAGGGACTTAGAAGAGAGAGATCTAATGTTTAATAGACCACATTTAACTGTTTTAGTCTGTGGTGCAGTTGAAGGTGCTATATTATTTTTTCTTTTTGAATTTTTATGCTTAAATAGATTTTTACTGGTTATTGGTGGTCTGGGAGCAGGCACCGTCTCTATGGGGATGGGGTAATGAGGGGATGGCAGGGGGAGAGAAGCTGCAGAGAGGTGTGTAAGACTACAACTCTGCTTCCTGGTCCCAACCCTGGATAGTCACGGTTTGGAGGATTTAAGAAAATTGGCCAGATTTCTAGAAATGAGAGCTGCTCCATCCAAAGTGGGATGGATGCCGTCTCTCCTAACAAGACCAGGTTTTCCCCAGAAGCTTTGCCAATTATCTATGAAGCCCACCTCATTTTTTGGACACCACTCAGACAGCCAGCAATTCAAGGAGAACATGCGGCTAAACATGTCACTCCCGGTCCGATTGGGGAGGGGCCCAGAGAAAACTACAGAGTCCGACATTGTTTTTGCAAAGTTACACACCGATTCAATATTAATTTTAGTGACCTCCGATTGGCGTAACCGGGTGTCATTACTGCCGACGTGAATTAAAATCTTACCAAATTTACGCTTAGCCTTAGCCAGCAGTTTCAAATTTCCTTCAGTGTCACCTGCTCTGGCCCCCGGAAGACATTTGACTATGGTTGCTGGTGTCGCTAACTTCACATTTCTCAAAACAGAGTCGCCAATAACCAGAGTTTGTTCCTCGGCGGGTGTGTCGCCGAGTGGGGAAAAACGGTTAGAGATGTGAACGGGTTGGCGGTGTACATGGGGCTTCTGTTTAGGACTACGCTTCCTCCTCACAGTCACCCAGTCGGCCTGCTTTCCCGGCTGCTCGGGATCTGCTGGAGGGGAACTAACGGTGGCTAAGCTACCTTGGTCCGCACCGACTACAGGGGCCTGGCTAGCTGTAGGATTTTACAAGGTGCGGAGCCGAGTCTCCAATTCGCCCAGCCTGGCCTCCAAAGCTACGAATAAGCTACACTTATTACAAGTACCATTACTGCTAAAGGAGGCCGAGGAATAACTAAACATTTCACACCCAGAGCAGAAAAGTGCAGGAGAGACAGGAGAAGCCGCCATGCTAAACCGGCTAAGAGCTAGTAGCTGCACTAAGCTAGCGGATTCCTAAAAACACACAAATTGAATAATGTGTAAATAATTTAGAGGTGATTCAGCAGAGGGAGTGCTTTAGTTAAGGCACGTGAAGATTACACTGTGAAACAAATCGTTATCTAGTTATCTAGATCAGTCTAACTGCGCAGATTAAACAGCTAACAGATACAGCAAAACGCCGCTGTGCTCCGGAACAGGAAGTGATACAATACCGCAGTGAGAGCCAACCACCAGTAGAGGCAGTAGAGTAGAGATTTGACTACAATTGGTTGTGAGTATTATATGGAAAAACAGTTAAATAGTGAAAAAATTACTGAAGATACCCTGTCACTCATACATATAAACATCCGAAGTTTGTACTGTAAAATGTCAAAAATAAAAGATTATTTAAACCAGTTTAAAAATAGATTCAGCATTGTTGCAATCACAGAATCTTGGCTTAAAAATGACCTCATGGCTGATGTTCAAATGGAGGGATATGAGCTATATTTTGCAAATAGAAGAGATAAAAAAGGTGGAGGTATTGCTTTGTACATAAAAACAGATCTGACATGTAAAATTGTAGAAGAAATGACAATTATAGATGATGTCATAGAAATTGTAACAGTGGAAATTGTACATGAAACATCTAAAAATATTCTAATCAGTTGTGTATACAGAGCACCAGACTATTGTGTTGTGAAATTTACAGATAAAATAATAGAATTATTCCATCAAATCAAAAACAAAATGCTCTTTATGTGTGGAGACTTTAATGTTAATGTGGAAAGCTCCAGTTGCCAAAGAGTAAGTGATTTTGTGAATTCAATGAATAGCTTGGGCTTATTCCCTTTGATAACAAAACCAACCAGAATTACATCACAAAGTGCAACTGTAATTGACAATATATTCACAAATAGAACAGATGAAATTATTAAGAATGGGATATTGATGACAGATCTTAGTGATCATTTACCGTTTTTTTTTCAATATTTAAATATAAAAATAGGTACAAAAAAAAAACTGTTAGAAACTTTAAGAGATAAGTCATGAAAAGCCTTAGCGGCATTAAATTATGACCTTAAAAATCAAAATTGGGAATAAGTTCATGTCGGTGACGTTAATGTAGCATATAATTAATTTATGAAAATACTGATGGAAACATATAATAAAAAATGTAAATTAATAAAAACTAGTAAGAAAAGAGTAAATAAACCATGGCTGACTAAGGGAATAAAAAATGCGTGTGTAAAGAAAAACTATTTATATAGCTGCTTTTTAAAAATGCAAACAAAGGAAACAGAACACATACAAAAAATATAAAAATAAACTATTGACAATAATTAGGAAACAAAAAAAGATTATTATAGTGAACAATTGAATAAGAGTAAAGATAATATGACGGCAACATGGGGAATTATAAAAAGTGTGATGGAGTGAAATCAACTTTTCCGAATTACCTTGTCAAGGAAAATAAAGAGATATATGACATAAAAGAAGTTGTAAATGAGTTTAATGATTATTTTTCAAAGGTGGGATCAAGTCTGGTGGGAAATAAACCAATAGTAGAAGATAAATTAAATACAATTGTAAATACGATCAATAGTATTTTCCTTGACAATGTGGAAAAAGATGAAATAAAAAACTGTGTAAGCAAAAGATCAACTGACTATGAAGATTTAGACATGATGACTGTAAAAAGTATAATAGAAACTGTTATTGAACCATTTACTTACATTTGTAATCTGTCTCTGTCAACAGGAATTTTTCCAGACGAAATGAAAATTGCCAAGGTAGTCCCATTATATAAAAATGGAGACAAACATAATGTTGCAAATTACAGACCAGTGTCATTGCTTCCAGTTTTCTAAAATTATGGAAAAAGCTTTTGTGACAAGGTTGGATAAATTCATTGAGAAACATCATATTTTAAATAATGCTCAGTATGGATTCAGAACAAAACATTCAACAGCTATGGCAATTATGGAATTAACAGAGAAAATATCAACAGCAATAGATAATAAGGATTATTTTGTAAGTGTTTTTATTGACCTGAAAAAAGCTTTTGATGTTATTGATTATTCAAGATTGCTTCACAAGTTACAACAATATGGAATAAGAGGGATTGCACATCAGTGGGTAAAAAGCTACTTAAAAAATAGAAAACAGTTTGTTCAGATAAATAATACTAAATCAGAATTGTGTAATATTATTTGTGGAGTACCACAAGGGTCGGTACTTGGACCCAAACTGTTTATTTTGTATATCAGTGATTTTGTGAATGTATCTAATGTACTTGGTAGCATTTTATTTGCTGACGATACAACATTATTTTACTCTGGATCAGATATACAGGAAGTAGCACAAGTGATAAATACAGAGGTGGAAAAAGTTAAATATTGGTTTGATATAAACAGATTGTCACTTAATCTTAATAAAACAAATTTCATATTGTTTAATGACAGAGTAAAAAAAATGATGTCATTAAAAATAGATGGAATTGACATTCAAAGGGTAAAAGAAATGAAATTTTTAGGAGTTATGATTGATGAAGATTTTACATGGAAGTCACACATAAATTACATAAAAGGAAAGATAGCGAAAGCCATTGCTGTTTTGCATAAAGTTAAATATTCATTAAATAGTTATGGATTATTAACATTGTGCAATTCATTGATTGTTCCATATTTGACTTATTGTGTAGAAATCTGGGGATCAACATGTACAACTTATACACAAGCTTTGTTTATTTTGCAGAAAAGAGCTTTAAAAGTGATTAGCAACAGTCATTTTAGAGATCCATCTAGTCCATTGTTCATTAAGTATAGGGTACTTAAATTTCATGATTTAGTTGATTTGAAATTATTACAAACAATGTACCAAGCGAATAACAATACCTTACCAATAAACATTCAAAATATGTTTGAAAAAAGTAGTTATAATTTGAAGGGCATAGAAGTCTTTAAAAAACCAAGATTCAGAACCAAGATAAAGGAACAGAGTATTGCAGTGAATGGTGTAAAATTATGGAACAACCTCAACAAAAAAATCAAAGAATCAAGGTCGCTTAAATTATTTAAAAAATGTATTAAACTTGATGTATTTCGTAAGTATGAAACTATGAAATAAGTCAGTGGGCTGTGACAAAGCCAAAAATGTAATCTGTTAATGTTTAGAATGTTTGAAGATTAAAATGTAATCTGTTAGGGAAGTAATCTTTTAAATAATCGATAAAATTATGAAATAAGTCGGTAGCATGTGACAAAGTCATATAAATGTAATCTGTTAAATTAGGTCGATTAATGATGCTTGATACTGCAAGACTGTATTGTAAAAAAGGGGCAGAATATATAAGACTTATTCTTCCAATCTGCTCCTTTTCATTCAATGGTTTGTAATGTTTTGTTATTTCTGCTTTTCTTTTTTTTCTTTTAAATGAATGAAATAAATATTAAATAAATTAAAATAAATTTGCATGGTTTATTTTTCTGTAGGTAATTCGGTCAACGAGGCTTACTGTCAAGCCGAGGCAGTGTCTCTCCAACAGTGGTCAGGGCACGGAGTAATATATCAAATGTGAAAATCCATCCTGGGACCTTGCCTTGAACTTTTGTATGGTAGCTTAAATTCACCCATTTCGGTGGCAGCGGCGGAAGTACGTGGGTTTCTCTCGCTCTCAGCTAAGAGCTAGTAGCGAGTGTAGCCGGTGTTCTGTCAAATAAATCGACAGTTCCGCATCCCGACTCTATTGCACATGCGCATGTGCAGTTGCGTGGAGGATAGGAATGATATTCGACAAGAATGACATCTCATCAGAACACCGGTCATGGCGCAGAGTAATACATCCAAATGTGAAATGGTCGAATATTTTGCCACTGTTGCCCCAATATTATAGGAGCGAAGCATTGCGTAGCAGCGCGAAGCTCACTCATGGTACAGGGCATCCTAAACAGGAAGTGCCAAAATTCAAATCCACAGGAAATGTTCAAATGTCAAACACTTCCTGGATTGACAGATGAGATCCCATGGAATCTTGCGGGAACTCGGTGGCAAGCTCACACTCAAACAGGAAGTGCCAAATTCTCAGTCACAGTGAAACAGGAAATGTTGAACACTTCCTGGCATGGGTGGAGCTAGAGTGGAGGCCGGGGTTTCACTGGACTCCCCTGAAATCTGATTGGACACAGATGATTAACATGTCACACCACACGTCTGGTTGAAAGTCCTGCATTTTCAAATCAGTGAGTCACATTGACTACTAGGTTCCTCCTGTTCAATAGTTTGTGCTGTGTACCACAAAAAGTTCTAATCCACCTTAGTAGAAGAAGAAAAATGTTTGCTTCAGATTTGAACTGAACACATCGTTTGAACTATGGAATTCTAATCACACCAAACTTATATTGGTGAGTAAACGACCGTATTTTATGCCAGAAATGAGGTCCAGGTTGTTAAAAGCAGCATTTCTCCTTTAATTTGGGTTACCTTATATACACATGTTTAAGATAACAGACAGCAGCTGGTTCATGCTCTGTTGGCTTATTAGTGCAGCAGATAACTGAAACAATCCATCAAATGGTGATACAAGTATCAAATTCAACACAAATACAGCTGGAGCAAAATGAATGGAGCAACTTTAACTTTTGCCCCCTGTACAAACTGAAACTGTCCTTTGTCACCATTATTATCATTTATCATTCTTATCACTTATTATGTTTCCATCCCCTGACTTGTCTAAAGAAAACTGGCAATCAAACTGATAATTATTTACAGGTTTTATCAAGTTTCAGAGATTTGAGTTTGAGGAAGATAATTTTAGAAATTTTTATTCTTTATTTTTTGTTTTTCTTGTATTTAAAATGGCATAAACAAATTAAAATGTGTGAAATTCCAAGTGTTCCAATACTTTTGAGGGCACAGTATCCTAACCTTATGATGAGTGAGTGTGGTATTATTACTGTTTTGTTTACGAATGTTTAATTTTCACTGTTGCTGCACTTTGTGTCAAATCATAGTCATATCGTATACTGATAGGAAAATTCAGTAAGATATATCTTCTATTGTACATTCCAAATCTAAAGTGGAACTCTACTAGTGTTTACTAAGGTACACCTAAATATATAAAAAAAAAAAAAAAAAAAGAGAGAGTAGAGCCACTTAGTTGCCTGGTCTTGAGAACCAGGGATGGTAGGTTGAAAAGCTTTTTTATCCCATGGGAACACTCCTTACCCACCTAAGCGGTTAAAGAATATGGACAGCATATATATAAGTGACATTTACATGACAATTTATACGACAGTATTGAGATAGGATAATTTGGCCATATTGTACAGCCCTGCTGTCAACTAGCTGAAAACTTTGAATATTAATTTACATCTACATTAAAAAAAAATGCTTAAAGTGGCAGGGGGTTAAGAGGGCTGTAATTGGGGGGGGGGGGGGCAGCTGAAAAACAACAACAAAAAAAATGCTTAAAAAGGTGGGAAGTATGGGGGGGCAGAGCTCCTCCAGAATTTAAATGATCCAACCATTAATGCTTCAAACTCTAAATTAACCAGTTACTTCAGAATGTGATTAACTATTTCTAAACTGTAAAATTACTGCTAGTTCATCTGGCATGTAACAAGGATTTGTTTGTTCTCAAACATATTCACCGTTTCAAAATGGTCAAACAAGTAAATGAAAGAAATGAGTTAGAAAGCATTTCGCTGTTCTGAAATACTCAGAATCCATAAAGAAGCACATCATTTAGGGCCCCTTCACACATAACACGAAAGATGCAGAAACCGGAAGAAAATCCGTAAACCAAACACAAAACGCAGTAAGCAGCTGGGACATGTTGCACTGCTGATGTAGAGAAAAATAAAATAAAAACCTGCTGTATAATTAGTGAATATCACTGGGTTAGTATAAATAAAAGGGGATGCAATATAGAAACCTGCGGTTAAATGACACTCACGGGATTTGAACCTGCAACTTAAGAAAGCTCTGATTACCAGATGGCAAATTTACCACTGCGTTACAATCACGGCCTCATAATGGGAGCGTAAAATGGCTAAAATCAACACGTAGATAAACATATTTTTAAAAAAGAGGAAACAAGTGCTGTGATAACTGACCAAACAGTGTTTGTTATGGCGTATTTTTGCTGATATATGACTAAAAGTGGCATTTTTGTCGCACTGTAGGCTTGTCACCTGCAGTGCGACGCTCACAGGACACAAGTGTTGGGCCGGGCCTGTGCGCACGTCCAGGCTGACCCCCTACACATCTGGAGTGTGTGTGTGTGTATGTGTGTGTGTGTGTGTGTGGTGGGGGGGGGGGGGGGGGGGGTGCTGGTGCTCCAAACACACACACACGTGTTGTGGGTGAAGCCGACACTCTGGCACCCCACGTGTACTTGGCAACTCCACAGTTGTGGGGCACTTAGAGGAATTTCACATCCAGTTTGAAAGTGATCGTCTGCTGACTGTTTTCATGCTAACAGGGCAAATGGCTACACATTTCCTAAGTGCTCCGCGAGCTGTATTAGATGTTTGTTTGTGTCACCTGGAATTTGGCTGACACCTGCCGCGAGAGGGATCAAATGGGCTCTCACAGCGCACGTTCTGTCTTTCAGCCGCTGGTGTGCGCACATAGTTTTAGCAACAGTTATACGAGGCGTTGGAGGCAGCTCTGATTTTTCTTATAATGCATACGATTCCTGCTTCATTCGCAATTCAGTCACATTTGTACTATGTGTGAAGGGGCTCGTAGTAAAACAATAACAAAAAAAAAACTTTTTCATATTGACAAAATAGCACCAATCCCAGCATGTTGGTGAAAGATCATATCAGTCAACCTATGTACACTCAACAAAAATATAAAAGCAACACTTTTGGTTTTGCTCCCATTTTGTATGAGATGAACTCAAAGATCTAAAACTTTTTCCACATACACAATATCACCATTTCCCTCAAATATTGTTCACAAACCAGTCGAAATCTGTGATAGTGAGCACTTCTCCTTTGCTGAGATAATCCATCCCACCTCACAGGTGTGCCATACCAAGATGCTGATTAGACACCATGATTAGTGCACAGGTGTGCCTTAGACTGCCCACAATAAAAGGCCACTCTGAAAGGTGCAGTTTTGTTTTATTGGGGGGGGGATACCAGTCAGTATCTGGTGTGACCACCATATGCCTCATGGAGTGCAACCCATCTCCTTCGCATCATCCGTGAAGAGAACACCTCACCAACGTGCCAAACGGCAGCGAATGTGAGCATTTGCCCACTCAAATCGGTTACGACGACGAACTGGAGTCAGGTCGAGACCCCGATGAGGACGGCGAGCATGCAGATGAGCTTCCCTGAGACGGTTTCTGACAGTTTGTGCAGAAATTCTTTGGTTATGCAAACCGATTGTTCCAGCAACTGTCCGAGTGGCTGGTCTCAGACGATCTTGGAGGTGAACATGCTGGATGTGGAGGTCCTGGGCTGGTGTGGTTACACATGGTCTGCGGTTGTGAGGCTGGTTGGATGTAGTGCCAAATTCTCTGAAACGCCTTTGGAGACAGCTTATGGTAGAGAAATGAACATTCAATACACGAGCAACAGCTCTGGTTGACATTCCTGCTGTCAGCATGCCAATTGCACGCTCCCTCAAATCTTGCGACATCTGTGGCATTGTGCTGTGTGATAAAACTGCATCTTTCAGAGTGGCCTTTTATTGTGGACAGTCTAAGGCACACTTGTGCACTAATCATGGTGTCTAATCAGCATCTTGATATGGCACACCTGTGAGGTGGGATGGATTATCTCAGCAAAGGAGAAGTGCTCACTATCAAGATTTAGACTGGTTTGTGAACAATATTTGAGAGAAATGGTGATATTGTATATGTGGAAAAAGTTTTAGATCTTTGAGTTCATCGCATACAAAATGGGAGCAAAACCAAAAGTGTTGCGTTTATATTTTTGTTGAGTATATTTTTCAGGCTCTAATTCTGAAGTGCTCATGACATTAAATAAATCTTTGCTCATACCTTTCCTGTCTACATCCCTGATGTATGTTAAACTAATCATAATGAAATGGCTTGTTTTGGTTTTTTTGCTTTATTTTTGTGTTTTCTTTACTTAATGATCTCACAGTGTATATTGTTTTGAGTCTGACCTTTGTTTAAGGGCATATGTGCATACAGAATAAAGCATGTGCATACAGGACATACTTTTTTAGGCTCAGTTACATCTTAAACAGCTTGTGTTCAGTTACTTATGTTTGTTGATAAAACTGATCATCACAAGTTTATATCTGTCTTTTTTTATGTTTTTCCCTATATCACAGCCATAATTCTGTCTAAATTGCCGTCTTGCAATCATTTTTATTCCCTGTGTTCCACATGAACAAGAATACTACAATAGCTGCTCCATTACTTCAGAACGTTTGTATTTAAACACCATCGTAGTGTCTCTCACTCATTCCAAAGTCAGGATCTTAATTAAAATAGTGTTTATGTGGTTTGAAGCATCAGGAGTGCTTTAATGTGCTCGTTTAATTTGGGCAAACTGCCTCACTGAACTTTGTCCTGAAGCTGTAATACAATTCAGCTGCTACAATAAAGACCACGCAATGTAAACGTTATTTAACAGCCAGCGTTGGCACAGGACAGCGTTTAAATAGAGACTACTTAATGATTTACGAGTTCAGGATCCGTGTCTCTTGATCTCGATATCTCGATCGATGATCACCACGTCCTGAGTATTGATTCTCACCGTCTTTACTGGTAAAGGAAAATGAGCTGCTGTCACTCCTTAGAAGTCAGCCAATCAAAGGATGGTTGTTTCATTGCATTGTGCAGTTTGCAGAGATTAAGCGCTGCCTTGCTACCAGACATTTCTTCTTGTAGAATTGACCTATTTTATCCTGCTGTTTGTGTCACCTTCCTTTATAAAGCGTGGCGAGCATGGACTCTGGAGAAAAGCAGCAACAACAACATGCAGCCATCTGTAGTTCAGGTGGCTCAGACATTGTCCATAAAATGAACAGTTGTTGGTTTTAGGTCAGATCTGGGAGTATGTACTTGTGCCGCATGTTGCTGTTGATGTATGTACCACACCACAGAATGACCTAGGGTCCTGGATGGGACCACCCAGGAAGGCAGTCATCCCTATACCTCTTCAGAGTCATCATCTATCACGTACTAGACCTCTTCAAAAATCAATTTTTTTTTCCAAATTTTATTCCCTCCTGTACTTTTCCCATGCTTTTGGACATGAAAAAGTCAAAAATCGCAATTATTTTCCTCTAAGATGTTGGGAAGCATTGTCTCATGAAGCATGAAGTTTTGTACTTGATAAACTACTATAGAGGTGCCTATTTTGTGGCTTTTTGGGACCTATTTCTGGCTATTTTCTTACACAAGGATGGATTCAGGCATTATAGAGTGCCACAAAAAGTATGAAATGAAACAGTAGAAACAATATTGCTATATTTTATGTATGTTTTATAATAAAATAATTGTTTTTGCTTTCAATATTTTCGTAATTGTATCTTCATGTTCAAAGAACATTTCACAATCACACGCAAATAATTTCATATTTGTATTTGGATCATTAACAAAGTTTACTTAAAGTAAAAAGGTATTTTATTTCGAGTTCACATTATTTTATAAAACTAACACGGTTAACATGGTTTAATATGATGAAATCTGCGATGCTTACAAATTTGCAAACTTGTTCAAGCCCATGTGACATTGTGCAACACCTAAGATGACCTAATTTAGTCATTACATCATGATCTTAATGTGGCTTGATGCATCATGTGTGAATACTATTGCAGTGATACTTGGAAATGTAAAATTACAAAACAGATTTTTACATACCTTGTTCCTGTCTCTGCTGTAGTCTCTCAATCCTTTCTGCTTGCTGCTGGGACCTTGCCTCGAAGATCTTGTTGTGACCTGATTTGACCTTTCATCTCAGTCCTCTGGTCCTGGTAGAACCTGATGTCCTCATCTTTCTTCTCCCGGGATAATAATCTGTTGCTCTCTATTTCCTGGACAGCATCTGGGGCTCCTATGTTAAAGAGGCTGTCAAGTTCCAGGACAAAGACACTCCTCTTGCCTCCAGGATCACCTGCTCTTCCTTTGTTCCTTGTTAGAGCTCTCTGCTTATCATGAAGTTTCATGAAGAGCTGCACAGCATTGTACTTGGGCATCATCTTGATCCTCACCATCTTCCAGAATGGAATGACGGCTTCAACAATTTCATGGACGAGGTTTTGAACCATGGGTTTTCCTGAATTTTCTGGCATACTTTGGAGATGAAGGAAGTACTGGAACGCCTGCCTGTTGGTGGAAGCTGGGAACCACTGATGCAAGCTGAAGGGTATCCAGCCAGAAAGGTTGTGGCAGATCTCGCTGATGGTCGACCTGATGCTGGCCTGTGCAGTGCTGGTGGAGGTTCAGAGATGTCAACTCTGCATTCTTGCTTAATGCCATTGTGAAGGTGTATCTTGACAAAAGTTTTCTGGATTCTGTTTGAGTTTCTATCTTGGTCTCGCTATTATACTGTATAGTATTGCCCAACATCATTTGTGGGTTATGGCAGAGCTTAACTACACAAATTACCAAATTTAGATTTGAGTCACTTTCTTTCACAATTTTACTATTTTAGGTACCATAATAATCTTTTGTCATAGTGACCAGCAGACTAAAAATACAATCGTATTGAGCATTATTATCACTTTACCGGGGCGTTGCTAGGCCGGTATCATAGAGTTACGTCGATGCTACCTGTCTATACCCGCCCGCTGTGCGTAAACAAATGACGTCATAGCGCGCAGCCCAAGAACTGTCCGCAGAAGGGGGGGGAAAAGATGAAAGGCGAGAAGTGTGTTTTGGTCCCAATATGGATATTCCGGATGATTTTCTCATGGATAGTACGACAATGAACAGCAGCTAAAGCAGCCAGCTTGATGAGGACGCATTGCTGAATTTGGAGAGCAGCGCGCGCCATCCGACATGACAAAAGTTAAGTGAGCCAACTTTTTATGTACGCGTTACGTGTTGTGTATCTCAGTAAAAAGTGATAATAATGCAAATAACATGCTGTTGTCGTGTGGTATGCATTTTCTGAGTCCCTCTGTTCATGCCCAGTCACCCGCAATGACAGATATTCGCCCTCATCTAATTTGGGTGAATATCTGCCATTTTGGGCGACTGGGCATGAACGTCGGGCCTCTGAAAATGCATACCACCCTCCAAAAAAGCATGTTATTGTATTAATCTTAAACATGCATGCTGCATGATGGATCAAGCCACATTAAGATCATGATGTAATGACTAGATTAGGTCATTTTAGGCATTACACAATGTCGCATGGGCTTGAAAAAGTTTGTGAATTTGTGAGCACTGCAGATTTCATCATGCTTCTGTGTAGGCTCTCAGTTGTCCAGGTGGTTTCCATAGTAGAGAAGCTTGAATCTTCTGATGTGGCGCAAATTTCGCTTCAACATCGACGCGTCATTTTCGCTTAAGCAAGATCGAGCGCAGTGAATATTATGAATTTCTTGAAACCTCCTGCCCCTGGGCAGAAACCAGGAAAGCAAAGGAAAGAAGAGCTATCACCCTCAAAACAAGCACAGAAGAGGAAGGCTGCTGATGCTGAATATGAGAAGAAAAGGGTGAGGAAAACTTGGCAAACTTCCTGGAAGAAAAGACGGCCATAGCTGGAGCATGAGGAGAGTGAGGTTGTCTTCTATGGAACTTGTAGGGCCATGCCAGAATATGCTAACAAGTAAGTATAAATATACCATGTCCTGGTAGACAATGTGGTATGATTTCATACGCAAGTTTAAAAGTCTAATCAGTATGCCCTTGTGGAAACCCCACGGTGACAACATTAGCAAGGGAACTTGGTTTATGAAATTTAACATATTAATTTTGTAAATGATCAAGAAATAAATTTATTTTTGTATTAATGTCTGAGTGTTGAAAAAATTCCTATCAGTTACATACCGACATTTTTTTCAAAGTTTACTCACTTTAAGGTTTTTATCATGTAGTATAAGAATTTTGTGTTTGTTTTCAAGTGTTTTTACATTAAGGAAACCCAATTCTAATGTCTGAGTGTTGATTTAAAAAATTCTTATCAGTTACCCCCCGGTTCGGCACAGGCGTGAAAGTATGGGCCAGTGATATTTTCATCCGGGCCAGTAACTTTCAGATTCTACTGGCCCTGTGGGCCAGTGCATAAATTGCCTTATTGTCAAGCCCTGCACAGGTAAGGTCTAACCTTACCAACCGCCAGAGCAACAGTGGTAAGGAAAAGGGGTGACCATCTGCTTGGGCCATGCTACAAACATAAATTACAGAACAATTCACACAACAATTCACGGACGAATATACAAGAAATGCTATTGCCGCACAGGACAGGAGGATCGCCAACACAAATACCAAGTCCCATCTCTGGATGGAGCTGCACCTTAAACGGAGAGGAAAAAAATAGAATCAGGCATCAGAAAGACAAAAAATACTGTATAATTTGCCAGCATTAAACAACAAGAAAAACAGAGAAATATGAAGGTGATTGCCGGCCATTAGCCCTAAACTTCACTAAAAGACCCAGAATTTAGGTAAAGTTGAGGCTGTGGCCCGCTCCAATTACTAATAAATGAATTCAAAGAGTAAAAAGCATAAAACAAAACTGTACCAGTATGCTAGCCATATGAAAGGGAAAATAAGTGCTTCTTAAGTCTGGACTTGAAAGTCTCCACAGAATCTGACTGTTTTATTGACGCAGGGAGATCATTCCACAGAACAGGGGCACGATAAGAGAAAACTCTGTGACCCACAGACTTCTTCCTCACCTTAGGGACACAAAGTAGTCCTGCACCCTGAGAATGTAAAGCCCGGGCCGGTACGTAAGGTTTAATTAGGTCAGCTAGGTAGGGAGGTGCCGGTCCTTGAATAATTTTATAGGTTAGTGACAGAACCTTAAAATCTGATCTCACTGGGATAGGAAGCCAGTGAAGGGATGCCAAATGGGTGTAATGTGGTTGAACTTTCTGCTTTGTGTCAAAAGTCTGGCTGCAGCATTTTGAACCAATTGGAGACCCCTAATGCTAGACTGCGGTAAACCAGAAAATAGAACATTGCAGTAGTCCAATCTAGAAGAGATAAATGCATGGATCAGGGTCTCAGCATCAGCCATAGACAGGATGAGACAAATCTTCGCTATATTTCGCAGTTGGAAGAAAGCAGTCCTAGTAATATTTCTAATGTGGAGGCCAAAGGACAATGAAGGATCAAAAATGACCCCAAGGTTCCTCACTTTGTCAGTGTGATGTATGACACACGAGCCGAGGCTGAGCGTTAACTGGTCAAATTGATGCCGATGTCTCACTGGACCAAGAACTATTATTTCAGTCTTATCATAGTTTAAAAGTAGGAAGTTTCTAGACATCCAACTTCTCACTACTGCAAGGCAATCTTCTAAGGATTTTATGTGAACGAGATTACCAGCAGTTATCGGCATGTATAACTGAGTATCATCTACATAGCAGTGAAAGATAATCCCAAAACGCCACAATATGTGCCCAAGTGGTGCTATATAAAGGGAGAAAAGCAGGGGGCCTAAGGCAGACCCCTGTGGAACCCCAAATTTCATGTCACTAAGGTTTGAGGTAAGCCCGTTTACACATAGACGGTAAGAGCTCCTGGAAGCGTCCCGGAAGTGTTTTTGGCTGTCTTAAGGATCATACGCCGTTGTTAACGCTGACACTAGGGGGCGTGGCTTAGTTCCGGCTTTACCGGGAATCGTCGAAAAAAAATGATTCAACATGTCCAATAATTCCGGGAGCGCTCCCGGAGAATTCGCGTGACGACGGAGACAACGCGAACAACGGCGTTTGATACTTTTTAATCGCCATTTCATCCTGCCCCTTCCTGTAGTGCCGCAGTTTACACCGCCGTAATTGGTGGCCGGCGTTGTATCCCTAATCAATGACGTGTAAAACGGCGATGGAGCCCACATCGGCATCCTCAAGGCCGTTTTAACCGGCGACAGAGGCAGACAAAATGGCGGCGCTAGCGGACAGTATGCCGTTCTAAACACCACCTCCCGGTTAACGGCATTCCAAACGGCCGATAGGCGGCGGTCAATATAAAAACGCTATCGCGCTGCATGCAGGCCTCTCACTCTCAGCCAGCTCCAAATATTTTTGCAGAGAAGCTCCAGTATGCCTCCTAAAAGAAAATTGGCAGCGGCAAGGACTTACCAAGAGGTGTGGTTCAGAAGCAGAGGGTAGCCCTGTGGTGGAGACGGAGCAACACGTTGAGGAGGGGAAAAGGAAGGAGAAGAAAAGGTTGAGTATGATCTCCCTCCCCCTGCAGTGACAGAGGCATGTATTCCTGCTGCTTCAGCCTATTATACTCTGGGGGCAGTGCCTATATGCAAAAGTTCCTGGAGTAATGCATTATTTGCCTGGATAAATCCAGCGGTACACAGGACATTATCGTGTATAGCCGGATGGAGTTGTTGGGTTTACAAGACCACGGAGCTCGTCCATCGCTGGGCCTGCTGGACGAGGTTCCGAGGGAGTTGGTACGACAATACCGACCGGATTGTCGGCGAAGCAGGAGACGTAGGAAGCGGGGGAAGAGAGGCGGCCTGAGGCAACGCATCCGTGCAGCCACCAAGCTACCGTTGCCGCCCATCCTGCTCTGCAATGCGCGCTCACTTAAAAATAAACTGGATGAGTTGCGCTTACAAACTGGAGCTTGTTACGAGTTCCGTGAGTCTGGATTAATGGCTTTTACAGAAACATGGTTTAGCGATGATATACCGGACAGCTTCATTCAAGTGGATGGATTTACACACATCCGCCTGGACAGGAACAAAAACTCTGGTAAAACACGGGGTGGTGGAGTTTGTTTATATGTTAAAGACAGGTGGTGTACAAACTTTGCTGTCAGAGACAGGGTATGTAACTCCGATCTTGAGCTCCTGTGTGTAACCTTACGACCTTATTACCTTCCTCGAGAATTCACAAATATATTTGTGTGTGTAGTTTATATTCCACCAAGTGGAAATGCCGCCAGGGCAGCTCGTCAGATTTCAGATTGTGTCCATTCTCATCTTCAAAATAAACCGGATGCTGCCATGATTGTTCTTGGTGATTTAAATCACTGCAGTTTAAATAAATCCCTGCCTGGCTTCTACCAATATGTTCAGTGTAGCACCAGGAGAGGTAAGACTCTGGATAAGTGCTATGGGAACATAAGAGATGCCTACACAGCCAGAGTCAGACCCCCTCTTGGCAATTCGGACCATAATGTAGTCCAGCTTCTCCCCACCTATCGATCAGCATTTAAATCTAGTAAACCTGAGGTCCACTCTGTTAAATTGTGGTCTGCTGACAAGATAGAGGAGCTGAAAGGATGTTTCTTGTGTACAGATTGGGACATTTTTTTTCCAAAACACGGATATCAATAATGCCACAGAGGCAATTACTGGTTACATCTCTTTCTGTGTGGACTCAATCATTCCCCAAAAGATTATTAAGAAATACCCAAATAATAAATCGTATGTCACACGGGAAATACGGGAATGTATTAATAGGAAGAAAGCAGCTTTTAAATCAAGGGACTTTGCTGGGGTTAGGGTCGCACAAAAAGACCTGAACCAGAAGATGAGAGATGCTCGACGGCAGCATAAGGAGCGCACAGAACGGGACCTTTCCAGAGCGAACAATAAGAGACTGTGGGATTCTATTCGGGGCATGACAAACATGGACACAAAAAGGAAACCTGTAATTGACAATAATGAATTTGCAAAAGCCAATGAGCTAAATGATTTTTATTTGCGTTTTGAGAGTGATAATCAGGAAGAGTGCAGGGAAATTTTAAAAGAGATTAGGTGTAATTTGCATGAGGACAGAATTTTAATTGACTCACAATCAGTTACTCAAGTTTTTAAATCAATGTACACTAATAAAGCTACAGGGCCAGACAATATGTCTGCTTTTCTTTTAAAAACATTTGCAGAGGAGCTCACTCCAGCTTTGCATCAACTCTTCCAGCTCTCTATTGATACTTATTCAGTACCTGAGCTTTGGAAGAGATCAGTTATTATTCCAGTTTCCAAGAAATCATGCCCCCAAGTGAATAATGATTTTCGGCCAGTGGCCCTAACCTCTAATGTAATGAAAGCATTGGAGAAACTGTTAATTCAGGAGCTTACTGTAGAGGTGGAGCCACACTTGGATCAGTATCAGTTTGCGTATAAAAGGAAGCGGAGTACGAGTGATGTCATTTTAACTATAATGAACTTGGTTTTAAAGCATCTTGAGAGTTCCTCTGCATATGCCAAATTATCATATTATTATCATATCATATTATCATATCAAAAATGCCAATCATTCTTTTTTGACAAACAGGTCACAGCAGGTGAAGGTCAATTCTGTCTGCTCTGATATTGCATTAAGTAGCACTGGTGCCCCTCAGGGCTGTGTTAGTTCACCTTTTTTATTTACACTGTATACCAATGACTGTATCAGCTATCAGCCAAACCAGTATGTTGTTAAATTTTCAGATGATACTGTAATACTCAGTCTGCTGAACACTAGTACTAATTCGAGTTGTCACAAATCTGGAGTGGACAGGTTTGTGAACTGGTGTGATGTCCATCAATTGCAGATTAATGTTAATAAAACAGTGGAGATGTTGGTGGACCCTCGGGCTGTTGGAGACCGTAGTGTGGTCACCATACATGGATGTAACATTGAACAGGTGGATTCATATAAATATCTGGGGGTTTATATCGATAATAACTTAAGCTGGCACATGCAAGTGTCAAGTGTTTGTGCCCGAATCCACCAGCATTTGCACTTTTTCCGTCGACTCCGACTGTTTGGTGTATGTAGGAATGTTATGCTGATTTTCTACAGAGCAACGATTGAGTCCGTGTTACGGTATGGTATTATTAGCTGGTTTTGTAATTTAACGGTTAAATCAAAAACTCAAATATTAAATCTGATTAAGATAGCTGGCAAAATCATGGGTATGGTGGTACCTGTAACTCCCCAAGAGTTGTTTGAACAGGCAGTTCTCAGATGTGCTGACAATATTTTAACAGATGAGTCTCATGTTCTGCACTCTGAATATACTTTACTTAACTCAGGATGGAGGTACAGGGTTCCTCTTTGTAAATATAATCGATATAAATATTCATTTATTCCATTATCAGTGAAGCTCATAAATCTGCAGATAGTCCAGGGAAGATAGCTTAAGGGTATGAATTGCGGAATTTGCACAAGGATGTTAATAATGTTGTGTATTTATATTTTATCCTTTGACTTACTGTGTTGTTTTTAATGTATGGGTGCTATGTATTGGATGTGTTGTTGTGTAGCAGACTCTGTCCAAGGCAAATTTCTCCTTAGGGAGACAAATAAAGACACTTGGACTTTGTTCTCACGCGCGTCTTAACCTGCGATTGTAAAGGATACAACTGGGTATTAACCCCCGTCAAAACGCCGCTTTATTCAGCGGATTTAGCAGTGTTTTTGGCTAGTACGGCGCTCAAAACGCCGGCGAAATGCTCCGCCCCTTTCCACCGCGAAAACAGCCGGAACTACCATGAACTTCGGTCTACGTACTACCCACCGACAAAACCGTCTATGTGTAAACGGGGCTGTAGTGTTACTGTACAAAACACAGTGAGAATGACTGGTCAAGTATGACGTCAGCCATGCAAGGGCACTCCCAGTAATCCAAAAATGATTTTCCCGCCTATCAAGTAGAATATGATGATCCACTGTATCAAATACAGCACTGAGATCTAACAGCAACAGAACCGTAGTGATGTCCGAATCCATTGTAAGCAAAAGATCATTCACCACTTTAGTGAGAGCCGTCTCTGTGGAAAGATATTTTCTAAAAGCAGACTGCAGTGGCTCAAAGAGATTATTCTCAGTAAAATAGTCTACGAGCTGCCGTGACACCACTTTTTCCAGAATCTTAAAGAAAAATGATAGATTTGATATCAGCCGATAGTTTGTCAATACAATAGGGTCAAGATTAGGTTTCTTAAGTAATGGTTTAATGACTGCAGATTTGAAACATTTAGGAACAGATCCAGAAGTTAAAGAAAGATTAATAATTTCCAGCACAGTCAGCCCAAGAGTGGGCCACAGGTCCTTAAACAGTTTTGTTGGTATAGGATCAAATAAACAGGTTGTCCTTTTTGTTGACATTACGAGTTTTGTCAGCATGCCTAGTGAGATACTATCAAATTCTGTAAATCTAGGTAATACCTCAGTAGTGGCGCCCACATCAATAGCAGGGTGTAGTGGCTGGATTAAGGCATGCCGGGATATGTTTAACCTGATGTCTTCTATTTTCTTCCCAAAGTAATCCAGGAAATCTTGTGCTGTAAAAGGAACGTGAACTACAGGTGGTTGTCCATGCATAAGTATTGCCACCGTGTCGAACAAGAACTTTGAGTTATGTTTGTTTTTGTTGATCAAATCAGTCCGCTTTGTAGCCAGTAATGCATGCTTATAGTCTAAGATAGCATCACGCCACGCAAGGTGAAATACTTCTAATTTTGAACAACGCCGTTTCTGTTCTAGACCTCTTGCTTTATGCTTGAGGTCACGCAGATAATCATTGAACCAAGGTGACTGTGATTTGGGGGAGCGCGGTTTCAACACAGGTGGTGCAGTCATGTCGAGTGTAGTTTTGAGCACTGAGTTTAAACTATCCACAAGTCTGTCTACTGACTGGGTATTTGTCAAATGTGAAGCTAAGACATCAGGCAGTCTAGCTTCGAGTTCAGTCTTAATTGAGGAGTTGATGCATCACCGTAAGCATATACAATATAATGTTGTTGTTCCACTAAACACGGCAGCGAAACTGTAAACTTAATAAGTCAGTGATCAGACGCCACTGATGTAAGAGGCATGATGTCAATATTCGTGACAGCAATACCACGTGTGAGAACCACATCCAGGGTATTTCCACTAATGTGCGTCGAATCCCGAATGCATTGCTGAAATCTTAATGCATCCACAATTTCCATAAATGATTTGCAGAGGGGATCAGAAGGCTTATTTATATGAATGTTAAAGTCACCAATGATCAGAATGTTATCTACACTAGTTGACAAGTTAGAGATGAACGCACCAAATTCATCTAAGAATTCAGAATATGGGCCATGAGGCCTATATACAGTGACAAAGTAATACGACTGATTTTTATTCTTCTGACCTTGGCAATCTGTAATATCTTGAGCAGAGTGGAGAATCAGATGCTCAAACGAGTGATATTTGTAACCCCCAACAGCTAATAAGCTAAACCTAGATTTATAAATAAGAGCAACACTAACTGACTAAATGTATATGCTGGTGGGCAGGCCTCATTTAAGGGGAGGACAGCTGTAGGTTTAAGCCAGGTTTCACATAACCCAATCATATCTAAGTAATGATCAATAATTAGATCATTGATCAACAATGATTTTGAGGACAGTGATCTTATGTTAATGAGACCCAGTCTAAGGACCTCAGTGGGGTTGACAGTTGAACTGTTTGGATTTAGGGGTGGTTCCAGAGTAGCATATATAAGATGCCTAGAAGTAGGTTTGGGTTTAAGACATTCCATGCGCGTTGTAGGTAGCAGACACGAAATCTTTGCTATTGCTGGAACAACCACTGGGCCATCCTCAATTTCAGCATCATCCAATATAGTAATGGGTATTAAGTTTGGAAAGCATATCCCTCTATGATTTTTATGGACACGACTACGGAAGCAGGCCACAGTCTCAACTTGTTGAAATTCCTTCCCTGGCAAATAAACTGCACTATCACCATAGTGGATTTTCTGCACTAAATTCCCCGCTAAGCTAATGGATTCCACACCCACATTTGTCATAAGCCTTGCATGGTCTCTAATCACCTGCTCCGTGGCCTGTTGCTTGTTTCTACTGTTTCATTTCATACTTTTTGTGGCACTCTGTAATGCCTGAATCCATCTTTGTGCAAGAAAATAGCTAAGAAATAGGTCCCAAAAAACTATGAAATAGGCGCTTCTAGTAGTTAATAAAGTATAAAGCTTCATGAGGCAATGCTTCCCAGAGAAATATAATTGTGATTTTTGGCTTTTTCATGTCCAAAAGCATGGGGAAAAAGTACAGGCGGGTATAAAATTTGAGAAAAGTTGATTGTTGAAGATGTCTAATCAGCTACAGCCAGGTGAAACGTCCTCTTGGCCTTCTCCAGCCGCTGAGGACCTCAGCACTGAGGCATTTATGTGCTGCGTAATGCCCAGAAAAACTTGTCACTTGTCCAAGATGTCAAACCTGATGTTCCCTCACAATGCAAGTGATATTTCTCATTTGAGTCTTCCTAACTGGGTATTTGACCCACAATTATTCCAGCGGTATCCAGGGATCCTCTGTACAGACCTAGTACCAAATACTTCCAATTGTCTCCTTAGCTAACTCTTTATCGTACACGTTTCACAAGCATGCTGTAAGACAGAATGCACCAGGGCCCTAAAGACTTGGACCATGATTCTCCTGCAAAGTTATTGGCATTGTGAATGAAGGATGGATGCAGCAATGTACAGAGACATCCTGGACATCCTTTATTATTTGTTTTGTACACAAATGAATGCCACAGTCAACATGCAGGGCATCATATTGTTAAATTTGCAGATGACTCGGTTGTTGTGTCCCTGCTGAATGGTGACACCCCTGATCATGGATCAGTGCTGAGGGAATTCACAGACTGGTGTAAAGCTTTCTTCTTGCACATTAATGTTGAAAAAACAAAAGAGATGTTCATTGACTTTTGAAGGAATCCTCTGGACATCCCTCCTGCCAGGATTGACAGTCAAACAGTGGAGCAGGTCAGCCGTTACAAATACCTCAGTATTCACCATGATGACAAACTGTTCTTTGCTCTTCATGTAGATGTTCTGTGCAAGAAGGCTCACCATCGTATATATATATTTTTAGGAAGCTGCAGAGTTTTAATGTTAACAGTTCTTTTATGCGAATGTTTTATTCTTGTTTTGAGTCTCTCTTAACCTTTTCTTTTATTGGCTGGTTCGACTCCCTCGCTTTTAAAAATGAGAACAGACTACAAGGCATTCTTAGTCTGTGTGAGAAAATTGCAGGGACTAACCTGAATGATTTGGTGGCCCTACTCCAAACCAGGTTGTTAACTAAGGCCCGTTTAATTATCACAGACCAGATCCATCCCTTGGCTCGCTGGTTCCAGTTACTTCCGCTTTCCTTCTTAAATAAGTGATCCATCTTGTCTTTTTTTCTGTATTTATTATTGTTGTGGTTGCCTGTATGATTGTGGCAGTTGGCTGCACAAAAAATTCCCCACAGGGATATTAAAGATACTTGAATTGAAAACCTAGAGCACTCCTAACCTCAGACTGTCCAACAACCTCACGACTCCATAAACTCTTCTCAGATGTCTCCTGAACTCACAGGCCAAGGACCCAGAGACATGAACGTTACTGTCAAGATAAATGAATGTCTCTACATGTTCAACACTTTGTCCTCCTACAGATACACTTCTGATGTTGGTTTGATTCCTGGCAGTTCCTGTCTTCATTCATTCATTTGAGAAAGATGCTGAACTTCAAATTGGTGTAGCTGTGCAGTTGAGTGCTTTACTTGGTGGCTGCTCACATCATTGACAAGTTGATAAAATTTTTCTTATAATCTGTCTCAAATGCTTTTTCTTTCTTATGCATTGAGAGACATGTTGTTCTTTGATATCTTCTCTAAAATTCTTGACTCATATTAAGTTCAAGGAAATGAGTACAATCATTCAAGCTTCACAGCTGACACTTCATACAGGCTACATGGATAAAAATGAAGCATAACCAGACCAAGAAGTCAGACTTCTTCTCCTTGCTGTGTAGGTTGGGGAAGTATGTAAAAATGCTATCAAGTGTACGCTGTTGGTGAAGGAATACACTTGGTGAGTGCTTCTCTACTTTTCGGTGTTTATTCTTTTCCCATACTTGAAAATAAATGATTCACTTGTTTATTGCACTGATGTACGACAGTGTAGGGGATACATGCTGCAGTGCATCAAGTATATTTAATGTTCAGACACACAAATCCACCTCCTGAGATTTTGATTTGTCGTTGCTGTGGTTTGTCGTGCAGAATTCTCGCAGCTCTTTGTGTTAAAATGGCCTCTGCTCACGTGTTTGGCGTGCGGTGGCAGAGTGCTGGGGGAGGGTTCACACCGCTGGTCCCTATAGCACAAGTGCAATACATGAAAATGGACAGACTCTGCATACAGATTCAGCTGTGGACAGAGCGGGAGGGAACAAAATAATGATGGCACGTTGAGGTGTGAGAAGATCTGTGAAGATACACAGGAATTCAAAAAAACTTTTTTTTGTTGTTGTGGCCAAGTGGTTAATGCGCTTGGTTTCAGTTCAGAAGGTTCCGGGTTCAAATCCCACCCCTGCCACATTTCTCCATGTAATGTGGAGTTGCGTCAGGAAGGGCATCCGGCGTAAAACTTGTGCCAATTCAACATGCAGATCCACCTTGGATTTGCTGTGGTGACCCCGAGTGCAAACAAGGGAGAAGCCGAAGGGACTTACTGTTGTTTTAGAATTTAGGCCTTAAAGGCTGTGTGTGTGTGTGTGTGTGTGTGTGTGTGTGTGTGTGTGTGTGTGTGTGTGTGTGTGTGTGTGTGTGTGTGTGTGTGTGTGTGTGTGTGTGTTTTAAGCCGATCGAAGTGGAGCTGCATGTTAGAAAGCTAAAAAGTGATTTGTAGTCTCCTCCAAGGATTTTGTGGGTCCGCTTCAGTTTGTCTGCGGGCAGGATAACTCACTCACACTCAAGTTATGAACAGATTTTTTTGTTTGTTTGCATTTTAAATTTTGGAGCTGGGACCAGGTGGTGTACATTAGTACAATGGGATGAGTCAGATCCAGATTTTATTGTTATTATTTTGCATTTATGGAGTTTTGGGGGTGGATGTTTGACAGAAAGCCCTGAGGGACATCACCTCATTGTTTCTTCTTCTTCTTCTTTTCTAAACAATACTTCTAAATTATAAAGCTGTATACACCCCACTCACAAACAGGTGCCAGAAAAATGGTAGCAATAAATAATAAGAATGTTCTGCACACTGAAGCCAAGCAGATGTTCAGTATGTATTTTCAAAACCAAGCTTTCAGTTTGAACACCTTCATCAGGGCAAGGTTTTTTTTGTCTGTCTGTCTGTCTGTCTAAATGCAGTCCTGCAGTAGACTGGAGGCCAGTCCAGGATGTAGCCCACCTCTCACCCAATGACCACTGGGATTGGCTCCAGCCACCCTGTGACCTTTTTTAAAAAAAAAATGTCATCCCAGTGAAGTCTAGATTGGCCTGATTTAATAAAGAAACCTAATCTTGTTTAGTCAACTAAACTCAGTTGACTAAGAGCGCTTCTCCTCTGCTGCGGTGGACTCTGCCATATTTGTAGCAGATGGACCAACCCGGAGGTAAACAAAACTGTTGTGCATAGGAGGCATTTCTTGGCAACAGCACCCGAGTGGCTCCTATGACCGTGAAAATTCTTGACTAACGTAAAACGGCTAATCTGCAAGTTTAGCCGTTGATGCAAAACAGAGATTAGACAAATAATGGTGGGTGACTACCCTTTGTCGACTAAGTAAGCTTCATCGACGAAAAGGTTAGACTGCTTTATGAAATAGGACCTGGACTATGTTATTATTGCATCCATTCCAAGTATTAGTAAGTAGGGGGTGCACGATATGTCCAGTTTATAAATTTGGCCGGCAGTAGAGATTTGGACTCCACCAACTAATCTTGATAACGCCAACTGAGTGTTTCCCTCCAGGAAAACTCCTCTGTGAAGCATCTGTGTGTGTGTGTGTGTGAACCACTTTGCTGCAGAGTGCAGGTGGGGGTGGGGGGGTGTTCTGAGCTGAGGCGTGTCTCTCACTGAGACTGCGAGTGAGAAGCCTGAGTGTCAGTTTCGTTGCTGAACACCGCAAAACCAAAACAGCAACATGCAATATTTGCAAAGTCGTTGTTCATTTGTTTAAGTGAATGTTCCAGCCGGAGGCAGAGATGGAGAGGCAGAGGCTGCCGTGACCTGAACCAAACATTTGAGAAAACGGCACATTAAATAGTGCAAGGATTTTTTTTTTTTAACCAAAGCAGAAATACAGAATCAGCCACGAAATGACGATTTACCCAGACTGACTTTAAATATTACTGATTTAATCCTCTTCAGCCCAGGCAAAATTCTAATCTTTTTTACACATTTTACAAACTTTATGTCTTAACAGTAGCAAGGCCCCAATTCAGTAATTCATGCAGATACAGTTTGTCCACAGTAGGTTCTGTGATGAATGATATGTGCACAACTTAATCATCGGTGTTATCAGACAGTTTCATCGTGCAGCAAAGTACAGAAGAGTTGGGAGGGAGAGGATTCAGTATTTTTATTAATTTTTTTTTGGTGGTTTCATGTTGAGTTTTGGAAATAAGGAATTGCTCTGAAAATCCTTCATGTATTCAGAGTGGGTGTGCAATCTAGTGTTCAAGAGATGAAACTTCAGCCCCTGACCCAACAATAAATAAATGTATTTACAGTTGTATGCAAAAGTTTGGGCACCCCTGATAATCTTCATGATTTTCCTTTATAAATCATTGGTTGTCTAGATCAGAAATTTCAGTTAAATATATTATATAGCAGATGAACACACTGATATTTCAGAAGTGAAATTAAGTTTCTAGTATTTACAGAAAGTGTGCAATAATTATTTAAACAAAATTAGGAAGGTGCATAAATTTGGGCACCCTTGTCATTTTATTTATTTGAATACATTTAGCACTAATAATTGGAACACAAAATTGGTTTGGTAAGCTCATTGACCCTTGACCTCCTTACACAGGTGAATCCAATTATGAGAAAGGGTATTTGAGGCGGCCATTTGTAAATGGTTCTCCTCTTTGCATCTCTTCAAATGAATGGCAACATGGGAGCCTCTAAATACCTCTCAAATGACCTGAAAACAAAGATTGTTCAACATCATGGTTTAGGGGAAGAATACAAAAAACTATCTCAGAGATTTCTGCTGTCAGTTTCCACTGTGAGGAACATAGTGAGGAAATGGAATACCACAGGCACAGTACTAGTTTAGGCCCGAAGTGGCAGGCCAAGAAAAATCTCATAAGCTGAAGCGAAGGATGGTGAGAACAGTCATAGTCAACCCACAGACCTGCTTCAAAGAACTACAACATGATCTTGCTGCAGATAGTGTCTCTGTGCATTGTTCAACTATAGAGCGCACTTTGCACAAAGAGATGCTGTATGATGATGTAATGCAGAGGAAGCCTTTTCTGCGTACACCCCACAAACAGAGTCGCTTGATGTAGGCTAAAGCACATTTCGACAAGCCAGCTTCATTTTGGAATAAGGTGCTGTGGACTGATGAAACTACAATTGAGTTATTTGGACATAACTAGGGGCAGTATGCATGGCTGAAAAAGAACACCGCATCCCAAGAAAAACACTTGCTACCTACAGTAAAATTTGGAGGTGGTTCCATCATGCTTTGTGGTTGTGTGGCCAGTGCAGGTACTGGGAATCTTGTTAAAGTTGAGGGTCACATGCATTCCAGTCAATATCAGCAGATCCTTCAACAAGACAACGGCCCTAACACTGCTCAAAATCTACTAAGGCATTCATGCAGAGGAACAAGTGCAATGTTCTAGAATGGCCATGTCAGTTCCCAGACATAAATATTATTGAAAATCTGTGGTGTGATTTTAAGTGCGCTGTCCATGCTCGGAAACCAACAAACCTGAGGATTTGTAAAGAAGATTGTATACAGCCCACTCACAAACTTATCCACATTAAGAGAGCTATAGGAATTGTTAATAATAATTAACACTTACTATAGCTTCCAATGAGAGTCTGAATTCAACCAGAATTCAGACTCTCATTAGAAGCTATAGGAAGTGTTTAGAGGCAGTTATTTCTGCAAAAGGAGGATCTCCTAAATATTGATGTATTTTTTTTTTCTGTTGGGGTGTCCAAATTTATGCACCTGCCTAATTTTGTTTAAAGAATTATTGCATACTTTTTGTAAATCCTATAAACTTCATTTCACTTCTCAAATATCACTGTGTTTGTCTGCTATATGATATATTTAACTGAAATTGCTGATCCAAACAACCAATGATTTATAAGGAAAATCATGGAAATCATCAGGGGTGCCCAAACTTTTACATGCAACTGTAATTCTTTCACAAAAACATCAGCTCAAGGCTTGTATCTTAGATGTACCTTCTAGCAAACTGTAGCTGTTGTTTTGAGATCTGTACAATAAATGTTCTCAAAATTGCATTATATCTGTTTCTGTTTTTTTGTTGTCTTTTTATTTATTTATTTTTATTCATTTTTTATCAATTTACCTTTGCTAAGGGTCCCATTCAGAAATACTTACATTCTAATTTTTACACTTAAGTTTATACACAGTAATTTTGCAGAGTAAAATATACTCTGTCAGGATAATATTTGGTCCCAGTCCATATAGAGTTAAACATACTCTATCACAGTGCTAAATCAGTTCTATTACAGGGTAAAACCAACTCTATCATGCTGTGACTGACTCTTATTGGAATTGACAAATGTGATTTGACAAAACAGTAGAGCTGATTTCACAATAGAGTGTATTTAACTCTATGTGGACTGGGACCAAATGTTCTCCTGGCAGAGTATATTTTACTCTGCAAAATTTACTGTGTATCGCTGTGAATTACTGTGAAGGGATTCAATTTATACCTCAATATGAATTTTAGGTCATATTGCCCAGCCCTATTTGTAAATCCTTTTGGCTTCTCCCTTGTTTTACTCTGGGTCGCCCCATCAGACCCAAAGTGGATCTGCATGTTGATTTGGCACATTTTTCTGCCCGATGCTCTTCCTGACGTAACTCCATTATATAGAGAATGAGCAGGGGTGGCCTTCAATCGGGTACCTTCCGCACTGGAAACAAGTGCATTAATCGCTTGGCCACCACCCCTTGCACAGCCACTCCAGGTATTACACAGCATTAATTTTTGCCAGACAGTAAGAGATGTTGGAACTTGTCCCTCTTCACAGCTGCAACACTCTCAGCTAAGCACCCACGATGGCACCTTTTACTGTATTAATGACTCCAATTTGATATTTCAAATTGAAGATGATAAAACTGCGTGGGTCTCAGCAACACCGCTGATGATTCACCTTCTCACACAAACGAGATTCAGAATCTCATTAGTCTGGGTTAGATCAAAAGAATAAAAAAGCACAGTTATATTAACCAGCACTGTGCATGTATCCCTGAAGCAAAAATATCTTCATTCATTTTGTGTGGCTTTTCTTTTTGTTGCTTTAGTAACTGGTATCCTGGTGGTGAAGAAAGACCAAAATCTCTGTGGAAATTAAAGTATGTAAAGTTTGGCACAATAATAAGCTTCTAAATCCATACTGCTTGTTAGTTGGGTAGTGTTTAGGCACCTCAACTGTCTTCTCCCATGATGAAGACAAGGATCTTAATCGCCACTGCAGTCCAACTTTTCAGGCCGCAGTTTTAAATGTTGGGCCCCACAGTAAATGTAAGGACTGTTGTTGCTGCAGGATACAAACCTTTGGTTAAGTATTGTGCTGAAGCACGTTGGAGAATAGTCTGAACTACTGTTTCCATCTTCTGATACTTATAGTATACCTTATTTAAAAAAAACATGTTGTTGGCTGGCAGCGGGAGTTGTGATAATGCAGATTAGATGAAAGCTGTGTCAGGCTTTGGCACTTGGGAAGACGTTTTACAGAGAAAATCAACTGAGGATGCAATTATGGCTGTGTGTGGAAGAGAAAAAGTTGCCATTGGCATTAGAAAATGTAACACATTTTCATCAAGTTTGAAGTGGACTTCCCAGATGAGCATGTGATTGTGTGTTTAAAATTAGGTTAGAAACCAAAACCCTCTAAAGACTGCTCACTTTACAGCCAGATAATTTATTATTATTGTAACTAGGCAATAGCACCCATGAGCATGAAGATGTTAAGGACTATGGAAGGTATTTAAGCTAAGTGTAGCATTAATAAGGAACTTGTTACCTTGTGTAGGAGAGAATTTAATGCACAATGAAAGTGAGTCATTTCTCTAAACATTGTCTATGTTGGGTTGGAATCTTAATGCTGTTCATTTTTGTAACTGTAATCATGGAAACAAATAGTTATCCATGGGAGAAGAAGTCCCGGGGAAGACTGATGCTTGTTTTTGATATTGTCTGTCCTTGTGGCCTTACAAAACAAATTTTCATTGGAAAGATAAATGACTTGCTTGCCTCTACTGGTGGTTGGCTCTCACTGCGGTATTGTATCACTTCCTGTTCCGGAGCACAGCGGTGTTTTTCTGTATCTGTTAGCTGTTTAATCTGCGCAGTTAGATTGATCTAGTTATCTAGATTACGATTTGTTTCCCAGTGTAATCTTTACGTGCCTTAACTAAAGCACTCCTTCTGCTGAATCACCTCTAAATTATTTACACATTATTCACTTTGCGTGTTTTTAGGAATCCGCTAGCTTAGCATAGCTACTAGCTCTTAGCCGATTTAGCATGGCGGCTTCTCCTGTCTCTCCCGCACTTTTCTGCTCTGGGTGTGAAATGTTTAGTTATTCCTCGGCCTCCTTTAGCAGTAATGGTACTTGTAATAAGTGTAGCTTATTCGTAGCTTTGGAGGCCAGGCTGGGCGAATTGGAGACTCGGCTCCGCACCGTGGAAAATTCTACAGCTAGCCAGGCCCCTGTAGTCGGTGCGGACCAAGGTAGCTTAGCCGCCGTTAGTTCCCCCCTGGCAGATCCCGAGCAGCCGGGAAAGCAGGCTGACTGGGTGACTGTGAGGAGGAAGCGTAGCCCTAAACAGAAGCCCCGTGTACACCGTCAACCCGTTCACATCTCTAACCGTTTTTCCCCACTCGACGACACACCCGCCGAGGATCAAACTCTGGTTATTGGCGACTCTGTTTTGAGAAATGTGAAGTTAGCGACACCAGCAACCATAGTCAATTGTCTTCCGGGGGCCAGAGCAGGCGACATTGAAGGAAATTTGAAACTGCTGGTTAAGGCTAAGCGTAAATTTGGTAAGATTGTAATTCACGTCGGCAGTAATGACACCCGGTTACGCCAATCGGAGGTCACTAAAATTAACATTAAATCGGTGTGTAACTTTGCAAAAACAATGTCGGACTCTGTAGTTTTCTCTGGGCCCCTCCCCAATCAGACCGGGAGTGACATGTTTAGCCGCATGTTCTCCTTGAATTGCTGGCTGTCTGAGTGGTGTCCAAAAAATGAGGTGGGCTTCATAGATAATTGGCAAAGCTTCTGGGGAAAACCTGGTCTTGTTAGGAGAGACGGCATCCATCCCACTTTGGATGGAGCAGCTCTCATTTCTAGAAATCTGGCTAATTTTCTTAAATCCTCCAAACCGTGACTATCCAGGGTTGGGACCAGGAAGCAGAGTTGTAGTCTTACACACCTCTCTGCAGCTTCACTCCCCCTGCCATCCCCTCATTACCCCATCCCCGTAGAGACGGTGCCTGCTCCCAGACTACCAATAACCAGCAAAAATCTATTTAAGCATAAAAATTCAAAAAGAAAAAATAATATAGCACCTTCAACTGCACCACAGACTAAAACAGTTAAATGTGGTCTATTAAACATTAGGTCTCTCTCTTCTAAGTCCCTGTTGGTAAATGATATAATAATTGATCAACATATTGATTTATTCTGCCTAACAGAAACCTGGTTACAGCAGGATGAATATGTTAGTTTAAATGAGTCAACACCCCCGAGTCACACTAACTGTCAGAATGCTCGTAGCACGGGCAGGGGCGGTGGATTAGCAGCAATCTTCCATTCCAGCTTATTAATTAATCAAAAACCCAGACAGAGCTTTAATTCATTTGAAAGCTTGTCTCTTAGTCTTGTCCATCCAAATTGGAAGTCCCAAAAACCAGTTTTATTTGTTATTATCTATCGTCCACCTGGTCGTTACTGTGAGTTTCTCTGTGAATTTTCAGACCTTTTGTCTGACTTAGTGCTTAGCTCAGATAAGATAATTATAGTGGGCGATTTTAACATCCACACAGATGCTGAGAATGACAGCCTCAACACTGCATTTAATCTATTATTAGACTCTATTGGCTTTGCTCAAAAAGTAAATGAGTCCACCCACCACTTTAATCATATCTTAGATCTTGTTCTGACTTATGGTATGGAAATAGAAGACTTAACAGTATTCCCTGAAAACTCCCTTCTGTCTGATCATTTTTTAATAACATTTACATTTACTCTGATGGACTACCCAGCAGTAGGGAATAAGTTTCATTACACTAGAAGTCTTTCAGAAAGCGCTGTAACTAGGTTTAAGGATATGATTCCTTCTTTATGTTCTCTAATGCCATATAACAACACAGTGCAGAATAGCTACCTAAACTCTGTAACGGAGATAGAGTATCTCGTCAATAGTTTTACATCCTCATTGAAGACAGCTTTGGATGCTGTAGCTCCTCTGAAAAAGAGAGCTTTAAATCAGAAGTGTCTGACTCCATGGTATAACTCTCAAACTCGTAGCTTAAAGCAGATAACCCGTAAGTTGGAGAGGAAATGGCGTCTCACTAATTTAGAAGATCTTCACTTAGCCTGGAAAAAGAGTCTGTTGCTCTATAAAAAAAGCCCTCCGTAAAGCTAGGACATCTTTCTACTCATCACTAATTGAAGAAAATAAGAACAACCCCAGGTTTCTTTTCAGCACTGTAGCCAGGCTGACAGAGTCAGAGCTCTATTGAGCTGAGTATTCCATTAACTTTAACTAGTAATGAGTTCATGACTTTCTTTGCTAACAAAATTTTAACTATTAGAGAAAAAATTACTCATAACCATCCCAAAGACGTATCGTTATCTTTGGCTGCTTTCAGTGATGCCGGTATTTGGTTAGACTCTTTCTCTCCGATTGTTCTGTCTGAGTTATTTTCATTAGTTACTTCATCCAAACCATCAACATGTTTATTAGACCCCATTCCTACCAGGCTGCTCAAGGAAGCCCTACCATTATTTAATGCTTCGATCTTAAATATGATCAATCTATCTTTGTTAGTTGGCTATGTACCACAGGCTTTTAAGGTGGCAGTAATTAAACCATTACTTAAAAAGCCATCACTTGACCCAGCTATCTTAGCTAATTATAGGCCAATCTCCAACCTTCCTTTTCTCTCAAAAATTCTTGAAAGGGTAGTTGTAAAACAGCTAACTGATCATCTGCAGAGGAATGGTCTATTTGAAGAGTTTCAGTCAGGTTTTAGAATTCATCATAGTACAGAAACAGCATTAGTGAAGGTTACAAATGATCTTCTTATGGCCTCGGACAGTGGACTCATCTCTGTGCTTGTTCTGTTAGACCTCAGTGCTGCTTTTGATACTGTTGACCATAAAATTTTATTACAGAGATTAGAGCATGCCATAGGTATTAAAGGCACTGCGCTGCGGTGGTTTGAATCATATTTGTCTAATAGATTACAATTTGTTCATGTAAATGGGGAATCTTCTTCACAGACTAAAGTTAATTATGGAGTTCCACAAGGTTCTGTGCTAGGACCAATTTTATTCACTTTATATATGCTTCCCTTAGGCAGTATTATTAGACGGTATTGCTTAAATTTTCATTGTTACGCAGATGATACCCAGCTTTATCTATCCATGAAGCCAGACGACACACACCAATTAGCTAAACTGCAGGATTGTCTTACAGACATAAAGACATGGATGACCTCTAATTTCCTGCTTTTAAACTCAGATAAAACTGAAGTTATTGTACTTGGCCCCACAAATCTTAGAAACATGGTGTCTAACCAGATTCTTACTCTGGATGGCATTACCCTGACCTCTAGTAATACTGTGAGAAATCTTGGAGTCATTTTTGATCAGGATATGTCATTCAAAGCGCATATTAAACAAATATGTAGGACTGCTTTTTTGCATTTACGCAATATCTCTAAAATCAGAAAGGTCTTGTCTCAGAGTGATGCTGAAAAACTAATTCATGCATTTATTTCCTCTAGGCTGGACTATTGTAATTCATTATTATCAGGTTGTCCTAAAAGTTCCCTAAAAAGCCTTCAGTTAATTCAAAATGCTGCAGCTAGAGTGCTGACGGGGACTAGAAGGAGAGAGCATATCTCACCCATATTGGCCTCTCTTCATTGGCTTCCTGTTAATTCTAGAATAGAATTTAAAATTCTTCTTCTTACTTATAAGGTTTTGAATAATCAGGTCCCTTCTTATCTTAGGGACCTCGTAGTACCATATCACCCCAATAGAGCGCTTCGCTCTCAGACTGCAGGCTTACTTGTAGTTCCTAGGGTTTGTAAGAGTAGAATGGGAGGCAGAGCCTTCAGCTTTCAGGCTCCTCTCCTGTGGAACCAGCTCCCAATTCAGATCAGGGAGACAGACACCCTCTCTACTTTTAAGATTAGGCTTAAAACTTTCCTTTTTGCTAAAGCTTATAGTTAGGGCTGGATCAGGTGACCCTGAACCATCCCTTAGTTATGCTGCTATAGACGTAGACTGCTGGGGGGTTCCCATGATGCACTGTTTCTTTCTCTTTTTGCTCTGTATGCACCACTCTGCATTTAATCATTAGTGATCGATCTCTGCTCCCCTCCACAGCATGTCTTTTTCCTGGTTCTCTCCCTCAGCCCCAACCAGTCCCAGCAGAAGACTGCCCCTCCCTGAGCCTGGTTCTGCTGGAGGTTTCTTCCTGTTAAAAGGGAGTTTTTCCTTCCCACTGTAGCCAAGTGCTTGCTCACAGGGGGTCGTTTTGACCGTTGGGGTTTTACATCATTATTGTATGGCCTTGCCTTACAATATAAAGCGCCTTGGGGCAACTGTTTGTTGTGATTTGGCGCTATATAAAAAAAAAATTGATTGATTGAATTGATTGACTTTTGACCCAAGTGACCTTGACATTGACCTGAATAATTGCTTGTTGGCTGGGCAAATCAGGAATTGGGCTTTATTAGTGCACATGTTTGTTGCAAATCAGAGAGGCAGTTCTGGTATCCACCTACATATTTGTGCTAAGTCTGCGCCCATTGCAGTGAGAAGTTAACATTTGACCAACCTTTTCCCAAATGAACCCTTTAAGCACAATTTATGGGTTGGCCTTCATCCACATTGCAAATTTGGTGAAAATCGGCCAAAAGGCCTGGGAGGAGTACAGGAACAAACAGACAGACAGACACACCTCAAATTGTACTAATAATAATAAATAATATTTATGAAGCACTTTCAAGTGGAAAAACTTGCAACATGCTGTTCACAATAAAACATCAAAATTCATCCATAAGAACAAGTAAAATACATCAGGTGCAAATGAAACATACAATTGAGACAATATAATTAAATAAAATAACTCAATAAAACTAAGTATAAACAGTAGAAAAAAGGAACAGGTTGTAAGTTACTGTATGTTTTAAAACAGTGGTGTCCAAAGTGTTCCAAAAAAAGCCAAGAGGGTGCAGGTTTTCTTTGTAGTCACTGACTCCAGCTGGTGATTTCACTGACCAACTCATCACACCTGCTCAAAGTGATGTTAATCAGGAATTAATCATATTAATTCTAATCCAGTTACATTTTTTTCGCAAATCTGATCGGTTAAGCGTGTGAGATTTCAGACCATAAAACATAGCGTTGACGGTGGCAAAATATTTGAGTTCTACAACCATAGGTTTTTTTTTTTTCTTTTCTATTTGCCAGTATTAGCTTTTTTTTTTTTTTTGGTTCATATTTGTCAGCATGCAGTTTGTGCATCACGCCGATCAACTGAAACCATCTCCTTAATTAAATTTTACAACCATCATTTAAAGCATTGTCATAAGAAGAAATCCAAATGATTTTTTTAAATCCAAGAACAATTCACAGTACAAGATTTACTGCACTACACTAAAATCCAATATTTACTGTACTTCATCCTTACAGTGTTGTAAAGCTTTCCTAAGATTTAGCACATAGCATAAAATCCATGAAATCATCACAGAAAATGTTGAAATTAATGTGAAAATATTAAAGTGCGGGGGGGGGGGGATTAATAACCTTTCAAGAGAATATCAAAAGAAGATCTTGCAAAAGCTTAAATTACATGAAGAGGCAGTTGGCATTTAAGGTCTTTAACCGACAAATGTATTTGAAGCTTCTCACCCGCCATGCCTGAGAGGCGAGGTTAACTTTCATTCCATTAACTAATGCACAGCAATTTGGAAGCTTATATGAGGTCCTTGAATTAGATACAGCGATGATGGATAGTGCCGTTTGATATTTTCTGTAAATTAAATCAAATTAGTGACGTATTTTCAGCTGGGTTACATGTAGTACAGGAGGTACAACAAACTGCAAATACAGATGTCATAAACTCTACCTTATATTCAACTTTATAGCTGAGTATGTGTCAACTGTGAACTGGTTTGTAGTGGGAAGACGCCTTTAGACTTTCACACGTTAAATGTTTTATGACATCCTATAAGAAGTAAGACCAACACAGACCCAGAGGTGCTTATCCCCTGATACTATGGTGTGATGCGGCTGAGAATGCCGGTCCTTCACAGGTTAGTTCCCCAGCCAAAGACAACGCTCATTCATAGTTTGGTGGACTGGGACAATGCAGATGATATGTCTTGTCCAAGGACATGCATAGGTATCCTGAAGCACACATGGAAATAAATCATGGTCTTTAGGTTGGTAGTCCAACTCTTATGTCACAGAGTCAGCAGCTCTGTATGACATCAAATAAAAGAAATAAAAAAAAAAAAAAGTTGGGCTAGTTTTTTCTAAAATTATGTCCTTTAAACTCAGTGAAACCAAATTAAATAAAACTGAAAACAGCCGCAGCTTGGTTAGAGAGCTGTAACTGCAGTCACTACAACAACCAGCATTATGTCTCTTTTGCTTGCAGAGTCCACATGTGCATGCTGTGTGCTCAGATCCATTTTCTCCACAGAAAACCTCTTACATCTAAGTTTGCGCTGTGAATAGCAATGCGCCAGAATCCAGCACTATTATTTATTTATTTTTGTTAATGAAGGAAATGACATTACTAGCTGATTGGTTGAATTTATGTTGTGTTGTGCTGAAGCACACCATTAATGATGTGAAGACCAAACACTTTGCACCCTGTATATTTGGTTTGTACTGATGTTTCCCACCACTTAAATAGCAATGTCTGGGCAGACACACCCAAAATCCACTTGCACCAGGTGTTATAGACCTTACTCCATAGATGTCAACCATAGGCTTTCATATACAGTAGTGTTCAGAATAATAGTAGTGCTATGTGACTAAAAAGATTAATCCAGATTTTGAGTATATTTCTTATTGTTACATGGGAAACAAGGTACCAGTAGATTCTCACAAGTCCAACAAGACCAAGCATTCGTGATATGCACACTCTTAAGGCTATGAAATTGGGCTATTAGTAAAAAAAAAGTAGAAAAGGGGGTGTTCACAATAATAGTAGTGTGGCATTCAGTCAGTGAGTTCGTCAGTTTTGTGGAACAAACAGGTGTGAATCAGGTGTCCCGTATTTAAGGATGAAGCCAGCACCTGTTGAACATGCTTTTCTCTTTGAAAGCTTGAGGAAAATGGGACGTTCAAGACATTGTTCAGAAGAACAGCGTAGTTTGATTAAAAAGTTGATTGGAGAGGGGAAAACTTATACGCAGGTGCAAAAAATTATAGGCTGTTCATCTACAATGATCTCCAATGTTTTAAAATGGACAAAAAACAGAGACGTGTGGAAGAAAATGGAAAACAACCATCAAAATGGATAGAAGAATAACCAGAATGACAAAGGCTCACCCATTGATCAGCTTCAGGATGATCAAAGACAGTCTGGAGTTACCTGTAAGTGCTGTGACAGTTAGAAGACGCCTGTGTGAAGCTAATTTATTTGCAAGAATCCCTGCAAAGTCCCTCTGTTAAATAAAAGACATGTGCAGAAGAGGTTACAATTTGCCAAAGAACACATCAGCTGGCCTAAAGAGAAATGGAGGAATATTTTGTGGACTGATGAGAGTAAAATTGTTCTTTTTGGGTCCAAGGGCCGCAGACAGTTTGTGAGACGACCCCCAAACTCTGAATTCAAGCCACAGTTCACAGTGAAGACAGTGAAGCATGGTGGTGCAAGCATCATGATATGGGCATGTTTCTCCTACTATGGTGTTGGGCCTATATATCCCATGTAACAATAAGAAATATACTCAAAACCTGGATACATTTTTTTAGTCACATAGCACTACTATTATTCTGAACACTACTGTAGGTGATCTGGAAGACTATGCACAGTGAAACCTTTGCCTAAAACACCACTTGGCATGGTGAAGAGGCACAGAGAAGGACTTTATTACTACTACAATAGTACAGTAAACAGATCACGTCAAATTTAAAGTAAGTCCCTTCAGCTGCTCCCTTGTTTGCACTCAGGGTCACCACAGCAAATCCAAGGTGGATCTGCATGTTGAATTGGCACAGGTTTTACACCGGATGCCCTTCATGACGCAACTCCACATTACATGGAGAAATGTGGCAGGGGTGGGATTTGAACCCGGAACCTTCTGCACTGAAACCAAGTGCATTAACCACTTGGCCACCACCCCTGCAGATCACGCCAAATACACTCAACAAAAATATAAACGCAACACTTTTGGTTTTGCTCCCATTTTGTATGAGATAAACTCAAAGATCTAAAACTTTTTCCACATACACAATATCACCATTCCCCTCAAATATTGTTCACAAACCAGTCTAAATCTGTGATAGTGAGCACTTCTCCTTTGCTGAGATAATCCATCCCACCTCACAGGTGTGCCATGTCAAGATGCTGATTAGACACCATGATTAGTGCACAGGTGTGCCTTAGACTGTCCACAATAAAAGGCCACTCTGAAAGGTGCAGTTTTATCATACAGCACAAGTCATACAGTCTTCAGCATAAAAGTGTGTTTTCTCATAATAGAGCCCAGAGGGAATAGGTAGAGAGAAAACAGAAGGGGCCCTAGAATTGACCCTTGTGGGACCCCATAAGACAGAGGAGCAGAGCAAAATTGGAAATCACCTAGTCTCACACAAACAGTCCTTTCTGCCAGATAAGACCTAAACCAGTCCAGAGCACTACCATTAATGCCAACTAGGTGCTGTAAGCACCAGTCAAATAAAATGTTGTAGTCCACATTATGAAATGCTGCTGTTAGGTCCAGTAAGATCACGATCATATAATGACGGGAGTTGTTAGGGACGGGGATGCCATTAAAAACTCTTAGTAAAGCTGACTCTGTGCTGTGCAAAGTTTTAAAACCTGACTGAAAGACCAATGTGCATGTCCAGAAATGTCTTTAGCTGAGTATAAGCAACTTTATCCAAGAGAATAAAAAACAGTTTAGAGATTGGTCTAAAATTGGAGAGCACATTACAATCGGGTGCAGGTTTTCTTTTTCGTTTTTTTTTTGTTTTTTTTAAAGGGGTTGCACCACAACATGTTTAAAACTAAGGTGGACAATACCAGATGATAAACTGCTATTGATAATGGCAAAAATGGACTGTCCTGTCCTAGGAAGAACCTGTTTAAAGAAGTGAGGAAGGACAACATCACATGGGGAACCTGAGGGCTTAATATGGTCAGTTTATTCCTCAAAAAAAAAAGTTTCCAAACACTGTGAACACAAACAGCTATATTGTACTTCTGCATGCAACATGTAAAAACAGACATCCTGCACAGATCTATAACACAAGTTCTAATGACACAAAAAAAGAGTATATTTTCATGTTTTGTTCATTTATTTGCATTGCATTCAACAGTAGAAGTCAGTAAAAGTCCTCCAAGCAGCATCCTCTTTTGTGTTGTTTGTTGTTCTGTTGTGTTGTAGAGCTTTGCAACACATCTGCATTTCTGCATGTATGTGTGAATTTGCAACAAACAAGTTAGCAAATTAAACAGTTGCAAGTGCTGTCAGTTATATATGTGCGCTCTGTGCTTGCAAGTGTTTTCTCAAGTTGCAACAAATTTATTAATCCAACTACCTGTTGTTGAATTGATGCAGGTGTTTTTTTGTATTTGCCCCCGTTGCCTTAAATTAGAAGGTGTTGCTGCCTGCTTTGGCCACTGCTGTTTTCACTGAGCTTTAGTGCTGGTTACTGTCCTTTTAATCTTCCACTTGATTCAGATCGGGACCTAAGTTAAATGGCTTCATGGATCCATGTCCCACCCTTCAACCAGTTTCATTCATTCATCATCATTCCTTATTCTGCTTACACACGAACATAAAAAGATGCAGATTAAAACAACCTCCTTGATGGAGGTAAAAAAAACACCTGTCCTATAATTTGCAATGTATAATTTGCAGCTCTTGATAAGTGAATGTCTGTAAATGAATTAGCTTCATGCTAATCCAGTTCCATGCACTAATATGTGCTTCAAAAGTAGCTTTTGCACCAACTTCTCATTTCTTGTTCCTGTTAATCAATCATATCATTTGCTGTTCAGAGACAATGCACCTAAACCCTCTGCAGAATGAAACAGTCACGTCCCCCCGCTAGCGGAACACAAGGTAGCATATGGAGCATGAAAAGGAAGCGAGAGCCAAAATGCTTAAAATGCTCCTTTCATTTGTGAAATGCTTTGAGTTATGGTCTGTAAAAACATCCATCTGTGTAATGTGGCATAATGTCTGCACAGTTTCATGAGGAAAGCTGTCACGACGGAAAGGTGTGCTAAACATCGAGTCATGTTCTGCCTGCTCCCCCCCTCACCCCCTAGCTGTTGTTTTTTTTGCTTTTGCTTGATGTTTTTTTTTTTTTCTTTCCCCATCCCCCTCACTTTCTCCTCTGTCTCTGTTTCACTCGTTCTCTTTCTTGCTGCCTCAGTGTAATGTGATCCAGGACCAGTGTTGGCAGCCCCAACTGTGGCTCTGCTATCTCTGCTCTGTCCTGGTTGCTAGGCAGCCTGTCTGAGACGGGGCGATGCGCCTCCCTGTCCGTCTGCCTCCAAAAAGATGGGTAGAGGAGTGCTAGTAAGCCATCAGCCAAAATTCAGATGATCCCGTCAAGATATATCCGTTGTCAGAAGGAGGTTTTTCACATCTGCAGTGCAGTGGCGCACGGGGGGCGCTCTAAAGGCCATGGTGCTGCGGTTTAAAAACAGCAGTGCTTAACACTGGGACAGTGTGGCAGGTCTCCACTATGATGCTTCAGCCTTCTGATGGACTTGTGGTGGAAAAAAGTGCAAATTCTGTGTCATGGAGCCCAGTGGGTTAGCTAGCGTGTGTGGCTAGCACTGTGGGCTGCTGGCAGGCTTCCCGGGTGTAGGATATCAATAGGAGAGTGAGGTTATTGCACAAAGCCACACTGCGCGTTACTGAAGAGACGCTATGAGTCACGGCTCTGGTTGCTCCGTGTGCTTGTGAAGGACGGCTGCTTTTTTTGACACAATGGTCCCATTTTGAGGCAGATTGCAAGTGTAGGTGGTACACATTATGTGATTTAAATGCGGTCTGTCTTCAGCTGCAAGATTCTTTGTTAATGAAAAGAAATACTGCTTCATTACTCAAAGAGACCAACGCACACGTTTTCACTGTAACACAAATCTGCACAATCCTCAAACCCGTAAGGGTTAATTTAGACGGTGGTCTTTTTTTACATTTTAGTCCCTGTTGCTGTTATTAAATTTATCTTATAGTTCATTACATTCATTTTGTTTGTTTCATTGAAGCACTGTTTACAATTCTTCCTCACAGAATTTTGTAATTTAAAATTTTAGGCAAATTGCAGATTTTTTTTTTGTTTTGTTTTTTGCTGGAAAAAGTGTGAAATTGCAACCCAACCATAACGTAATGGCGTCACAAAAAGTGATATAGTAGTTTCTGATACCCTCACGAAAACATAACACATTTTGTGAAGGTATCATGAAAATATTTTGTGATGTATCAGTGTTTGGGGTGAAACATGTTGAGTGTAGGGGGTTATGGACAGGGATAATAATAGTGACCAAAAGTTGACGTTTTTTGGAAAAATAGCATTTTAGCGATTTTTTTTTTTTTTAAATCATTAAAATAAGTCATGAAATTTGTCCCAGTCAAACTCGGAGCGGGACACACCCAGCGGGACCAGGCGTTTGACACCAGAAGCGAGAGCTGCTCGGATCACCTCCCCACCTCTCCGGCTGTAGTGACACCCCCCCACACACACACAGCCAAAAATACATACAAGGCTGGGCTGTGGAAATTTTATAGGCCGGGCATTTTTAACCAAGACCAGGCCACCACCAGGTATCGAAGGGGAAAAAAATTAAGCCTGCTGTGACAGTGTTTTTTTTTTTGGGTCCCTTAACCGATCAATGTGCACCAGGAGACACATACATTTTAACACTATAAGAAGCATTATGAAAAGTTCTCCCGAAATACAGTTATCATAGGTTTATCAAAAGTACGATCTATTGACAGTAGGTCACATTACTTTTTAGACATAATAAGCCATCATTTCATTCAGCCTTGTTACTTAAATTTAGAAATAGAAATTATATAAAACATTTGTTATAGAAATACTGTAGGCTATACTATAAATAATATATCATTACTTGTGTGATACAATTCATCATATAAAGCACGAAATGACTGGATGACTGGACCAATGACTGGATACTGTCGCGGCTCGTCTTTTTGGTCTTCTCAGGATGTCGTCTTTTAGATAACACAAACTAATTGCAAGTGATATGCTAGAAAGAGGACACAACACTTTAGAATAATTCAATAATTTTTAAGTTTATTTAAGCCTTCGACACAAAGCTTAGACAAACTGAGTCCTCTAGAGAGACTGAATATGACAACCGCGCTCGTCTATTTATTGGAGACCCGCGGGCATCGCTCCTCCTTCGACTTTTTTATTTATTTCATTCCCAAGACATGGTTTTCTATTGGAAGCGTCCTCTAGTGAACCCTAAGCAGGTGTTAGGCCATTATTTCAATGTGACAAACGCTCCCATTAAAACATGAAGGATTTACAACTGATTTTTTTAAAAGACCTTCAGCCACAGGTGCAGCTGGCCTGAGGCCCCCTCCGCACGTGGCCTCAGCCACACGTGCAGCTGGCCTGAGGCCCCTGCACGCGGCCTGCGGGAAAGCACCTAAAAGGCCTTGGAAAGCCCCTGACAGACTAAATGACTAATAGAGCCCTTTTTTTTGGGTTGAACACCTGCTAGTTCAACCAGAGGACATACAGTTCGGATCAGGACACTTGATAGTTCATCACAGTTCAAATATGGACCTAAAAATTCTTCTACAGTCCCTCCTCTGGGACTCGAAAGAGTCCCATTACATCAACTATACTCTTGGGTTGTTTACTGACAAGACATCCTCATTTGTGCATTGCAATAAAAAAGAAAAACACAGCACTCGACTTACTGATAACTCTGGTGCGGATATGAATATCAGTGATACTTCACACGGTAAATATATTGCAGTGCAGGTGAACCTACATACTAAGGCACAAGGTGAGCAATTAGCTGGATTATATCAACACAAGGTGACATTCAAACATTGAGTTTTAGTGTAATTCAAGGCACTTAAAATGGCCACATAAAACAAGTTACAGCAACCTCTTAATCATGGCAAAGTAAAGGCTTTACATTGACATCAGTGCAACCAATCATCTTCTGGCATCTATTGTCTCACTCGACCAGAGGCTCCAACCCATTATACTTGGTTCTACATATTATTTTGTTAGAGTCACACATGTATTACTTAAATGCATCAAATAACGCCTACGTTACCACTATTTAGTCGACCAATCAAGAAACTATTCTAAGGTTAGCGCAGCTATGTCTAGTTAAATGATAAACACAATAAATGGTTTCCCTTCATGTCCGTCCTTAAGTCATTTGCCTTAGTCAGTCATATAATGGTTTTCATTATAGGCCATTTCTCAACATTCTCCACTTTGTTTTTCTTCTTTTTCAGCTTGTTTTCTAATGCCCTTTTTGGCTAGACGCCAAATTTAGGCGATGCATATCTCATGAGGCATGCTATAATTTAAGAAAAAAGGGGTCCCTATGGTGCATCTTTACTACTAAATCTACAAACACGCCGTGTAAGGGTCCCCTTTTTATAACTTTGCAATGTGATATCTATGTGTATGCATTTAGCTTTATCTGTGTTACGCAGATGATGGTAAGGACAGACATTTACCCAACCTTCGTTACTAACATATATCCTTCTTTGTTTTTATTTACACTCAGATTTCTGAAACCAGTCCGCAATTCAAACTCAAGAACCAAGATCATAGTCCGTGTTCAGTGCCATTATGTCAGTCCGCGCTCCTCAGCATTTACTCAGCATCTGAAGTTTTGGGAGAAGTTGGGGAACATGGGGAGGTTGGCCTTTCAGGGGTAGTGGGGGAAGGATCAGGAATTCTGGCTTTCAGACAGTCGTGCAGTTCTCTGATGGATCTTTCCAGCTCCTTGTGCTGCTTGGCCAGGTTGTACAGGGCCCCCAGAGAATTCTTGCCCACATTCAGGGTGGTGGTGGCCAGCCCTAGCTGTTCCCTTTCCATATGCTCCATCATGCAGGCTAGCATGTCCATACTAGACTGAAGACCACACAGTTGAGTATGGAGGCCCTCCTGAGCACAAGAGATGTTGGCATTGTCACGGTGTATCCTGAACAGGTATGCAGCTGTCTGACTTAGTTGTGGCATGATTTCCTCAAATAGCTCATGGGGAATGTGATTTGTGAGGGGCAGGAGCTGCTCCAAGGTTTTTGGAACAGACTCTTGTGGAAGACGAAGCTCTCGAACCAAGATTGCCATGTCCTGTGGGGTGACCATGACCAGATTAAGGTTGTGCAGTCCAGGGGACAGGAAGTACAAGGGGGAAGGCATTTCGTGTGTGGGGGGAGTATTGTTGATGTCGCACAGGCAAGTGGGTGGGACACTCTGGGCATTTAGCAGCCTGTACAAAGCTCCCCTCTGTCCTGGTGGGTGAGTTCGGCTAAGGTCTACCCCTGCTGATCCTCCTCCAGAGGTACTGGGCTGATCAGAATATCTCTCCTGCCTTGGGGGTGGAAAGCTGGGGACAGGGCCTAGCAGTGAATTGGGTCTAGGATGCACTCGGGCGGTTGCTGCATATGGCCGACCTTGGCTGCCTCCCCTGGAGGGTATCGTTGCCACTGGCACATGTGACTGTCTCCATGGCATCTACGGAAGGGGTGTGTTCCTGAGTCCAAAGGGTCCTTCAGGTGATGGTGGAGTCCTCGGGCCGACTCTTGCTGCAGGCAGATTCTGTGAAGCCGTCATCGCCTGGTGCTGGAACGATGAAGATCCTTCTGTTGCCAACTGGTTTAGCTGCTGGATGGATGGCGGCTGTGGCGACCAATCATGTCTCGACCATCCCTCCTGTATATCCTCTTCTCCAAACAGTTCTGACAGTCCAATCAGACTTGATAGAGGCAGATCAGGCATAGGTCCTTGATCAGGGGAGTCTGGTCTCTCAGCCATACTCCTGTGTCCTAGTAATATACATATACGTTCATTATTACAGCTCCATGTCATTCTTTCAGATATTGTCTATCCTATCCCTCATTTTTGTGGGTGCATGTGTGTGAATGTAAATGTGCGTGCATGTCTTCTTCCTCGTCTACAATATCACCAAGCACGGTCCATCCCAGTCCTCCCTATCTGGGGTGTACGCCACAATATTAGGGAGCTGGGGGCTGTCGGGGAGGATAATTGGTATTTCATCCATTTCCATATATTCTGGTTCTCTGTCTGTTTCGTTTGTGCTTTCTTCTAGGGCTCGGATGGCTAACAGTGGGAGCTGTCCTACTGTGGATGAAATCAATTTATTGACCAGAAATTTTATCTAGGGAATACCACAACATATTACCAGCAAGACCGCCACCCCTGTTAGTGCCAAGATTACACCTATCTGGTATAACCAGTCTTTCCATGATATCCACCCTCTCCTTAGAGTCCCAAACAGTGAAAACAGTGGGCCAATATTCATTCCATTCCCTACAATGTATCCAGAATCGTCAGTTTCATTTCTCCCTCCTATGGAGTTACTTAACAGTTCCTGTTGCATCTCTTCAAGTGTGATTAAGAGCTCTGTCAAATTTCCGTCTTCCCCTGTACGCATGGGAATAGCTGTGCAACATTCGGTGGCTTTGATCATAATACAAACTCCTTGTTCATCAGCCATCATCATCTCGATAGCTAATCTATTTTGCATTGTCATTAGCGAGGTGGCGTGCAGTTGTTCGGTTAAGGCTCCTACTGCTGCCAATGTCCAGTTCAGGTATCTTTGCTGATTATACCACAAGTAATTAATCCACTGCACCTCCTGGAACCTAGAACGGATTTTTGGAGTAACCCCGAACAGAGCCAATGCCCATCCCCATTTATCCGCATCTTCATCTGCTTTAACTCTGCTACTGTCTATGGCTTCTAACTGTCGGGGTATCCCTTCTGGTATCCCGTTTCTTACTGTGATGTTGTAGTCTGTTTTAAACGTCATTATTCCTCTTTTCTTATGAAGTTTCTGTGGCATGGGTTGTATTGAATTCGGCATTTCAATTACTGTTATTGCTCCTGTGAGCATCACAGGAGCACAAAGGCCCTTCCAATTAGGGGACAGCGATGACAGGAGTTTCCTTCTTTGTCCGCATATCCAAAAGATGTCAGCTAAGGGTACCGTTCCCTTAGCTAAATTTGGAGTAGATACCCATGAAGCATGGGTGAGATTCAGTCCAATTACAGACCCCCCTGTGGCCGGTACTATTTGTTCACACTGTATGCCTGCTGCTGGCAGGGTGTGACAGACGGTAATGTTCCATGCTGTTTTGGCCGGTTTGTATTCTTGCTGCTTTTGCATACACTGTATGTGGTGTTTTGGCTGGGTCGTCCCTACCTGCCAATCGCTTATGTATTGTGCTACTAAGCCTTTAGCTATACAGAATGGGTGTATCATCCCTTTCTCTATTTTAATCATAGGTGGAACGGTTCCTTCTGTACTTAGGGGCACTGGACAAAGTTTACTGTCGGCAGCATATTTTTCATCACCTACTGCCATTTTCATAACACATTGTGTATAGCATTCTGCTTGGTCTGGGTTATGTTGGGGGCTCCTATAACAGTTGTTGATATCAGGTAGGGGTTTAGCCTGAGGTATCACACCTTTCCGGTGACAGGCTATGCAAGGCTTTTCACTGATCTGCCTAGCCGAAAATTTCAGCCATTGGTAAAATAAATTGGTCTTCAACCCTTGTGTGCGGGCTAGGTCTGTACTGGGATCCCATCTCCCTAAGTGACTGCTTGTTTCTAGGCTTCTAATTGTCCTCTTTTTCCTTGGTTTGATTTTTACCCATTTTGTGGCTTCATGTACTGTAACAGTTACGTCTTGCTTGGTTTCCCTGCATCCTCTTTTATCACAAATTACCTCTATGTTGAGTGTTCCCTCCTCTTCACATTTGATGCTAATGGCTTCGCCTAATATGTAATCCCCCAGCTTTCCCTGTATTCCTATGTTCTTGTAGGCTTTTGATTTAATGTATACCAAATTATATGTTTTTCCTGTGTTTAGAATGCCTTGTTTAGCTGCTATTGCGGCCATGGCCACGGCACAGTCCGTTGTATGTTTTGGATGTCTATTTTCTCCCATACTGACCACCAGTAGTATTGTCAATCCCTTGAATAATTCCTTAATCATTGCTCTGATGACTGTTGAGATGTGCTACTAGATGTGCTACTAAGTGAGCCGTCACTAGATGAGCTGTCACTAGGGATGTGTGGTGTATCTGTGCTTTGTCTGGCTTGTACTTCCTGCGGTTCTTCTGTCGGTAAATCTACTGAGTTGCTGTCCGAGTCTGATGTCTCCTGTGGCCTGTCTATCTGTCGGTCTGTATTTCTGTCTGTCTGTTGGCCTGCGTCTCCAGTTGTCTCTGAGTCTGCATCTGAGTCTGTCGCTGCTCTATCTGGCAGGGATCCACTACTCTCTGAAGCTGTGCGTCGTCTTTGTTCAATCAGTCTCTGTGAGCGCCTTGGCCAGTGTTCGCCTGGCTGCAGGGAGGCGTGGCCTTCCCTCGGTGCTTCTTCTGGCTGCAGGGAGGCGTGGCCGTCCCTCGGTGCTGCTGTAGGGTCTCTGGCTTCTCCTGCTTCCCCCCTTGGCCCGGCGGCTCTGCCAAGACGAGCTTGCCGAGGCCGCAGGGGCGCTGGGCCACCAACCCTACAGCAGTGGTTTAAATGAAACCAAGTGTCCTTACCGTCTACTTTGACTGCTGTACGTGAGGCAAGAATAACTTTAAAAGGACCTTCTCGGCGGGGCCTGTCCCACTTCTTTTTGAACACCTTGACGTAAACCAGATCACCAGGCTGGATGCTCTGATTTTCGAGTGGAATCTCTGCTTCTCTGTCTTCTGTAGCACCTTTGACCTGCAAAAAGATAGTTTTGTGTATTTGGGTTAACTGTCTCAGATAATTATGCCATTCGTCTTGTAGCTGCTCCAGCGATGGTCCTTCGTAGGGTCCTCTCAGGTATGGAATAGGCATCGGCCGACCTGTAAGAGCTTCAAATGGTGTCAAATGGGTTAGTCGGTTAGTTTGTGAGCGCATTGACAATAAAGCAAGCGGCAACGCATCCAGCCAGGTTAGTTTGCCATTGCTGTCTGCTATGATTTTTGCTAGTTTGTTCTTTAAAATGCCATTAGCCCGTTCCACTGCCCCATTTGATTGAGGGTGATAAACACACCCAAACTTCTGTTTGATACCCAATTGTTTGAATGTTTCTTGTGTAACCTTGGCTACAAAAGCCCTACCGTTGTCAGATGAGATAGTATCTGGAATGCCAAATCTTGGAAAGACATCTCGGCACAAGAATTTGGCTACCGTTTTATGGTCTTGATTTGCAGAGGCTACTGCCTCAATCCATCGGCTGAATCTGCATATCACTACCAAAACATATCTCATTCGTTTAACTCGATTTTCAGCTCCCATGTCTATGAAATCCATCATAAGATGTCTGAATGGCCCATCAGGGACCGGAATGTGGGCTAAAGGGGCTGTGAATGATTTCCGGACATTGTACTGTGCACATACCTCACACTCATTCAACAAACGGTCCACTGTTGCTGCCATATATGGTGACCACCAGACAGCTTTTAGTTTGTTCATAATTTGGACTCGCGAACAATGATCGGGTCCGTGGGCCCAAATGATTGCATGTCGTAATAAATTGGTGGGTAACACAAAATGTCCATGACTACTGCGCCACAGCTTGTCCGCTGGCCCCTGACTGCGTGTCTCAATAGCGCCTCGTTTAACCCACATTCGTTTTTCTTCTCCACTGGCCCTACTTTGAGCCACTATCAGTGCGTCAAGTGAAACCAGTGGGGCACAATCTTGGATGGTTAGCAGGGGAAACATATTTTCTCCTTGTGCTCCTTTGCGCGCTGCGTCATCTGCTAGGTTGTTACCTTGAGCTATGATGTTATTATTCTTTTGATGACCTGCACATTTAATGATGGCTACCTCAGACGGTAATTGGAGAGCTTGTAACAGTTGGGAAATCGCTTCTCCATGAGTGACAGGGGTGCCATCTGCTCTCAGGAATCCCCTTTGTTTCCAAATGTTTGCATGTACATGACATACGCCATAAGCGTAGGCTGAGTCTGTGTAGATATTAACACGTTGATCTTTAGCTATCTGGCAAGCCATAGTTAAGGCTTTGATTTCTGCCAGTTGGGCTGAACAAGGCTGATCAATTCCTTGGGACTCCAGTAATTCAAAGGTCTCGCCATCCGTGTTTAGTTTAACAATCCCCATACCCGCATGCAATCCCGCGGCATCCCGAAAGCATGAGCCATCCACGAACAGGGTTAGATCTGCATCTATGGCGTGATTATACAAATGTTCTCTGGCTCTCAAAAATTTCTCTGTCTCTGCCACACAGTTATGTGGAGTACCATCTAACGGTGTGGTCAATTTGGTGGCGGGATTCACCGTGTGACAACGTTGTATTGTTATTTCTGGAGCGGACAACACAACTTCATATCCAGTGCGTCTAGCTTGTGTTAAGACAAAACGTTGACTGGTTAGCAGGGCATGTAACTGATGCGACGTGTACAACGTTACTGCATGTCCCATGATTATGGATGATGCTTTTTGAAATGCAAAGGCAGCTGCTGCTAGACCCTGATAGCATGGTGGCAATCCTGTTTCAATGTTGTCAAGCTTTGTACTATAATAGGCCAATGGTTGTTTTCCTTCATTTGTTTCCTGCATTAGTACAGCACAAGCATATCCAGCTTTTTCAGTAACATACAAATGGAAAGGTTTCCCATAATCTGGGTTACCTAACGCGGGAGCAGATTGCATGTCTGTTTTTAGGGCCTCAAAAGCTCCCGTTGCCTGATCTGTCCAGACGAGGAGAGCTGCATTGCTTGTTTGCCCCACTGCTCTAATCATGGCACGCAAAGGTGCAGTTTTTATAGCATAATCACAAATCCACGGCCGACTGTACCCTGCCATCCCAAGGAATGAAAGCATCTGTCCCACTGTTTGGGGTTTGGGAGCCTTGATTATAGCCTCCACTTGGCTTGGGGCTATACATCGCGTGGTCCCACACAACTGTCTTCCCAAGTATTCTACTTGTTGTTTGCAGAACTGCAATTTGTCCTTACTTACTTTATGACCTCCATCTGCCAATGCATGCAATACAATTAATGAATCTTTTTCACACTGTTCTTGAGTCTCTGATGCAATAAGGAGATCATCCATATATTGCACCAATGTACTGGGTATGTCAAGGTGTTGTAAATCTTCAGCCAGGACTTTGTTAAAGATGGCTGGGGACAGGTTCAGTCCCTGAGGTAGCCGTGTATACGTTAGCTGTTGTCCCAGAAATGTGAATGCAAACAAATGTTGTGAGTCTGGGTGCACAGGCACACTGAAATAGGCTGAACACAGATCAATTACTGTGTACCATTTTGCTCCAGCAGGGATGCTTGATAGTATAGTATGCGGATCAGGTACTATAGGTGCATCCATTTCTATTATTGCATTGATAGGACGCAGATCATGTACCAGCCGATATTCTTTGGTATTGTTTTTAGGGATAGGATAGATAGGAGTATTGCATGGGCTTGCAGTTTTTATTAGAACTCCAGCTGCCATTAGTCCCTTAATTACTGGTTTTATGCCTTCAATAGCCTGAGGTTTTAATGGATACTGCCTTTGGTGAGGCAGTTTTGCTCCCGGTTTTACTTTTATTTTTACTGGTAAGGCTGTTTTTACTAGTCCTACATCCGTTTTGCTTTTGGACCACACCACTGGTGGTATTTGCTCTAACAATTTCTCTTGTTGGGCCGATAACACCATCTGTCCCTCTGGTCTAGGATTGAGCTCCACTTTTTGAGCTATAGCCTCATCATTTACTTTTAAATTAATTCGTATAAACTGCTGGTCTTTTGACAGATGTACTTGTGGACTTTCCATGTTTTGCCATTCTTCAACTTCTGAGGCTGTCTTTACCATTGGACCTAGGTCATGGGATTCGTACTTTTCTGAGACTAAAAGGGTCACATGAGGCATGGCATTCGGCACTTGATACCATTGTTGTTCAGCTGAAGTTAGCTTGACAGAAGCTGCGGCCCCTTGGGGGCCTAAATAAATTTCTGTGGTGGTTATGTGAAACAGCCGTTGATTCATCAATGCATCCCAGCAGCATGCATAGTCAGTTTGTTCTTGTTTGGCATCGAACATCAGGGTGACATGTAAAGGTAAACTAGGTGTATATACTGCTTCATAGTGTTGTTCGGCCCAGGGCTTCCATTTTTCCCATTGCAGTTGAAGATTTGAATTTTCTGGTTGTAACTTCAGCCAGTATACCATGGGTTGCACAGGTCGGACCTTGTTTTCCATGTCCATAAGCACCATAATGTTGGCGAGTGCTTCGTCAGGAAAGTGTATTTGCAGTCCTTGATGGGTACACACTATCTGGGTTTGTAGCTTACATAAAATGTCTCTTCCCAGCAAATTCACAGGTGTATTTTGTGAGTATAACAGGGGTGCTTCAATTGTTTTTCCTGCAATCGTTACAGGAAGTGGGCGTGTAAAAGGTATTATTTGAGTTTTCCCAGAGAAGCCGATGGTCTTAATTACAGACCCAGAGAGGGGGAGATGAGCGCCCATTTTCCCTATGCAAGAGTATGTTGCCCCTGTATCCACCATGAAAGGGAAATCTCTGTTTTGTATATTAACAGTGACGGTTGGCTCTTCCTTAGGTATCATCGAAATAGCCAATGCCACCGTTTCCCCCTCTGTCTTCTCTAGGCCTCCCTATTGCCAATAGGCAGAGGGTCCAACCCAAGGTCGGGCCGGACAATTTCTCATTCGATGTCCAGGTTGTCCACAGCTCCAACACTCATTAGAGGGTTGATCCCCTATTGGGGGTGTTGGTCCCATAGGCGGTCCCACTTGACTGTTCCTGGGAGCTGAGTTCTGGAATCTGCTTCCAAATGAAGGTTGGCGAGATCCTCTTCGCCACCCTCCTCTTTGACCTTGAAAGTTCCGTGACTCTCCTCTCCACCCATGACTGTAGGTGGGTCCATTTCCGGGTGTGCCAGTGCTATGGTAGTGATAGTGATGCTCCACTGGTGCTGAGACTTCTCCTGCAGCAGTGCTCCCTGCTGCTCCTTGGGGGCTCTGTGTGGCTGTTACCACAGGTGCCTGTAAGGTGGCAGCAGTGTTTGCCGTAGGGCCTGTGCTTGCCGACTCAGAAGGAACAGGGGTCATCATTGGTGCCTGGGTCTTTGTTTTTTCTTTCTTGACTTTGGTTAGCTCTCCCAACTGCATCTGCACCAATTTTTTCGTCAGGGATTTTGCTGCATCTTCTTCTTTTTGTTTTTCTTTCTTGTAGATTTCAAGATGGTGACAAATATGCTCAGAGTATAAAGCCCAATTCATTTTTGATAGTCCCACAACTCCATCTAGGGCTTTCTGAACCTCATCTGGTAGAGCCTTTTTTACAGTTATTTTAAACAGGATTTCAGTTGCTGGAGAATGGTTCCATGCATTTCCTGTTTCCTCCGCCCATCTCTTCTGGAATCGGTGCAGGAACTTCTTTGGGCACTCTTCAGGTGTCCACTCCTCATCATCCAATTTAGAGGGATCCAAGACCTCAGGGTACTTTCTTCTCAGTCCTTCCCACATGGAGTTTCTATAGCGATTAAAGGGGACTTCATCATGTTGATTTGTGCCCATCATTTGTGTTAGTCCAACCTTTCCTGCTAATTCTTCAGTGTCATGTTTTCCCATGACATGCATTAGCAAGGCTTTTATGTCACCTAAAGACAAGGTTACCCCTGCAGTGCCTTCTTCTAAGGCAGTTATCCATCTCCCAGCTCCTTGGGTGATGTCTGGCAGTCTGTTGGCCAGCCCCACCATGTCTGTCCAGCTCCATGGGGTATACACATGATGACCATTTCTAACCACCAATGGGCATATGAGGTCTTCGTCCTCCTCTTCTTCTGTGCGGACTCCATACTCTCTTCCAGATCGAGTGCGACTGACTGGTTCCAGGCAGTCCATCCAGTCGGTTATATTCTGTTCTAAAGCCGCTATGTCTTTGGCTACACATTGTTTTCTTTGCCTGAGTCGGGCCTCTTTTGCAGTCTCAATGATGATCTCACCAGAAATTTTTCGGGTTGGTGGCTCTATAATGTGATTCCCTTGATTGGGCGTCGATTGTTGTAATATTCTTCTTTCCTCGGCGTCCCTATGTCTTTGTATTCTTTCCTTCGCTAGCCGAAGTTGCTCAGCTAGTTCTTCATTATCTCTTCTGGCCAGATCCAGTGTGTCACAGAAGCTCTTGTGCCACTCTTCGGAGCCTCTATAGCCTGTGAAGGTCCAGTCGGCTGACTTATGGTGGGAGGGGACGGTTTTCAGTGGACCTCGATGTGCAGGCGGAGCCTTCAGGTCTCTCTCTTTATCCTCGTCTGCCTCCGTGTCACTGTTATTTGTGGCCCCCCCCTGCTGGTCGTGGTGTGCGACCACTTACTTTCGGACTTGGAGACCTTGTATGATCCATTTGACAGACTGAGGACCTGTCTCCTTGTGGCTCTCGAGCTTTTAGTGTCAGTGTGAATTTGCCCTCCACATCCATGCCTTGGTCCTCTTCACGAGTTCCTAATACAAATTGTCCAGCTGTCTTCCCCATATCATGACGTTTATATGGGGGTGGCTCTGCTTCCCAGCTCGGTGCACTGGCTTTAGTCTCTTTGGATCTTTCCTCTGTCATTTTTTCTCTTTTCTGCTGTAGCCTCTGTGCTTCCTGCTTGAACAAGGCCAAAACTTCTTTTTCTTCAGTGCGTTTTTTTGTTGTTTTTTACGTTCTTCTGCTGATCTTTAATTTCTTTTTTCTGTATTTCTACCGCAACTGCTTCACACATCACCGGATCAAATGATCCCACCAAAGGCCATTGCCTGCCCCCATGTGACCTTTTGTGCCACTTTCTCATACACTGGTTGGCCTTAGTGCGTTTTCCTGGATATTTTCTTAGTACTAAGTCTAGCGGGGTACTTTCCCGACCTTGACCTTGAGAGTTACCCATGTAACCCTGACAAACGCTATGTGAGGTGTTTCTATGGTGTTCTGGTAGTCCCTCAGGGGCTGTCCTGATCCAGACCAATAACTTGCTGGCTGTAACACCTGTTTTGTATTTTAAACCCTTAAAAGGATTAAATTTCCAACTGCTATGCCCGTCTTCTTTTTCTTTAACTAAATATGAAAATTTACCTGTTTCCCACTGAACCTTCCTTGGGACCACAGTCAGAGTCAACCTAGGAAACAGTTCTTCACCTGGATCGGTTGGTAGTGTTACTAAATGATTTAATGGTATGCTAAGTTCTTTATTAGGGTCAGCACAAAGCAGCTCCAGCCACGGGGTTAAACCCTGATGCCACAGACGTCTTATCAGCAGCTCCCAATTAATTAGAGGGAATTGTTCTTTCTTTTGCTTCAGATTGATTACCTTAGTAATCTGCCATAATTTCTGATTGATCTCTTGTTCGTCCTGCCAATGTTCTGCTCCTACCCTGTCAAAATAGGTCCTTTCCAGCCAAAAATGTGTCCTGATTCCCTGGGTTTCGATGTCTCCGTCAGTCAAGTAATGTTCTGGGAGTATTATTTCATCATCACTTAAGTCTCCCATCAAAGACTGTCCCAAGCATTGATCAGTCTGTCAGCTTTTTCACTATAATCTAAGCTTTAACTCTTTTGATTTATAACCAACTTTATTTATTTAATCCTCTTACAACCCTAACACCTCCTAATGTCTTTGCTCCCGACTTTCTATTTCCCTTCTAATTTTTATTTTATTTTATTTTTTTTAACTTTCTGCTTCTCGTCTTTTTCTGCTATGTTTGTTTATTAGTTTTCTCTCTTTGAAATAATATCTACCTTCTCTGTATTTACATAGCACTCTTCTCCTGTCTTTTTCTTCACTGCCTCTGTTTCACACTTTCCTCTCTGCCTGTCATGCACCTCCCAAGTCCTCCTGTTGGGTCTAAATACCTCCCCCTCGTACTCTTTCACATTAATCTTGTATGTCAGCCAGCCTGCAAGTTCTCACAGCTTTACACAGATTACTCTCCACTCTCCCACACACCAATCTTCAAAAGCTTTATACACAAAAATTATTAAAAACAACTTTCTATATATCTCTATCTAGACTTCTGCCACTTTTCACTCCGCGGCTTTAAACAACCTTTTTATTCACTTAACACCAATGTGTTCTGTTTAAGCATGTATCTCTTCTTCACGTTAGACAGCTTCTCCGGCGCTGTCAGCAACTTCATATATTACTTTTTTCAAGCCCTCTTTGAGCGTACAATATTTCATTTACTTCTACACCTTACCGCGCCTCGCGTGCGTATCCTGTGCTTAATATATTATTTTTCACCAGCTCCTTTCTGAGCATACAATATTTCATTTACTTCTACGCCTTACCGCGCCTCGCGTGCGTATCCTGTGCTTACTATATTATTTTCACAAGCTCCTTTCTGAGCATACAATATTTCATTTATTTCTACGCCTTACCGCGCCTCGCGTGCGTATCCTGTGCCTTTCTGCACTTTCTTCTACCTTTTTTTTTTCACTTACTGAGCTCCTCGTGAGCTTAATGTGCCTTTGCACTGAAAATATTCTCTTTTTCTTTTCTTATAAAAAAAAACTCATATTACTGTGTACTTAATTACTTATTCTTCTCCCACGCCCCACAAGCGTGTATCTGGTGCCTTACTGCACTATTTTCTGCTTCATTAATTCTCATGTATTCTGCACTAACTCTTCATTTATTTTTTTTATTTTTTTTATAGTTTTTCTCTTTTCTTAAAAAATGACGTCCTTTATTGAGCTCTTTTACTTACTGTCAGCGGTGCCACTTTGCACTTTCCTCTTTAAATCTCTTTATCATGTACGGTATTTCTACTGCGCCCCCTCAGGCGCTTATCTTGTGCTTTCTCTGCACGTATTCTCTTGTTAAACTCTTTTTCTCACTTATTTCACTTCAGTCTCTGTTAAACTCTTTAAATAACCTTGTATTACCTTGTATCTATTTGTCAGTATACTCCCCTAAATTAACCCCTACAGCGCATGCTATCAGCCGGCACGTTAGTAACGAATTTCAACACCAATTATTCTCCAAGCATTCAGGTTAGTTCTTCACGCACTCTTTTTCCGCACCAGAGTTCATGAACATTCCTGACCTTTCACTCACATAGACATTCTTTTTCCCGGGAACACACACACCTTCTGAGCATTTTATCTACAAGGCCTGATAATTTTCAATCTTATCTTTTTTAGTCTCTTATCAATTTTCTTAGTCCAGGTTCTTTTGGGTAAGAGGCAATTAAAAAATATCACCTGTCAACCTGGGCGGAAATCCCGACTCACTCCTCCAGATCGTGCAGAAATTATAAAAGGTTTCTGCTTACCTTTTAGTCGTGATCACTGTTATTTACGGTCTGGAGGGATGAGCTGGACTGCCCCAGGCTGCCGGAATGCCCCTGGACCCTCCTGAAGCTGGCTCGCCAAGTTCTGTCGCGGCTCGTCTTTTTGGTCTTCTCAGGATGTCGTCTTTTAGATAACACAAACTAATTGCAAGTGATATGCTAGAAAGAGGACACAACACTTTAGAATAATTCAGCCTTAAGCAAGATAAAATGCACAGAGTTTTTAAGTTTATTTAAGCCTTCGACACAAAGCTTAGACAAACTGAGTCCTCTAGAGAGACTGAATATGACAACCGCGCTCGTCTATTTATTGGAGACCCGCGGGCATTGCTCCTCCTTCGACTTTTTTATTTATTTCATTCCCAAGACATGGTTTTCTATTGGAAGCGTCCTCTAGTGAACCCTAAGCAGGTGTTAGGCCATTATTTCAATGTGACAAACGCTCCCATTAAAACATGAAGGATTTACAACTGATTTTTTTTAAAAGACCTTCAGCCACACGTGCAGCTGGCCTGAGGCCCCCTCCGCACGTGGCCTCAGCCACACGTGCAGCTGGCCTGTGGCCCCTGCACGCGGCCTGCGGGAAAGCACCTAAAAGGCCTTGGAAAGCCCCTGACAGACTAAATGACTAATAGAGCCCTTTTTTTGGGTTGAACACCTGCTAGTTCAACCAGAGGACATACAGTTCAGATCAGGACACTTGATAGTTCATCACAGTTCAAATATGGACCTAAAAATTCTTCTACAATACAAAGGTTGAACTTTTGAAACTGCAATACACAAAAAAGCCACAAGAATGGAGACAGTTGTCTGTCTCGCTACAAGTAACATCAAGGATTTCTTTTATTACCAATTTGTGTTGCTAATCAACTTAGAGAATGACTCTCAATTTAAAGTAAAATGTTAGGTATGTGAAATTATGCCAGGACTTGGGAAAATACATTTTAGACAGGGACACCATTATACCACGCCACCGCACCGCAGACTGTGCAAAACAGCATACTTCGTATGACCGACGCATGACCGTCACATAAATAGAATAAAGAATAAAGAAACAACCTGGTGGCGACAGCATGGTAGCTAGCCATGCACACCATTTGCACAGGTTACATTGCTAGGCTAGGTTACGTGACTGGCAGAGTTAGCACGAACGAAAATAATATCCAACCTTAATTCATATCAGAGTGACCCAGTGAGACAGCACTTCGGACCAGAAGATCAGAATGTCTCTCTCACACAGATGTCTGATTTATGAACAAGTTAGGTTGCTGTTCATCAATTAATAGCTGAAGTTAACCTTCACTTACCATCATGGCTGTAGTGGTCCCCGCCTCACTTTATAGTCACCCTTTCTTGACTTCAATGAAAATATATACTTGTTTTATGAAAAGTAAAATAAAGACCTCTTTCTTGACCTCATATTTAACTGTTGACAGCACTGTAACAGTAAAACCTGTAATTTCTAACCTACATTGTTAATAAATGTAAATTCTTTCTAACATTTTTCTAACATTTAAATTTTCTCTAAACATTTTACTTGTCGAAATTATTATTATTTTAAGTAGTATTAGTAGTTGTAGTAAAAAAAAAGGCTTCAAAACTGGACCTTTAATCTAGGGGTGTTGTGGGGGGGGGGGGCATCCTTGCCCCACGCCCCCATTCCATCTGGATTCGCCCCTGCTTTGGCGTTTGAGCACAAAGAATGGATAACATTTATTTATGCAGAAAACATGACCAGATTTACAGGTCAGAAAGTTTTATTGCATTTTCACATCATGCGCTCCCCACAAAGAGAGTTTAGGTGCATTTGAGTGGAAAATAGTGTTAGTTGTTGACGCGTCGCAGAGGATTAGCTGTTTTAAAGTGCAGATACGGAGCGGCTCAGCTCAGCTCTAAATAAAGGAGGAAAAAAGCATAAAAATGTCTTTGTAAAGCTCAGTGCAGGTGTGCTGTTATCACCGCGCTTTAAGAGGTGACGACGAGTCGTAGCTGCTACAAAAAAAAAAAAACGTGGTTGAAAAGCTCACAGCTCGCTTTACTTCATTAAAAAAAAAAAAAAAAATCCGTAGGCCATCAGGCTATATATATATATATATATATATATATATATATATATATATATATATATATATACGTAATTTATCTCAGATCGGCCTTCTCTCAGCAAAAGAGACCTGGGGAACAGACAGAAAGGAGAGAAGAGGAAAAAAAGATAATTTCTCTTCACACCATACAGACCTTATATATATTATACGAGGTCTGTCCGTAAAGTATAGGTCCTTTTTATTTTTTTCAAAAACTATATGGATTTCATTCATATGTTTTTACGTCAGACATGCTTGAACCCTCGTGCGCATGCGTGAGTTTTTCCACGCCTGTCGGTGACGTCATTCGCCTGTGAGCACTCCTTGTGGGAGGAGTCGTCCAGCCCCTCGTCGGAATTCCTTTGTCTGAGAAGTTGCTGAGAGACTGGCGCTTTGTTTGATCAAAATTTTTTCTAAATCTGTGAGACACATTGAAGTGGACATGGTTCGAAAAATTAAGCTGGTTTTCAGTGAAAATTTTAACAGCTGATGAGAGATTTTGAGGTGATTCTGTCGCTTTAAGGACTTTTCACGGTGCGAGACGTCGTGCAGCGCTCTCAGGCAGCGTCATCAGCCTGTTTCAAGCTTAAAACCTCCACATTTCAGGCTCTATTGATCCAGGACGTCGTGAGAGAACAGAGACGTTTCAGAAGAAGTCGGTTTCAGCATTTTATCCGGATATTCCACTGTTAAAGGAGATTTTTTTAATGAAAGACGTGCGGACGGGTCCGCGCTGTCGGGACGCAGCCGACGCAGTGCGGCGGCACAGGAAAAACACCTCCGTGTTGATAACCATTTGTTAAAATCCAGTTGGCTTTTGATGGCTTTCAGTGGAGTGAGTATATGAGAAATTGTTTATCAGCTGGAGATGTTCCAACTTGTCCTTAAGGCTTCCAGCAGAGGTGTTTTTCCTGTGACGGAGCGTCGCGGCGGCTGCGAGCCGACGCTGCAATCCGCCCGCACGTCTTTCATTAAAAAAAATCTCCTTTAGCAGTGGAATATCCGGATAAAATGCTGAAACCGACTTCTTCTGAAACTTCTCTGTTCTCTCACGACGTCCTGGATCAATAAAGCCTGAAATGTGGAGGTTTTCAGCTTGAAACAGGCTGATGACGCTGCCTGAGAGCGCTGCACGACGTCTCGCACCGTGAAAAGTCCTTAAAGCGACAGAATCACCTCAAAATCTCTCATCAGCTGTTAAAGTTTTCACTGAAAACCAGCTTAATTTTTTGAACCATGTCCACTTCGATGTGTCTCACAGGTTTAGAAAAAATTTTGATCAAACAAAGCGCCAGTCTCTAAGCAACTTCTCAGACAAAGGAATTCCGACGAGGGGCTGGACGACTCCTCCCACAAGGAGTGCTCACAGGCGAATGACGTCACCGACAGGCGTGGAAAAACTCACGCATGCACACGAGGGTTCAAGCATGTCTGACGTAAAAACATATGAATGAAATCCATATAGTTTTTGAAAAAAAATAAAAAGGACCTATACTTTACGGACAGACAGAATGATATTCACGTTTTGTGAGACCCACGTTCACATTTTGGAAGATATTTTTTTCAGTATTCACGTTTTGCAGTTAACGGTTTGCGGATAATTCCCGATTTACAACTGAGTCAGGTTTTGGGGGTTAATAAGCTACACATGGCGAACGCGTGCTGATGATGTAACTACAGTCTACTGCAGATCGCAAAGCCTATAGAGTCAACTGTTTTGTCATTTTCCTGAGCAGACAATGTTTTCAGTCTGAAACAGATCACAGTACACAGGAGAATATTCTGAAGAAGGCTTCTCAATGACCAAGAGAACAAAATGCCTGGTTGTGCAGCGGTCGGGTCAGTCGCTTCTAACGTGCTTTGCCCCTTCTATACTGCAGATCAACACTGGTGGAGTTTTGAACCTCTGTGCGCATGTGACATCCAGAATTTTATTCATAGGATGACATAATTTTCTCCACCTGCAGAGTGTGGGAAAATATTTTGGGCCACTGTATTTACAGAAAGACAGTATTGGTTTAGCTGGGGCATGAATACATACTGTATATGCAATACATATGAATCTGTGCAGAAGTCTTAGACACCTTTATGTTTTGGGGCATTATTATATTCATAACAAACAAATCTGCAATTTCAAAGTGTTCATTTTCAGAATGCTACAGAGAATTTTATATACTTTATTAAATAAAGTCACAAACCTGTTTAGGGTCAGGACTGGAAGCATGCACCAGTGCCATGTGCCACTGCAACCACCACACAACACAACCGCCCTGACTCCTGGATAGCAACCACCACGACAGATAACTGTCCCATCCACACCGCTGGAAAGCTTACCACAGACAGCTGGAATGTTGCTGCCCCCTTGGCCTTCTCCATTTCCTGGGGTCTTCAGTACTGAGACATGTTTCATATTAAGAAAAACCTTATTTTTGGTTTACAGCCCAGTGAATGAAAATGGGGAACAATGATCAGTGTCTAATGGAATGATCATCACCATGATCACTGAGCAGGGATCACAGAGCAGAGGTGTTTGGTGATGCTGATATCTTTGCAGGAGAACAAAGATCCAAGTCTTCAGGGTCATGGAGCTTCCTATCGTACTTTATGGTGTTGAGACCTGGACTCTAACCAGTGAGTTAAGGTATTAGGTCTTTCCAGAGGATCCTTGGGTATAGCTGTAATGGTTTTATGTCAAACAAAGTGTTATCTAAGGAAACACGGATAGGGTGTACTACGAACACTAGCTATAACATGTATGGGCATGTGGCACACTCTCCTGAGCATGAACCACTATGCAGTTGCCTCAGTGTTCAGGACCCCAGCAACTGGAAAAGGGAGAGGAGATGCCCACGTATCATCTGGGTGTGAGTGATAGATGGCTAGTTTTGGGAGGTGGGGATGGTTGGGTTGTCTGTTTGGGTGGCTGTCAGTCAGCACCCAGGGCAGTTTTTGTGTTGCAGTCAGCGTGGCACCAACACACTGTCCCAGGTCAGACTAGACCAGACCTAACCAAACATGAATATTTGACAAATCTTTCCAAACCTAAATACAGCTAAAACATATAACATTTTAATCGATAAGGCTAAAATCAGGTGCTACATGAACATATACTTATATAGTGTGTTGCAATACTGAGATAAGCTATTTTCTTGTAAGCTAGAATTTATTGCAGAGCTCTGGTCAAGATGTGCCTGTTTTTGTGGACAGTGAGTGTAAATGGAAATGAAACCCAATGAAGAGTTGAAGTTTTGCGGCTGAGAGTTGATCATTTATGATTTAAAGCTACAGTGTGGAGGATTTCTATTTATTTATTAGCAAAAATAAAAATAGCTTTCAAAACAGTCTGTTCCTAAGTGTATAATTTAGCTGTATCAATGAATGAGTGTTGCCATAAGTTTAGAGTGAGCCTTTCATCTTTACATTGGAGTAAGAGTCTCACGGAGGCCGCCATGTTGCACTGCCATCTTGATACAGAAGCCCAATGGGGACATACTTTCTCCACCTTTCATATTTTGCAGCGCGGCCAGAAGACTGAAGAAAAATGAAAAAGACTATCTGGTTGCTCCCCTGTATGCTGTCTACTAATTGCTAGTGCAGGCTAAAAAGTTTGACAACGCTTGCTTTTGTGAAATCAACTCAATCAACTTTTTTCTTCTATAGCGCCAAATCACAACAAACAGTTGCCCCAAGGCGCTCCATATTGTGAGGCAAGGCCATACAATAATTATGAAAAACCCCAACGGTCAAAACGACCCCCTATGAGCAAGCACTTGGCAACAGTGGGAAGGAAAAACTCCCTTTTAACAGGAAGAAACCTCCAGCAGAACCAGGCTCAGGGAGGGGCAGTCTTCTGCTGAGACTGGTTGGGGCTGAGGGAAAAAACCAGGAAAAAGACATGCCGTGAAGGGGGGCAGAGATCGATCACTAATGATTAAATGCAGAGTGATGCATACGGAGCAAAAAGAGAAAGAAACAGTGCATCATGGGAACCCCCCCACAATCCACGTCTAAAGCAGCATAACCAAGGGATGGTCCAGGGTCACCCGATCCAGCCCTAACTATAAGCCTTAGCGAAAAGGAAAGTTTTAAGCCTAATCTTAAAAGTAGAGAGGGTATCTGTCTCCCTGATCTGAATTGGGAGCTGGTTCCACAGAAGAGGAGCCTGAAAGCTGAAGGCTCTGCCTCCCATTCTACTCTTACAAACCCTAGGAACTACAAGTAAGCCCGCAGTCTGAGAGCGAAGCGCTCTAATGGGGTAATATGGTACTACGAGGTCCCTAAGATAAGATGGGACCTGATTATTCAAAACCTTATAAGTAAGAAGAAGAATTTTAAATTCTATTCTAGAATTAACAGGAAGCCAATGAAGAGAGGCCAACACGGGTGAGATATGCTCTCTCCTGCTAGTCCCCGTCAGTACTCTAGCTGCAGCATTCTGAACCAACTGAAGGCTTTTTAGGGAACTTTTAGGACAACCTGATAATAATGAATTACAATAGTCCAGCCTAGAGGAAATAAATGCATGAATTAGTTTTTCAGCATCACTCTGAGACAAGACCTTTCTGATTTTAGAGATATTGCGTAAATGCAAAAAGGCAGTCCTACATATTTGTTTAATATGCGCTTTGAATGACATATCCTGATCAAAAATGACTCCAAGATTTCTCACAGTATTACTAGAGATCAGGGAAATGCCATCCAGAGTAACGATCTGGTTAGACACCATGCTTCTAAGATTTGTGGGGCCAAGTACAATAACTTCAGTTTTATCTGAGTTTAAAAGCAGGAAATTAGAGGTCATCCATGTCTTTATGTTTGTAAGACAATCCTGCAGTTTAGCTAATTAAAGCTGGGTATCATCTGCATAACAATGAAAATTTAAGCAATACCGTCTAATAATACTGCCTAAGGGAAGCATGTATAAAGTGAATAAAATTGGTCCTAGCACAGAACCTTGTGGAACTCCACAATTAACTTTAGTCTGTGAAGAAGATTCCCCATTTACATGAACAAACTGTAATCTATTAGACAAATATGATTCAAACCACCGCAGCGCAGTGCCTTTAATACCTATGACATGCTCTAATCTCTGTAATAAAATTTTATGGTCAACAGTATCAAAAGCAGCACTGAGGTCCAACAGAACAAGCACAGAGATAAGTCCACTGTCCGAAGCCATAAGAAGATCATTTGTAACCTTCACTAATGCTGTTTCTGTACTATGATGAATTCTAAAACCTGACTGAAACTCTTCAAATAGACCATTCCTCTGCAGGTGATCAGTTAACTGTTTTACAACTACCCTCTCAAGAATCTTTGAGAGAAAAGGAAGGTTGGAAATTGGCCTATAATTAGCTAAGATAGCTGGGTCAAGTGATGGCTTTTTAAGTAATGGTTTAATTACTGCCACCTTAAAGGCCTGTGGTACATAACCAACTAACAAAGATAGATTGATCATATTTAAGATTGAAGCATTAAATAATGGTAGGACTTCCTTGAGCAGCCTGGCAGGAATGGGGTCCAATAAACATGCCGATGGTTTTGACGAAGCAACCAATGAAAATAACTCAGACAGAACAACCGGAGAGAAAGAGTCTAACCAAATACCGGCATCACTGAAAGCAGCCAAAGATAACGATACATCTTTGGGATGGTTATGAATAATTTTTTCTCTAATAGTCAAAATTTTGTTAGCAAAGAAAGTCATGAAGTCATTACTAGTTAAAGTTAATGGAATACTCAGCTCAATAGAGCTCTGACTCTTTGTCAGCCTAGCTACAGTGCTGAAAAGAAACCTGAGGTTATTCTTATTTTCTTCAATTAGTGATGAGTAGAAAGATGTCCTAGCTTTACGGAGGGCTTTTTTATAGAGCAACAAACTCTTTTTCCAGGCTAAGTGAAGATCTTCTAAGTTAGTGAGATGCCATTTCCTCTCCAACTTACGGGTTATCTGCTTTAAGCTACGAGTTTGTGAGTTATACCACGGAGTCAGACACTTCTGATTTAAAGCTCTCTTTTTCAGAGGAGCTACAGCATCCAAAGTTGTCTTGAAATGGAGAATTGTTATTTATTTATTTATTTATTTATTTTTTATCATTATGGGGTTATGAGAAACGTCAAAAAGGTGCACGTCTTATTTGTGTGTGATTATGAGTTCTTCGGATATATCGTGTTTTCAGGCTTGCGTTTTAACGGGACAGTTTATCGCTAAAGCTTGTGTGAGAATGTAAACTTATCAACTCAGAAGGGCCAAGGCTTCAAAGTTTGACCTTGGTTAGATACATTTAGCAGCTGTATTTGATATCTGAAAACCTGTATATAAGCTTGGTAAAGTGTAACTTTCATCAGTGAAAAGGAAGTAGTAATATCACTGTTTCACTCCCGCGGTAATAATAAAGACTTCAATTGAAGCAAGTCACCTGTCTTCCTCTTCCTCCGGTCGTAGTCAGGACGGTGATAATTTTTCTGACAAGGATCATACAGATTGCTTATCACAAGAAAAAGCAAAGGAGCATCAATTCCTGTCGCCAAAGAAGCAAAAATGTGAGGGGAAACAAAATATTGACCGGGGACCACATTCGCCCTATTGACGTATCCCATAATCCCTTGCGCGCCAGAGAGTCGCTGCAATCAAACAGCATATAGAGAATCCACGTGATGACAATTGTAAATGAATATTATACTACAAAAATGTATTTTTTTATGCTTTTCGTCACGTTAATAAGAGACTGCTGCATGATACCCTGAAAACTTGCTAAAAGCAATTATAACGAATAATCCGTGTCTGCTATGTTTAATCTGCGTGGAATTCAAGAAACACAAACTGAATTTCAGACATATTATATATATTAGTCTGGAACAAAGAGGACAAACAGTGTTGTAAAGAACAATAATCAAGACGTTATAGAGCAAACTTCACTTTCCTCCAGAACGACATGATCAGGAAGCGAGTGTAGCTCACAGCAGCTCCCATTGAAAATAACAGAGAGACAGCCTGTGATTCTCACTTTTTTACATAAAACAAACGCAATAACAACATCTATAAACCCAGAGAATATATTCATGAGAGTTTTAGGCACAATATAAAAATAGTTTTATGTTGCGATGCTAATTGTGTTGTCCATGTGCAGCGGTTAAAGTGAAGCCCGATCAGAGCGTCTCAGTGCAGTTCTCAATGTTACTGAGATCTCACAGCAAGCGACCTCTCCGAGGTTTTGCGGGATTTGAAACGTCAATAAGGCGAATAATGCAGTCCACAACCCCAACATTCTTCACTTAATCAAACACCCTGCAGCTTTAAAATCACAAGCCTGTGACATGTTTTTTTTTCTTCTACAATCCATTGCCTGTCATATGTGAGACATGTTGAGTAATGGGCGCTGCCTGCATCTGTGTGTGTTTGCAGAAGTACAGATACCAGGATGAGGAGACGCCCCCCTTGGAGCACAGTCCAGCACATCTGGCTCCAGGGAAAAGTGCCGAAATGCTTCATATGAGCGACAAGAACCTTGCTGCCATGGAAGCCATACATGGCTACACACCGCATACACATATCTCTCCCGTAAAGGTAGGACAGGACACAAAAACTGCACACATCACATCAGACTCAACAGTTCTAAGCACATCTTTCAACAGTTTTTTTGTCTTTTCATGGTCTCATTGAATAAATTGGTGATTTTTTTTTTTTTTTTTAAGTCATGTTTCTCTTTAGTTCCTCAGTAGCAGTGGTGGGGACAGTTCAGCTAATGGCTAATTAGCGAAGTTGTCTTTTTCATTTGAAAGTTAGCTTTTCAGCTAACTTTGAAAACCGCCAGCAAAGTAATTAACTTGCTTCCACTAAATTTAGCTCACCTAACTTTAAGTCAGCTAACTTTTTTGAATAAAGTTTAACAGCCAAAAAAGTTTCTTAAGCCCTAAAAATCATATATGTTTGTTTATTCCTACTCTACACTATTCCAATAAGTGAAATTGACAAATTGCGTAAAGGCAACAAGTGCCACCTCAAGGAGATGGAGGAACAGGAGGTCAAGCCAGTGTAAATGAATAAATTAGGTTACTGAAATTATTTTCCATGTGTATTTTTTATTTCTTAATATTTCTTAATTGTTTAATAATTTCTGTACTGTGAACAAAGTGTATGCTAACTGGAAAATACTGATCAGTTTCATTTGTTCATTTAGTTGTTTATGTACATCTTCATCATCATCTAATCTTGGCATGGCACTTTTTTGGAAACCTCTGTTTACTCTTCTGAATATTACAATTTTTAGCTCTATCGATCTGTTTTTCAGACCCCCCCCCAAAAATAAATAAATAAATTAAGCCAAAACCATAATTCATTAAAAAAAAAAAAAAAAAAAAGATACCAGTTATTGGTACCTTCAGCAGTTTACTGATTTGGTAGTATCACAGTTAAATTTTCAGTTGGTGGGTAAGCGATTATTGTAGTAACGTTTCAGTTTAGCTTGTGCTCATCTGTTGTGTAACAACTCTGAACGACAGTTCTAAGGATGTCTTTAATGACTTGAAGTCGACCTGTGTTTAGGATATATTCATGGGAATAAGTCATTTTAGCGTGTATCATTATGTCGGTTTGATGCAAGCATCTCCTCTTCCTTTTTTTTTTTTTTTTTTATGAGAAGTGTCATTCCATGTCATTTCAACAAATTTCTGAAAATTTCCCCCACCTGACCATCTCAGATTTACTTTAAAAAATTCTCACATTAGGGTTATGTGCTTAATAGGATGTGTGTCAAGTTTCAGCTTAATATCATCTTTGGTTTTGACAAAAAAAAGAATAAAGATTGCAACATTTTGCTAATTTTCACACTTGTTTTTGCAACGGCAAATAAAAGAGAGTTTTTAGGAGGCATTATCTCTAGATATTACAATACCTTGGACTCAGAACTTTCCACAGTATCTATACCCAACACACTTGCCAAACACATTTGCAATGGCAAGTCATTTTTTTTTTCTTGGGAGCTGTCACAGTTGGAAATTGCAAATTAATTTGAGAAATTGGGTCTGACACCAACTTTAAAGGCCGTTACCAACATTATGCAGATAGAGAGGTCCTTTTTTCTGGGCAGGCTCTCATGACAGAGTGGTGCAGTGAACAGCAAACATGTTAATCTCATGGTTGTCCAGAAAATCCACACCAAATTCCTAAAACCCCCAAAATTTCATGAAATTTGACTTTAAATGCCCGTGTGTGACAAACTGAAATTTTTTGAAACTTCACCATCTAAAAGCGTACGTTCTTGGCTGTCTTTCGTTCAAAGATGGTTGCGGTGCAACTCTTCATTGAAGAGTTATAAATCTTTTAGTATTACCTTAAAAACACTAGTTTTCGACAATTGTTTCAATGTGACAAGTTCTTGCATATTGCATGAGTTTGAGACCTTTAATTTTAACATGACATTACAGGATGTTACTAGAAGATCTGCAGTATTTTGTTTACAATGTTTATACGAGTACCAATTATGCATTTGGGAATATCAAATCAAACTTTTAATAAATTTAATATTTTGCTAGATAAATTACTGCCAGAACCTTATCGTTTTATGGCATGTTCAGTCAAATGTAACATGGTTAGTACATTACATGCATGATTCATTTGAAGCTCATCATGAACAATTTCGCCAGTGGTGGGCACAGCTAACAAAAAAGTTAGCTTCGATAACTTTTCAGTTAGCGGATTAACGGTCATCTTTTATAAAGCTAAACCAATAAATCCCTAAAAAGTTTAGCAGAAGTTGCAGATAAAAGATAAACTGATACCTTTCAGTATTTACTTCAGTACACAGCAACTACTGACACAACAACGAGTCAGCGCTTCTGTTTCAGATCGGCCTTCTCTCAGCAAAAGAGACCTGGTGATCAGACAGAAAGGAGAGAGGAGAAAAAAAAAGATAATTTCTCTTCACTCCATACAGACCTGCCGGTCATTTCACTGGAGTCTTGCACAGGCAGACAGTTTTGACTTATGGTTATGATTTTAAACAAACTAATTGCGGACAAGTTATTGAAATTAACATCACGTCTGTCGTTTTACAAAGTGAAAATATCAGCTATACGCTTTAGTTTTAAAGTAATGCACTAATTTTGAAGGTTCTAGCATTTAGACACACATGCCGCATTGCATTAGTTTCCTGACGTCAGTGGTTGGCTGGTATGGGTATAATATACAGTTACTGAAATGTGTGGTCGATTTTACAAATAAATCACTCACTCATCACTCATCTTCAACCGCTTTTCTGGGTTCAGGTCGCGGGGGCAGCAGCTCTAGCAGGGGACCCCAGACTTCCCTTTCCTGTGCCACATTGACCACCTCTGCCTGGGGGATTCCGAGGTGTTCCCAGGCCAGTGTGAAGATATAATCTTTCCACCTAGTCCTGGGTCTTCCCCGGGGTCTCCTCCCAGATGGACGTGCCTGGACGGAGGTCAACCTCCACCCGAAACGAGTTCGACTTACTGCAGAGCACCCGAACACAGCTCTCACTTTGTGAGTACAGAGATTGGATGGCCCTGAGAAGGGATCCCTCACTCTATACTCCCGCAGCACCTCCCACAGTATCTCCCAGGGTACCCGATCATACGCCTTCTCCAAGTCCACAGAACACATGTAGACTGGGTGGGCATACTCCCAGGCACCCTCCAGGATCCTTGTGAGATTAAAGAGCTGGTCAGTTGTTCCATGACCGGGTCGGAACCTGCATTGTTCCTCTTCAATCAGAGGTTCGACTATCCGCCGAACCCTCCTTTCCAGCACCCTGGAAGAGACTTTACCAGGGAGGCTGAGTAGTGTGATGCCCCTGTAGTTGGCAAACACTCTCTGGTCCCCCTTTATAAATATGGGGACCACCACCCCAGTTTGCCACTCCTTAGGCACTGTCCCAGACCTCAACGCAATGTTGAAGAGACATCTCATCCAAGATAATCCCTCCACACCCACAGCCTTCAGCATTTCTGGATGGATCTCATCAATCCCCGTGGCCTTGCCACTGCGGGGTTGTTTGACTACCTTAGTGACTTCCACCAGGGAAATTGATGAAAATCCTCCATCAGCTTCCAGCTCTGCCCCTACTATAGAGGGCGCTCCGGTCTGATGCAGGAGTTCCTCAGAGTGTTCCTTCCAGCGCCGGATTACATCCTCAGTTGAGGTCAACAGTCCTTACTGAGTTGATGGTTCCCTGTTTTCCCCTCCTGAGGTGCCTCACGGTCCGCCAGAAGCACCTTGGTGCTGACCGAAAGTCCTTCTCCATGGTTGCTCCGAACTCCTCCCACACCCGCTGCTTTGCCTCCCCCACAGAAGAGGCTGCTGCCCTTGGGGCCTGTCGATACTTAGAACTGCCTCTGGAGTCCTCTGAAGTAACATATCCCGGAAGGACTCCTTCTTCAGTCGGGAACGTCTGCGACGGTAATTCAGCATTACCCTCTGCAAATCAAATATTACATTAGCTTTAACTGCCTGAAACATGTTCAGCACTTAAGAGCATGAAATTCAAAATGTGAGTGCACACAAGATGAGATTAGCACAGTTATTTGATCACCTAAACCACATCAGGATATGGTCAGACACCCATTTGGCCCAAGTGATCGAAATGTATCAGCTTTGATGACTGTAATTTACACATAGAAGCTATGGCAAGTGGAACGATAATATCTTATCATTAGTTTAGTTAAAAAACAAAAAAAAAACAAAAACCAAACTGAAAATGCTTGTATGGCTACAGTTTCACTTAGCAGTAAGAACACCAAATAAGCATTGAGCGAGTGTGACCTACGAGACAGCGGCAGTGACAGCATCAGAGTGAATGGAGATAATCATCTACAGTCATGTCTGGGAGCATGCGCTGGTGCTGCACGTTCCTGTATCCGTACACTTTTATGCAAAAGTTTGGGTACCCCTGATAATTTCCATGATTTTCCTTTATAAATCATTGGTTGTTTGGATCAGCAATTTCAGTTAACTATATCATATAGCAGACAAACAGTGATATTTGAGAAGTGAAATGAAGTTTATAGGATTTACAGAAAGTGTGCTATAATTCTTTAAACAAAATTAGGCAGGTGCATAAATTTGGACACCCCAACAGAAAAAATACATCAGTATTTAGTAGATCCTCCTTTTGCAGAAATAACTGCCTATAAAAACGCTTCCTATAGCTTCCAATGAGTGTCTGGATTCTGGTTGAAGATATTTTGGACTATTGTTCTTCACAAAATATCTCCAGTTCAGTCAGGTTTATTGGTTTTTGAGAATGAACAGCCCGCTTAAAATCACACCACAGATTTTCAATAATATTCAGGTCTGGGGACTGAGATGGGTTTCCAGAACGTTGTACTTGTTCCGCTTCATGAATGCCGTAGTAGATTTTGAGCAGTGTTTAGGGTCATTGTCTTGTTGAAAGATCCAGCCCCGGCGCAACTTCAACTTTGTCACTAATTCATGAACATTGTTCTCAAGAATCTGCTGATATTGACTGGAATCCAATTTTAACAAGATTCTCAGTACCTGCACTGGCCACACAGCCCCAGAGCATGATGGACCCACCTCCAAATTTTACTGTAGGTAGCAAATGTTTTTGTTGGAATGCTGTGTTCTTTTTCAGCCATGCATACTGCCCCTTGTTATGTCCAAATAACTCAATTTTAGTTTCATCAGTCCACAGCACCTTATTCCAAAATGAAGCTGACTTGTTGAAATGTGCTTTAGCATAACTCAAGCGACTCTGTTTGTGGGGTGTACGCAGAAAAGGCTTCCTCTGCATTACAGCATCATACAGTATCTCCTTGTCCAAAGTGCGCTGTATAGTTGAACGATGCACAGAGACACTGTCTGCAGCAAGATCAAGTTGTAGGTCTTTGGAGCAGGTCTGTGGGTTGACTATGACTGTTCTCACCATCCTTCACTTCAGCTTATCTGAGATTTTTCTTGACCTGCCACTTCAGGTCTAAACTAGTACTGTGCCTGTGGTGTGTTTTTTTTCGTGCTCCTATCATGAAATGAGTCAAATTGTCATGACGGGTTTTTTTAACGCACTATTACCAACCCTAACCTTACCATAACCTAACCCTACTCCAGCCCCCAACCCTAACCATAACCACCCTCGACCCCGCCACTTCACTTTTAATTTCGTGCAGCCATCACGGAATGAATGAGAATGAATTTGTGTTGCCATGACGAAAATTAGGTGCGTCACAATATCACGAACCAATAGATTAATGTATTTTTCCTGCTCCTGAATCACGACATGTCATGAGACAGGGTTGCTGTGAACCAGCTTTTTGTATCCTTCCCCTAAACCATGATGTTGAACAATCTTTGTTTTCAGGTCATTTGAGAGATGTTTCGAAGCTCCCTTGTTGCCACTCATTAGAACAGATGCAAAGAGGGGAAACATTTTCAAATGGCCACCTTAAATACCCTTTCTTATGATTGGATTCACCTGTGTAGGGAGGTCAAGGGTCAATGAGCTTACCAAACCAATTTTGTGTTCCAATAGTGCTAAATGTATTCACATCAATAAAATGACAAGGGTGCCAAAATTTATGCACCTGCCTAATTTTGTTTAAATAATTATTGCACACTTTCTGTGAATACTACAACCTTCATGTCACTTCTCAAATATCAGTGTGTTTGTCTGCTATAAGATATTTAACTGAAATTTCTGATCCAGACAACCAATGATTTATAAAGGAAAATCATGAAAATTATCAGGGGTGCCCAAACTTTTGCATACAACTGTACATCATGGAACCGTTTTGGATTTTGGGTGGCTACCACCCAAGCAGACAGCCAGTCCATTCCCGCCACTTGAAAGCAACAGGTTGCAGGTGAAACCATCCCTTTGTCCTTCTCCAGTCACTGGGGTCCTTAACACCTGTCTACTACATCATGTAAAAGAGGAGCACACCACATGGCCACAATGTTGGAGCTGGCATTCTGTCACAATGCAAGTGATCGTCCTTATCTTAGTCTTTCTAAGTAGCTGATCATTTGACAGTGGAATTACAGTTCTCGCGAGAGCCTTGCTAGAATGACAGGTACTGCAAGAGAGCAAAACCCAGTAGTCCCATTCAATCACTCAATGGGAACCCTTTTATTTCACCAGTGTTTGTTTTTATTTTTTGTCCACATTCTGCCAATATCCATTCATTTTTGAGCAAATCTGGAATGGAAACTGAGCTACAGTAAGACAGGAAGCACAAGGACCCTAAAGGCATGCACACTTATTTTTTTTTTTCAAATGTATTGTCATCGCCAAACACCTCTGTGCAAGAACTTTGTGTCCTTATAAGCTCTTCACTGGCATCTCTGTCTTGAAGGCTGAGGATCTTGAGATATGAATGTGAGACTGCAGAGATAAGTGAATCTGTCTATGAATCTGCTTGACAGTTTCACGACACACTTCTGATGGAGGAGTGTAGAGAGTCATTTAAAAGTCTGGCTCTTGGGACAGTCACAAAGCCTGACACTTCAATTCCTCAGTCAGCTTCTCAAGTACTGAAATCAGGGCATCCATGGAAGCTTCAATGATCCCATTATTTTCTGTGCATTCAAGCTCAGTAAATGACAAAGGCAGTCACGTCGCTATTCTTCACATCCCTACCTAATACCATGTCCATGTTAGCACTGAAGAGAATGTGAGCCAGAACACATCACTGACAAACACCAGAACTCACTGGGAAACAGTTTGAATACTCAAAACATTTATTTGCTTTGAGGATGAACATGAGTCTCAGCACATGTAATCTGAATGCAAAGTTGGGAGCTGGGTGCAGATGGGTTGGGTTTAACCTCTTCATTAATCATGGGTGTGTTTTGGGCATGACATGGCATTAAATACACCGATAATACACCAGGCACACAGTCCTTTGTTATTAAGATAATGGAATCAAGTAAAGATCAGAGTTGAAGCAGTTTTGTATTTTTCATAATTGTTAGATTTTATTTCAATTAATGTTTGTTTACACTTTAATCTACTTGTGTGTACAAGCAGGGTGGATGTGTACTGAAACTACTCATGTAAGGTACATCTGAGATTTGCACACTTTAAATACTAGAAGTACACAAAGCTGGACTTTAGCCCAGGTTTTTGGTGCACTGCACTGTGTTCCTTTGCACCAGGTGGAAAGTAGAGCTCTGCATTTCTGTAGCCACCAATTTTAAAGAAACTGTGGACTGTTTAAATCTGGACCAGCATGTTACTTGCCCCACACATAAAGGGGGGGTCACACACTAGAGCTTGTAATAACCGACTCCCTCACTGTTACTAGATTACAAGTGTATTCGGTGTCTCTGACCACCTGGCAGTCACATTCACCATCTCTGTGCCCTGTCCTACCACCAAACCGACCCGACAAATTACCTTCAGGAACAGTAAAAACATGGATTCCATTTCCTTCTGCCAACAGCTCCAGCTTCTTTCCCCCCATCCTCATACATCAACTGATAACTTAATAGACTTCTACAACGCTAACCTTGCCTCCATCCTGGACTCTCTTGCTCCATTAAGAACCCGGACTGTAAATTTCACCCGCTCTGCCCCGTGGTTCACAGAGGAGCTGCGACAAATTAAGAGGACTGGCCGTGTCCTGGAGCGTGCCTATATAAAATCCGGCCTGACAGTGCATCAGTTGGCCTACCGGGAGCACTGCTCAACATACTCCAAAGCACTTACCAAGGCCCGGTCAGAATACAACTCCACCAGAATAAACGACAACATAGGTAAGTCTAAAAACTATTCTCCACAATAAATCATATCCTCAATGCTCATATTCCCTCATTCCACAGCAATACAGAAATAAACTGCAACCTTTTCATGCAATTTTTCACATCAAAAATAGATAACATTCGTACCTCATTTTCACCTCTTGACAGTACCACACTTGACCTACCCATAACACCAGTCACAAACATACTTACCCAATTCACTGTCACAGCGCAGCAGGAGGTCGAGAAGATCATCCATAGATCCAAACCATCCACTTGCCCACGTGATCCCCTCCCATCACCTCTGCTCAAAACTCACTGCTCCTTCATCAGTTCCCTTATCACAAAAATAATCAATACTTCCCTAGAAACAGGCCATGTCCCTAACACTCTCAAAATTGCTTTTATCAAACCCCTCCTCAAGAAACCCACCCTGGACCCCAAACCTCTGTCAAACTACAGACCAATATCTAACCTTCCATTTCTCGCAAAAGTTTTAGAAAAAGTTGTTTCGTCCCAGCTCCATCATCACCTGAAATCCAATAATCTTTATGAAAAATTCCAATCTGGTTTTCGCCCCTCCCGTAGTACAGAAACAGCCCTCATCAGAGTCACCAATGACCTGATGAGGGCTTCTGACTCCGGTTCCACATCCCTCCTCATTCTTCTCGACCTCTCTGCTGCGTTTGACACTGTAGACCATCACGTCCTCCTATACCATCTCCAGCACTATGCAGGTCTCTCTGGCACTGTCCTTCACTGGTTTCACTCCTACCTCTCTGACAGAACCGAGTGCGTAGCTTTGGGGGAAGCAAGATCTATACCCCACACTGTTACCTGTGGGGTCCCCCAGGGCTCCGTACTCAGCCCAACCCTCTTTACCATTTACATGCTTCCCCTCAGTCGTGTCGTCGGCAAGCATGGAATTAATTTTCACTGCTATGCTGACGACACACAACTTTACCTCACCATTTCTCCTTCTTGTCCCCCCTCGGTCACAGTCTCTCGCCTCAGCTCCTGCCTGGAGGAGATAGAGGCGTGGATGAGTCAAAACCTCCTGCAGCTAAATGGCTCCAAAACAGAAGCCATCCAAACTGGTACCCCCCATCAACTCCGCTCTTCCCCAATCACCTCTTTAATTTTTTGGCCACAACATTCCCCTCTCTCCCTCTGTGACAAATCTGGGGGTCAAATTTGACCCCCACCTCTGTTTTGACAATCATGTCACCTCCATCTGCAAAACTGCCTTCTTTCACCTCCGTAATATCTCCAAACTTCGCTCTTCTCTTTCCCTTCCTGCTGCAGAGAAGCTCATCCATGCCTTTGTCTCCTCCAGGCTGGACTACTGTAATGCAGTCCTCATCGGGATCTCTGGCAGGAGCATTCAAAAGCTCCAGTATGTCCAAAACAGTGCTGCCAGGGTCCTGATGAGGGTGTGCAGGCACGAGCACATCACCCCCATTCTTCACTTCCTCCACTGGCTCCCCATTCACTGCCGTATTCAATACAAAGTCCTCCTGCACACTCATCACTGTCTCCACGGTGCGGCCCCCACTTACCTCACTGAACTGCTCACACCACACACTTCCACTAGGACCCGCTCAGGCCAACAGCACTGTCTAGCCATGCCCAGGACACGGCTCAAGACCATGGGTGATGGGGCCTTCTCAGTGGCTGCTCCCCGTCTATGGAACGCCCTCCCAGACCATCTCAGGGCTCCACAGATGGTGGATGCTTTTAAAAAAGGACTTAAAACCTATCTTTTTACTCTGGCTTTTAGCTAAATAATTGCTACTGTTTTATCGCTCTTATTTTGATTTTATTGCTACTGTTTTATTGTTTTTACATTGATTTATAGTCTTTTGTGTTCTTCTGTTTTATACTGTAGCACTTTGGGATTTGGTGTCAAATGTAAAGTGCATTATAAATAAAATTTATTATTATTATTATTATTATTATTATTATTATTATTGTTAGAGCTTTGCAGTGATGTCTTACATCAGGGTCCTAGTGCTACCTGTTGTGTGGTTGTGTGACTTGGACATTATCCAGTGACCTAAGGGTGTCTTTGTTGCTAGGTCTCTATGGAGGATCCTTGGATGCCACTGGAATTACTTTGTATCAAACAAGCGGTTACGAAGAGAAACTAAAATGGGGTATGATTTGCATTGTAAGGGAGTGTCAGCTTTGACATTTTGGCAATGTGGCACAAGATCCAGAACACAAATGCCTGATTGTTGAGGACCCCAGTAGCTGGAGAAGTCCAAAGGAATGCCCACATTTCTCCTCACTGCGACAGATTGATGGTTATTTTAGAGATGTGGGAATGGACCATTGTGTGCCTGGGTGGTTGCCATCCAGAATTCAAGGTGGTTTTGTGGTGTTGTGGATGTGGTGAAATGCAGCACCAGCACATACTCTCAAACTTGACTTGACTTGTTACATTCACACTGATGTCAGTCAGGTTGCTGCCATGCAAGTCACTGATCTCCATACCAGGAGCAAATTGGGTATTTAGGACTTTACTTAAGGGCACCTTAGCTGTGGCAGTGAGGATGAGACAAATGCTATTCCTTCACCTTCTACCTTTTCCTGTGCAGTAAGGGAACTAAACCTGTGACACTCTGGTCACAACATTTACTCCCTGCTGCAGACTGCTGTACTTGGCTTCCTTGTCTCAGAATGATCTCCAGGTCATTGTTTCTCTCCTTCTGTCTACTACCACTCTCCAGCAGCCTAAATACTGTACAAGTTAGGTAACTGAATATGTACTAGTGGGCGCACAGGCGGGTGGCTCTGTGCCAAAGCTATATACTGTATATTGATATGACATCATCACTTCATTGGTTTGACTTCTGGCTAAATTAAGTTTTCATCAAGAACCAAACCCACATTAAACAGGAGGAAATGTGAGGCATAATTTCTCCTGACTCATCTGGATCTCACATGATGCTCAAGCCCATATTCGGCTAACTCATGTTAGTGCAGTGTTGTTAGTTAGGTTCAGACAAATTGTCATTCATGACATCCCTTACACCTTCCATGTCTACCAATTTAAAGGTTGTTACGCCATCAAGTGCTTGCTAAGGCAAATCACACTCGAAAGATCAAATCTTAGGCTTCTGCAAGAAACAGTCATTGCATCATTTTGACTGTATGACAAACTGCATTACTTTGTTTGCAAATTTCATGTCATAAAAGTATAGATATTCAGTGTATTCACTGGATTTGTGAAGCTGCGTGCACAGATGGTTGTGCTTTATGAATGTGAGTCATGCAGCAGTCGCATCTTCCTTCTCTATAAAATGTAATTCACTATAAAGGTCATTCATTCATGGATGGTTGTTTTAAAGTTGCTGATGAGTGAAAGATGGCAAGTGTGTTTCTAATACTGTATAACCAACTCTAATGAATAAAGATAGTCATTGTTTGAGGATGTTCTAGCGGTATTTCAGTGTAAGAGCTTATGGAAATATTACTATCCTGGCTGTCATGTATTTTAATTTAAACAATCGTAAATTGTGTTGCACATCCTGTCAGTGCTTAAATGGCTTACCCCTGTGTTTTAGTGCCAAACACACTGATGGTGCAGTCACCATGATTTAACACCCTCAGTAAAACAGTTAGAGGATGAAACTGTTTATTTTTATGAAGGGTGTAGAATGCGCTGTCCCTCGTTGATCTTTCTTGCAGGTTGATTAATTTCTTTTGTCCTAGAGTTTGTCGTCCAGCATCATGGCAAGATATTTGTAATTATTCGCTGAGGTGATAGCTTCATCATTTATCACAGGAGACTTGCTTCCCTCCTAAAATGTGACATTATGAGGTCATTTAACTCAGTTTAAGCATAAAGTGAAAATGTAGTGTGTCCTACAGGATTCCATATCCTTTACATGATTCATTCAGCCCGTGCTTTCCCAGAAGCTTGTGCTCTTATACGGGAAATGATGTTGTCTGATGTCCCTGAGGAATTTAGTTACTAGTTACTGCTTTGATTTGATTTGATTTTGTTCCAGATTTCCTGTTAAGGTACATGTGACTCATGTATAATAGTACATGGTGCCAAACTGTAAATCTTATTTTGTGTTTCATAGCTTGTAATGGGGTGGAAACTTGTTTACTTTACCCAGTATGTGATATTTACATGCGGGAAAAAAATGAAGTTGACATTATAGAGCAATGTACAGTCACAAAACATGTAGACTGAAAGAAGTGTGCCCGGTCACACGGCACACGACGATTCCTGAATGAAGGGTAAAAAGTTTGTAAAAAAGTCACAAATGGTTGAGAAAAGGTGGACGAATGAGATTTATCGCCAAACAGCCTGCAAATCAAGAGCGCAAAAGGGACGAAAGAGGAACAAAATGAAACTGAAGCGAACATTGATCTTGACGCTTTGAACGAAATGCGCCTGGAGCCACTGCTGGAGCAGTGTGTCTCTGCATCTCTGTGTTCCAGGACTCTGCACTGGGACGGAGCTCATAGTGCCGAGTCCTGGAGAAACTGCAAACAGAAGCTGTGGAGATCTGTGCACACAGCGGTGGAGCCACCTGCTCTGGTTCCTCGTCGAGAACAAAAGAGGGATCATCTCCTTCATCAGAATCCTCACTGTCTGACAACACACTGCGTGCTCCGTCTTGCTCCAATTAAAAAAAAACGCCGCGCATTGACTCCCCATGTGCGGTTATTTCCACCAGTTGATCACTGAGCAGCTGATCCACAGTGTGAATTCTGCCTTCCAGAACAGCTCTTTATATAATCATCTGAATCATCTACCTGTTGCCACATGTGCATGAGGGCTGGATTGTCATTCCTGCACTCATATTATTATATTTAATAAAAATAATAAGCGCACGCAGGAGGCGATGACTGCTGCTGATGCTGCGTTCAAGTACCGTCGGAAATTACATAACTTTTTTGTTGTTTCAAATCCAGCAGTTGCTTGTGACAGGAGCATGGTTTTAATTTTATTTTTGGTAAAACAATTAATTGTATCCACACAAAAGATTCATTCTGGCCTATATAAGGTGCCGGAGCCCAGTGAAGCTGACTCCCCACCCAGATAAAAAAAATCCAAACAGGCTGAGTTTGCCCTGTAATTTCCGACAGTACATGAACGCAGCAGCAGCAGCTCTCAAAAACTGGCTTCTGCACTGTGTGAAAACATTCAGCTGTTCGAATTAAGTCAAACTAAACGCTAACGTTACGAAAACTAAAACAATAAACAAACCGCAACACATGTCCACTTTCCCCCTGCATCATCACTTTTTCTTTGCATTTTCACTTTGCATGTAATTTGCTAAAAAACCCAGAGAAAGTGCCATGCTTCTGTCCCCGGAAGTAGAAAAATTATGTCACATGCGTCATATTTGACCCCTTTTGTGCCCGCCCTCAAATGAGACTGTGCTGGCCTATTATCTGTCTTAAAGGAAGCAAATATAAGGTAAGCTGTCTCAATTCAGACAGAAACTGATGTATAAAAACACTAAAACTTAGGTCAGAGAGGTTTGAGGAGAACCATTCTGACATGACAGGAGGCAGAACTGGAGGTGGCAGAGCTGAAGACCTTACAATTTTCCTTGGAAGTGACAAGGATGGACATGATTAGGCATGCACAAACCAGAGAGACAGTGTAGGCAGGACTGTTTAAAGAGAAAGTCAGAGAGGTGAGTGATGTGGGGTATAGCAGGAGAAGGATGCTGAGAATTTAGCCTCCAAACAGGTCAAGACAAGGAAGACCAAAGATAAAGTTTATGGATGTGGTGAGACAGGACATGCAGGTGGTTGGTGTGACAGAAGAAGAAGATGCAGAGGACAGAGAGAGAAGGAGACAGATGATCTCCTGTGGTGACCCCTACTGGGAGCAGCCGAAAGAAGTAGTTGGAATGATCAGAAATACAACAGTGTAAATAGACCACTTCCATACACCACTTCTGCTTTTAGGCTAACACCTAAGTTAACATGTCACTGGGCATCAAATTCAGAGCATTTCTCATCATACATTAGACATTAAAACCCGCCCACATGATGTTGATATTCGATTTTTCACGAGTCAAATCATTTTACTGGCTGCACAGACAGTATGTTTAATCCTTCAGAATCTCAAGCATCATACTTGTGGCTCTAACAGCAGAATCAGATGCAAAAGTGACATTTCTGATGCAAATGTCAAAACTTACGTACAGTGCAGAAAAACAGTCCACGTCTGTCTGCTTTTTATATGTTTTATTGGTGCTATAGACTGGCTTTATGCAAAAAGGCAGTATGTAAAACCCTTAATCATAACATTATGTAAAACATAAAAGCAAAATGCAAAATTTATATTCTGGAATCAACAATAATGTTATTATGACACCTCCAGTGCTGTGGAAGGTAAGATATTTTTCCATTCACTTAAAAAGAAGCATGATGTTGTTGTTCACACTGTTTTTGGGAACCAGAAGTGGCCTTATTGCTATTTCTGGTATGCAGTCATTATTTATGAAGTTTTGCATATCACTTCAGGGAGATGTCTAAAGGTCTGAGCTCACGTAGCTCAAAGCAAAATGTTTGCACCATTTTCTGTCAGTCCATGTGGAGTCAAAACATTAACTCAGTCTGATGGTGGGTGGATGATTGCTGGCAATTTTTTTTTTCCTTTTTTCCCCCCTCTGTTTTCTTTTACCTGCTCAATCAGAAAACAGCTTTGACAAGTCAGAAGTAGAAAATCTGACAGTTTGGCTTTTGATGTTGATGATGATTACCGCGTCACAATGACCTCATAACACCTCTGTTTCTTTTTCTGTTTGAATTTTCTTTTTAAACATGTGATGCAGTCTGTATTTTTAGTACATATCCTGCTTCCATCACATTTCCTCATATTATAACTTCACTTTTTCTATTTTCCCCACATTTTCACTGTGCTGGCTTCTGTGCACGAGGTTACCTGTTTGAATCCCCTACCGGCAAAGTCTCTGTTCTGCATGTGTGAATAAATAAAAAAGCAATTCTCTCCTCTCTGTAACAGCTGCTCAGCCATGGAGCGAGCAACAGAAGCACAAACCGTCTCCAGTGGAGCCATAAACAGAAACCCGTGTCTATATTTGGCGGGAGAGGTGCACTGACAATATCAAGATCCACATTAATCCAGATCCCACGTACTATTCACAATACAATAATACATCATAATTTGATGCTGCATTCTTCTGCACATGCCGTAATGTGCACTCTTTTAAATTTCAGATGGCAAATGTCTTATTTTATAAGGCTGTACTACTACATATTCTTTGTGCAGGTTGTAGTACACCGTAAAGGAGTTTAGTTCATTAGGTGCATTGCAGTTTAGTGTAGCATGTAAGTGAAATAAACTTTAAAATGTTGGTATAAGCACCAAATTGGGTAAAAAAAAAAAAAAACTTTTTAGATATTACTCTTTAAAATGCCAGTGGGTCAGTTGAGTTTTCTACATGGTAGGGCTTTCAACTTGTTTTTGAGTGTGTGGGGGTCAAGCTAAAGTAGTAGAGAACGTTAAAAGCAATTGGAACATTCCAGATACGCAGGCCGTGGCGAAGACATTTGTTCTCTAGGTCACTGTTACACTGTTACATTCTGACTGTGTAATGCAGGGTACGTTATAGTACTGTAAATGGTAAATGGACTGCATTTATATAGCGCTTTTCCATCTGCATCAGACGCTCAAAGTGCTTCACACAAGTATGCCTCACATTCACCCCACTGTGAGGGTGCTGCCATGCAAGGTACTCCCTACACACCGGGAGCAACTAGGGGATTAAGGACCTTGCCCAAGGGCCCTTAGTGATTTTCTGGTCAGGCTGGGATTTGAACCAAGGATCCTCTGGTCTCAAGCCCAACGCTTTAACCACTAGACCATCACCGGTACTGTATATGAATTTCATAATAGCAACATGGAAAGGCCTATTTCTTGTTCTTATTTTTCTTGCTTTCTTCTTACATTATTACGTAGGCTACATCACTTCTGACATACAGTTACCAACCATTGCTAGTATCAGGTTGGACCCCCTTTTGCCTTCAGAACTGCTTTAATTCTTAGTAGCATAGATGTAAGAAAATGTTTGAAACATTCCTTGGAGATGTTGATCCATATTGATATGATAGCATCACGAAGTTGCCCATTCAACCAGTCTGCCCATTCTCCTCTGACCTCTGACATCAATGAGGCATTTTCGTCCACACAAGTGCCGCTCACTGGACAGGACTCTTTTTTTTTTTTTTTGGACCATACTCTGTAAATCCTAGAGATGGATGTGTGTGAAAAATCCCAGTTTCTGAAATACTCAGACCAGCCCGTCTGGCACCAACAACCATGCCAGGTTCAGTATACAAATAAGGAATGTTTGAGTTCAATGTTTGAGTTCAGTGGTACGAATATTTCATGAGAAAGCTGGAACATACCATTCAACTCGGCTTCTCCTCGTTGAATGGTATGTTCCAACTTTCACCGAATTAAATATTTGTTCCATTGAAAGAATGTAAAAACATTCATTATTTAGATAGATAGATACTTTATTACAGACTCAAGGTCCAGATAAAAGAAACAAAACACCATACATACAACAACAACAACAAAGAAAAATATATAAATAAATAAAATAGGGACACTAAACACCCTTGAATAAAAGACACTTATACCAGTGTTTCCAAATCTGTGACGTATACCGTGTGGCACTGTAAGAAATGTTAATCAGTTTAAGAACAATCTTATCAGAATTATTTAAACAAAAGATGAACCTAAACATCATCGTTCTTAAGATGGCTTGATGAGTGTTCACACGTGCCGTCACAAACATTTCCGTGGCACTGGCCCATTGAGGCCTTTTTAGTAAAATTCGCAAAGAGTCATTATAAGCCACTTGTAGTCTCTGAAGGCTCGCTTTCTTATCGTTTATCCACAAATGTGCAGTATACAAAGGTGTACAAAATGCTTTAAACAAAGCCAGCTTCACTTCGTCGGAGCAGTAGCCAAATTTTCGACTAATGTGTTTGCTCTGATATATAACGTACGACACTGATGAAAAATATCCTCATCATCACTCAGCGTATCAGTGATCACATGACCAAGATATCTCACCTGATTACATACATTCAGTACATGACCTGCCAGAGTAAAATCAGGAAAAACCAAATGCTTGTCATCATTTGTTCTACAAATCATGATCATACTTTTCATATCATTATATTTTACGTCATGTTTTTCTCCATACATGGCACACACATTCAACAATTGCTGTAGCCCAGCAGAACTGGGACTAAACAAAACACAGTCATCAGCATACATCAAATGGTTCACCACTGTATCCCCAACCACACAACCAGTTCTACACCCATTCAGCTGTTCAGACAAACCATTCATATAAAAATTAAATAAAATTGGAGACAAAATGCTCCCCTGTCTGACTCCATTGCTGACCTGAAAAGGGGAGGATATACAATTACCCCATTTCACCTGCATTTTTTGATGTGCATACCAATACATTAGTAGCCTCACTATGGATTTGGGAACACCAGCATCACTCAATTTTCTAAACAGTTTTCCATGGTTCACACGATCAAATGCCTTAGAAGCATCCGTGAAGCACAAGAATATTGATGAGTTTTTCCCTTTATAATCGCTCAATAATTCTTTTAAAACATATATACACAAATCAGTACTATACATGGCTTTAAATACAAATTGATATTCTGAGGAGATAATCAGAGTATTAACTCTCTCCAGAAGAATTTGCTCAAGTACTTTAGACAGTACATTAGCAAGAGCAATAGGTCTGTAATTGTCGGAGCTGCATAATTTCCCTGCTTTATCCTTGATAACAGGAACCAGCAACACTGTCATCATGGAGTCAGGAAGATAGCCATGGACCATGAAGGCAGTGAAGCATAGGGCAAGAAGAGGAGCCAACCTTAAACTAGCAAATTTAAGATGCTCAGCAGAGATGGAATCCAAGCCGGAAGACTTATTAACTGATAAATTTCTAATAGCTTGAACCACCTCATGTGTCTTTATTATATTCACACCTTCAACAGAGTTTACTTGGTAAGACTCAGATGGGACACAATTAAATAATCTTTCATAGTGTCGTTGCCAAAGTGTAGTAATTTCATTTACACCAGAGACGCCATCTACTGTACATGGCAAAGATGGTTTACAGTTATTAATAACGTGTACCTCTTTCCAAAAGGCTTTGTTGTTTTTACCTAAAAATTATTGGCCATGGCATCAGCCCTCAGACATTGTGCATTTTTATTAATGTACCATATAGCGTATTTATATTTTGTATTTGTAAGCTTCTTGTGTTCAAAAATAGGTCCATGTCTGGGTTTACCAGACATTGCCCATAATTTAGCAGCTGTACATGCTTCTGCGTGGAGTTCAGCCACATGTGTGTTCCAGCCAGGTCTACGTCTCCTCTTATTTTTAAGCTTCAGAAGAGGCTCACCAGCATTAAGTAAAGCTGTAACAATCATTATACATTGCAGAGATATCAGCTTTATGATCTGTGTTAGAACAGCTACTGTTTGTGCAGAGTATTGCCTCTCTGGGCAGTTGTATATTACTCAGCAGTAGATCACTAGAATTAAAATAGGAGTCAATATCCTCCTCCACTATAAAGGACCAGTCCACTCGATCTGGGTTAGATTTGTTTTTGTTTACACATTCAAAGGTGTCAGGTATTTTATCAAATCTAATAACCATTTTAATAGGAATATGGTCTGAATTTGATATGTTATATAACATTTCCATATGCACTAAAGATGAATGCGCATCAGCTGTTGAGAGACAGTGATCCAACCAGTATGTGGTGTGCCAGGCCTCACTAATATATGTATAACTATCAGGAGGCAACAACTCCCTGCTGGACAGAATCAAATTATCCCTACATAGATCTTTCAGATGGTTAGCAAACACTGAACTCCCATCTGAAATATCAGCATTCATATCTCCAACAATAAAAACACTTGTAAAATGTTCATTTAACAAAAAAGAGCTAATAAATGCTAACTTATTCATATAGTCTGTTTTATTAACAGCTAAAATAGATCCTTGTCATTTGATATTTTATTAATTTATAAACAACAGATAAGGGACTTACATTTTGGTGTTCCACTGTAACGTGTAGTCCAGTGGTGCTGTGCACTGACTTCGGACTTCCATAAAAAAAAAGACTTTGTGTAGTTCCTCAGTCCAGCCAAAAATCACATCAGCTTTTCATGTGAACAGGTCTTCATGTATCCAGACGGCTTACAGCGGAGCGGATTTTGTGTGTGTGTGTTACAGGCAGCGTCGGTTAGCTCAATCAAATAATCGTGTCATTGCCCCCGCGCCCCGCTCATACATGCACACGCACACACACACACACACACACACACACACACACACACACACACACACACACACACGCAGCCCAGTCGGTCGACTGTGTACGTCCTCAGTGCAGCGAAAAAAAAATCACGTCAGAAATGAGTCCAGCTTTTCTTCTCTCTCCCTGCTAACAGCCTCCAGACAGCACAGTGGTGTGTGTGTGTGTGTGTGTGTATTAGCAACGTCAGTTAGCTCAATCAAATTATGTCTCAGGAGAGTCGTTGTCCCCTGCGCGCGCGTGCACACACGCAACCTGGTCGGTGCTTGTGCGTGCATGTACTTCCAAAAAAAGATGTCCTCAGTGCAGCGAAAAAAAAAATCACGTCAGAAATGAGTCCAGCTTTTTCTTTCTCCCTGCTAACAGCCTCCAGACAGCACAGTGGATTTGTTTTGTGTGTGGGTGCATACGTGTTGTGTGTGTGTGTGCGCGATCACGCAAGCGTGCGCATGTGTGTGCGTGATCATGTGTGCGTGCGTGCACGAGGACGTGCATGTGCAGTGGTACCAAATGTATATAACCAAATTTGCACTCTAAATGGAACCAAGCCGCACTCCAAATGCAGTGCAACACAAATGGGATGAATTAATCCGTCATGTGACATACAGAGCACCAATCAAATGACAAGGATCCACTCAGCCATTATATAAAGTCACTTAAATCCTCTTTCTTCCCCATTCTGATACTCTTTTGAACTTCCGCAAGTTGTCTTCACCACGTCTAGATGCCTGAATGGATCGTGTTGCTGTCATGTGATTGGCTGATTAGCTATTTGTGTTAACAAGCAGTTGAACAGGTGTACCTAATAAAGTGGTGAGTGTACTTAAGTGGTTACGTCACTTCTGTTAAGAGTCATGGTTAAAGTAGACATTAAGCATTGTAGTTAAAAATGCCCAAGAGATTATTTGGATATCAAAACTAAGAATAATATTTTTTAAAATCAAGTATGTAAGAAATGAACTGTTACTGTTTCTTTTGCTTTAAATGGAAAGGAGCACCTACAGGCCACACCCCTTTTGCATCTCACAGGAGCGTGCCTCTAACTATGCACTTCTGCGACACGTCACATTAGTCCACAACAAGTTGTTTCAGGGTTAAATGTTCTTTATAGTCGGAGAGAACGGCGTCCATGCATGATCACAGAATTGTGGAACCTTCAGGCTGTTTAGCATGAAAGCCCCACCTATATACATAATTTTCACAAATAATTTTGCTGTCAGCTGTACCCAGGTTTGTGCCATGTTAGAGCTAAAACAGACAAACAAACAAAAAAACCCAAAAGATCTACTATCTCTGCTGAATATTTAATGTGATAAAAATGAGAAGTCGCTGCTCGTCCCCTGCACGCCGCTGCACGCTCCTGCACATTTACCCTCTTCCCTCTGATGTTTTGCAGCCAGTGTTGATGTCAACTGGACACACTCCAATGTACACTTCTGCTGTTTCTACACTGGTAAGAATACGCCCAGTCCGTCATGGTCAAAACCATCATCACCATCACCACCACCACCACCAGTGGCTTGTGTACTCGTTGTTTTGTCAGATCACAGAAGGAGCGGTGTGTGTCCGACACCGTCGTAACCGTAGAGCATGAGATCATCTGTTCCTAATGACATCAGTGACTTCACACTCATCATCAGTCGATTCAGTTTTGTCTGACAGTTTGTTTCTGCTTGTGCTCCCGTCTGCTGTTCTTGTGTTAGTCACATGACTGCAAATCAAGACAACTAGTGGAAGACTGTGCTTTCACCACAGGGCAATGTCGATTTTATATCTACATAAAGCGATAAAGAGCACGTAGGACAGACAGATTTGTGGTACCACCTGAGACCTGTAGGTGTCACTGTTTGACTGTGCACAGTGGCTTTCATAACTTTGAAAAGATGGCTGCGCTGTTTGTTCTTTTATGGTCAGGCAGCTCACATTATCCTCATGGGGATCTTATTCCTTTCTACCTTTGGAAGTGCAACAAACAAATTATCCTTCATAAACGTCTGCAAGTATGAATGGAAAATCTGCATACTCAGGTCAAGCGGAAGAGTATTTCAGTGTGTTTAATAATTCCAAAAGGAAAAAGTGGGAATGAATGCTGTTGTCAGTGTTTAACAAATAGCTGTTGTTGTGATGATGCATCTTTGTGTGCATACTCTGACCTTGGACACATCTCGTCTACAGTGCAACATTTTTAATGACACAGTTTAATGTATGAGGCCTGGCAGCTACTCTGCAACCTGCAGCACGCAGTTGTCTGGAAGAAAAAATTGTCCTTGTGCATTTCCTCACTCATGCTTGTTGCTGTCTGCAGGATGCACATATGCATGGATGACTTTGTCATAATTGAAGTGTAGGTGGTGTTATCATTCTCTATTACTTTAATGGTGTGAGCCTTGCTTGTAACAATGCCTGACCCCACTGATTTATGGGTATTATAGTCTCTGTGCACATTGCAACGGTTTGGCAAAGTCTTTGCAGGTGTGTTAGCAGAGATGTAGTTTAGCTATAAATGGATGCTTTTAAAACCTCAGTCATGATGCAGTTATGAATGTCATTCCTTCAAATGTGAACATGTTCATGATCTAGGTGTTTTACTGTTTCTTCTGAATTTCTTTGCAGGACAGATTCTTACTCTCCTGTTATTTAGGGGTTATGTTGTATGACACCCCGGTCATTGTCATTCCAGCTCCCAAGCTTGAGAGTTGGTTTCTGTTGTTTTCTTCTGGCTTTTGGTGCCATGGTTTATGACCATGTTAACAAAGCCCCAAGTCCCACTCAACCAATAAGACAGGTGGCTAGTGACAGGATAGCACAGGGGTGGGCAACGAGGGCCGAGACGCTGCAGGTTTTCCTTGCAACCAATCACCTCACCAGGTGGGTTGCTGATGAGCTTCTCCCCTGCACATAAACACCTGGTCATCAATGAAATCACCTGCTGAGACACCTGAACATTAATGAAATCACCTGTGAAGGTGACTGGTAGCAAGGAAACCCTGCAATGTCTCGGCCCTTTATGGCACATGATTGCCCACCCCTGGGATAGCACCTTATTGCTTGTGGCGGGTAGTAGCTGTCCGCCACATAACCTCTCCCACAGTTGAGGACACCTCTGGCATCAAGCTTTACACCAATGCAGCTTTGACTTATAACTGGTATCTGCTCTTATTTCTGTTGTATCCTCCCTGATAACAGAGAGGGTGAAGTTTCCTCTCCAGGGCACTACTCTGTGCAGATGATATGGCAAAACTGAGTTGCCCAGTCTTCAGAATCTCCCTCTTACTCTTGCTGGCATCCCCAAAAGGAAACATGACAACTACTACATTTGGTACCAGGTTGAGAGCAGGAGATCTCAGTAGAGTACCCAGCCGCCTAATGCCACGTTCACACCGGACGCCACACAAGCGATGGCGGCGAGAGGTTGCCATGTAATCCCTATAGAAGGACGCGTTGTGGCACCACATTGCTACGCGATGAAAGCGATTTTGAGAAATTGGCGCGTTTGTAGCGCGATATCGCATTGCATCTCGTCGTCAAGCTGACAAATTTGAACTTTTTCGTCTTGTCGCACCGCAGTGACCAATCAGGGACTGGATATGTAGCGACGTGGAGATGTCTGGAGTTTATACTTGATGTGGACATGTCCTGTCTCTGGCAATCAGTCTGTGAGCAGGACTTATGTCCCTTTTGTCCTTTATTTATTTAACACAATTATGACAGAGTTGGAGAGGAGCGCATTGAACTGCAGCAGCAGCCAGTTTTTTTTTTTTTTTTTTCACACGTGGTGCACGAACGAATCGTCCATGAAGATAATTTTATTAACTACACAGATAAATAATAAAACAAATGGTGACTGGTTTATAACACAATTCAATTAAATTTTCAATTTCAATTTTCAATTTTATTTATATAGCGCCAAATCACAACAAACAGTTGCCCCAAGGCGCTTTATATTGTAAGGCAAGGCCATACAATAATTACGTAAAAACCCCAAAGGTCAAAACAACCCCCTGTGCGCAAGCACGTGGCGACAGTGGGAAGGAAAAACTCCCTTTTAACAGGAAGAAACCTCCAGCAGAACCAGGCTCAGGGAGGGGCAGTCTTCTGCTGGGACTGGTTGGGGCTGAGGGAGAGAAGCAGGAAAAAGACATGCTGTGGAGGGGAGCAGAGATCAATCACTAATGATTAAATGCAGAGTGGTGCATACAGAGCAAAAAGAAAAAGAAACACTCAGTGCATTATGGGAACCCCCCAGCAGTCTAAGTCTAGCATAGTATAGCAGCATAACTAAGGGATGGTTCAGGGTCACCTGATCCAGCCCTAACTATAAGCTTTAGCAAAAAGGAAAGTTTTAAGCCTAATCTTAAAAGTAGAGAGGGTGTCTGTCTCCCTGATCCGAATTGGGAGCTGGTTCCACAGGAGAGGAGCCTGAAAGCTGAAGGCTCTGCCTCCCATTCTACTCTTACAAATCCTAGGAACTACAAGTAAGCCTGCAGTCTGAGAGCGAAGCGCTCTATTGGGGTGATATGGTACTATGAGGTCCCTAAGATAAGAAGGGACCTGATTATTCAAAACCTTATAAGTAAGAAGAAGAATTTTAAATTCTATTCTAGAATTAACAGGAAGCCAATGAAGAGAGGCCAATATGGGTGAGATATGCTCTCTCCTTCTCGTCCCCGTCAGTACTCTAGCTGCAGCATTTTGAATTAACTGAAGGCTTTTCATGGAACTTTTAGGACAACCTGATAATAATGAATTACAATAGTCCAGTCTAGAGGAAATAAATGCATGAATTAGTTTTTCAGCATCACTCTGAGACAAGACCTTTCTAATTTTAGAGATATTGCGTAAATGCAAAAAAGCAGTCTTACATATTTGTTTAATATGCGCTTTGAATGACATATCCTGATCAAAAATGACTCCAAGATTTCTCACAGTATTACTAGAGGTCAGGGTAATGCCATCCAGAGTAAGGATCTGGTTAGACACCATGTTTCTAAGATTTGTGGGGCCAAGTACAATAACTTCAGTTTTATCTGAGTTTAAAAGCAGGAAATTAGAGGTCATCCATGTCCTTATGTCTGTAAGACAATCCTGCAGTTTAGCAAATTGGTGTGTGTCCTCTGGCTTCATGGATAGATAAAGCTGGGTATCATCTGCGTAACAATGAAAATTTAAGCAATGCCGTCTAATAATACTGCCTAAGGGAAGCATGTATAAAGTGAATAAAATTGGTCCTAGCACAGAACCTTGTGGAACTCCATAATTAACCTTAGTCTGTGAAGAAGATTCCCCATTTACATGAACAAATTGTAATCTATTAGATAAATATGATTCAAACCACCGCAGCGCAGTGCCTTTAATACCTATGGCATGCTCTAATCTCTGTAATAAAATTTTATGGTCAACAGTATCAAAAGCAGCACTAAGGTCTAACAGAACAAGTACAGAGATGAGTCCACTGTCTGAGGCCATAGGAAGATCATTTGTAACCTTCACTAATGCTGTTTCTGTACTATGATGAATTCTAAACCCTGACTGAAACTCTTCAAATAGACCATTCCTCTGCAGATGATCAGTTAGCTGTTTTACAACTACCCTTTCAAGAATTTTTGAGAGAAAAGAAAGGTTGGAGATTGGCCTATAATTAGCTAAGACAGCTGGGTCAAGTGATGGCTTTTTAAGTAATGGTTTAATTACTGCCACCTTAAAAGCCTGTGGTACATAGCCAACTAATAAAGATAGATTGATCATATTTAAGACCGAAGCATTAATTAATGGTAGGGCTTCCTTGAGCAGCCTGGTAGGAATGGGGTCTAACAGACATGTTGATGGTTTGGAGGAAGTAACTAATGAAAATAACTCGGATGGAACAATCGGAGAGAAAGAGTCTAACCAAATACCGGCATCACTGAAAGCAGCCAAAGAGAACGATATGTCTTTGGGATGGTTATGAGTAATTTTTTTCTCTAATAGTTAAAATTTTATTAGCAAAGAAAGTCATGAAGTCATTACTAGTTAAAGTTAAAGGAATACTCGGCTCAATAGAGCTCTGACTCTTTGTCAGCCTGGCTACAGTGCTGAAAAGAAACCTGGGGTTGTTCTTATTTTCTTCAATTAGTGATGAGTAGTAAGATGTCCTAGCTTTACGGAGGGCTTTTTTTATAGAGCAACAGACTCTTTTTCCAGGCTAAGTGAAGATCGTCTAAATTAGTGAGACGCCATTTCCTCTCCAACTTACGGGTTATCTGCTTTAAGCTGCGAGTTTGTGAGTTATACCACGGAGTCAGGCACTTCTGATTTAAAGCTCTCTTTTTCAGAGGAGCTACAGCATCCAAAGTTGTCTTCAATGAGGATGTAAAACTATTGACGAGATACTCTATCTCACTTACAGAGTTTAGGTAGCTACTCTGCACTGTGTTGGTATATGGCATTAGGGAACATAAAGAAGGAAACATATCCTTAAACCTAGTTACTGCGCTTTCTGAAAGACTTCTAGTGTAATGAAACTTATTCCCCACTGCTGGGTAGTCCATCAGAGTAAATGTTATTAAGAAATGATCAGACAGAAGGGAGTTTTCAGGGAATACTGTTAAGTCTTCAATTTCCATACCATAAGTCAGAACAAGATCTAAGATATGATTAAAGTGGTGGGTGGACTCATTTACATTTTGAGCAAAGCCAATTGAGTCTAATAATAGATTAAATGCAGTGTTGAGGCTGTCATTCTCAGCATCTGTGTGGATGTTAAAATCGCCCACTATAATTATCTTATCTGAGCTAAGCACTAAGTCAGACAAAAGTTCTGAAAATTCACAGAGAAACTCACAGTAACGACCAGGTGGACGATAGATAACAACAAATAAAACTGGTTTTTGGGACTTACAATTTGGATGGACAAGACTAAGAGTCAAGCTTTCAAATGAATTAAAGCTCTGTCTGGGTTTTTGATTAATTAATAAGCTGGAATGGAAGATTGCTGCTAATCCTCCCCCTCGGCCCGTGCTACGAGCGTTCTGGCAGTTAGTGTGACTCGGGGGTGTTGACTCATTTAAACTAACATATTCATCCTGCTGTAACCAGGTTTCTGTAAGGCAGAATAAATCAATATGTTGATCAATTATTATATCATTTACTAACAGGGACTTAGAAGAGAGAGACCTAATGTTTAATAGACCACATTTAACTGTTTTAGTCTGTGGTGCAGTTGAAGGTGCTATATTTTTTTTTCTTTTTGAATTTTTATGCTTAAATAGATTTTTGCTGGTTATTGGTGGTCTGGGAGCAGGCACCGTCTCTATGGGGATGGGGTAATGAGGGGATGGCAGGGGGAGAGAAGCTGCAGAGAGGTGTGTAAGACTACAACTCTGCTTCCTGGTCCCAACCCTGGATAGTCACGGTTTGGAGGATTTAAGAAAATTGGCCAGATTTCTAGAAATGAGAGCTGCTCCATCCAAAGTGGGATGGATGCCGTCTCTCCTAATAAGACCAGGTTTTCCCCAGAAGCTTTGCCAATTATCTATGAAGCCCACCTCATTTTTTGGACACCACTCAGACAGCCAGCAATTCAAGGAGAACAATTATGACAGAGTTGGAGAGGAGAGTGAGGAACTGCAGCAGCAGCCAGTTTTTTTTCTTTGTTCACATGTGCGCACGCGAACGGGACAGGAGGTCCTCAAACGAGGCAGAAGTACCGCTAAAAGCGGCCGTCATCCAGACGCAGCTCCTGCAGCAAATGATGAATTTGTGGCGTCACGTGGCGTCCAGTGTGAACGCGGCTCAAGCAGAGCGACACACCGGGTGATAGTGGCGCATCCATCGCCAGGCGAGGGATGCGAATTTGTGGTGTCATGTGGCGTCCGGTGTGAACGCGGCATAAGGGGCTGATTTTTTTTTTTTTTGACGAAAACGTCTTTATTCATCATGAGGTTTTTTTTCCTCCATCTTCCTGATCTTCCAGTTTTTAACCCCTTTAGCATTTCATTATCCCTTCTGACCCACAAGGCAGTGTGGCTATTGACCCATAGTTGGGGACCAACACCCTTGTAGTTTGACCTGAGTCTGGTCTTTGACTTGTACCCATTGGCAGGGGTGGCTTGGTGGTACTATCGCTACCCAGTGTGAGCCACCAGGCTAGTGGAAGGGAAAAGACACCTTAGTAGTCTTTTGTTGACTCTGCTCTCAAACATGGATGTACTCACAACCCTAAGATAAGAAGAGATAAGATAAACTGTTGATCCCACAGTGGGGAAAATCACTTGTTGCGGTAGCAAGAGTCGTACAGTTGTAAAGAAAAATATTTAAAGAACGGTGACTAAAGTATATTGTAGTGTTTGCTGGTGGGTGCATAAATACTGATGTGAACAAATTATATAAAAAATAGAATATAAGTGAGTATAAGTATTAGGGATGAGCGAGTACACCACTATCTGTATCTGTATCTGTTCAACCATCAAAATTATCTGTATCCGTATCTGTACTCGTAGTGGGTGGGGCCTAAATTGGAAGTGGCTGTGGTTTAACCCGAAATGGCTGGGCTTAAATCAGTACATTATTTTAAGTCTGAAATTGGTATGGATTAACCCAGTTTAATTAAGAAGTTGCTATATTTATTGTTTATTTGAAAACTATTTACAGAACACCATCAAAATTTAGATTCATACCAATGTTTTTGATCACAAAAGTAGGAGAACTATTTGCAGAACAAGTTTTTTATGAACTCACAACATGAGTTAAGTTACATTAAGTGTATGATTGAATATTTACAGGACAGCCTCAGAATTGAGAGTCAATGTTTTTGATCACAGTAGTAAAGGAACTATTTTACAGAACAAGTTTTTTATAAACTCAGAACATGAATATTCTTAAGTGTATGAATGAATAACAGAACAGCCTCAGAATTGACATTCAATGTAGTAGGAAATTATGAACTACTAAGTATGCATGAACAAGAGTTGCCATACTCAGCACAACTTTCTTGTTTTTAATTTTATGATCAAACTGTGATTTTTTTTTTCCAATTATTTATTTATTTTTACTACCTAAAGTTCTCTGCATTTTCTGTGTGTGCAGTGTCTGTGTGTGCATGTGTGTGTGACTGAGTGACTTTGTGAGAGAGAGGGAGAGAGAGAGGTTGTTTGACTGACCAATTTATTTTTATGAGCTGCAGTGAGAAAGTATCAGATACTGCATGCAGCCATATTCAGTAAAAATATTTATATAGGCTACTTTGAGTGTTCAGCTATATGTGTGTAAGTAGTTTGTTTATTTTTTAATGATCTGTGTGAACTTGGTGATTCATGCAAACATCCAGTGATGGCAAACAGGGAAATAATATGTCAGCCTTGTTCACTGTATTCTTCTCAAAAGCACCGCGTTCAGTAGGAGCAAAGTTTTCCAACTGACTTTATATCACCAACAAAATGAAGAGCAAACAAACTACAACCAAAATAAATAAATAAATAAACCCAACCGGAGGCTGTGACTGACACGACAGGAGCCGTTTTCAGTGCTGTCTTGTCAAAAGCACCGCGTATGATACGAAACAAGTTCAAGTAACTTTAAATATATGACAAACCGAAAAAGAGGTGAGCTGAAGAAAACTTTTAAAGAGTACTGACAGAGCAACATGAGGGCCAATCACAGAGCGTGAAGACAGTCAGTTAGCCAATGAGAATTTTTCGTCAGCACGAGCACAGATATTGATGAGTTTTATTTGGATCATGCTCGTGCTTGTCAAAAATGCTTTATCCATACCGGATACTTGTCTGAAACGAGTATCCGGCTCAACCCTAATAAGTATGTATAAATATGGTAAAATTATTGCACATGATAAATTGCACAGTTGTGCATGTAATAAAGCACAAAAACTGGCGGAAGACGTAGTTAATAGTGCAAAATCAGGAGGTGGTGATGGTGCTAAAACATCTAAGGGCGGGGTTGTGGGGAAGGGGGTACAGTGTTAGGATTTCAGTCTTTCAGCTCAGTCCCTGAGGACCAGAGGAAAACATCTAACAAATTTTTTTTTAAAGGTATCTGTAAACAATGGATGACGGTTATTTGACTGAAATGACTGGAGTTCTGCTCGACACATTACACAATGCATTCCTTCTTAAGCTGTAAATCTGATCAACCACAGAGTTACACTTAAGGACTGGTGCATGTAAAATAATTCATGTTCCAATTAACAGTTAATTTTTTTTTCCACTGTGAACCCCACCTGATCCTGTCAGATCTCTGAAGTGAATCACAGTATGTCCTGATTAGTACTTGCCAGGAAGACTGCTTGGGAATACCAGGTCAAGACACTTGGTGTAGTCACAGTAGGCAGCCTGGTCCATGTCCAAGCATGTTCGGCCCCCAAAGTCCAGTTTGTGTGACTTGTGTGAGTGCTGTGGCTCGGGGCTGTGGCCAGGGCCAGTACACTAGTGCATATCATGAAGTTATGGAGCTTGGCCTCATGTTGTGAACTGAAGCATCACATCACTGACATGACTGTTCAAATTAACAGTTACTACTAATATTATTGTTACTACTTGGATAATACAATCTTCATTCATTCAGCAACATTTGGGTTAAAAAGGAGTCAATCACCTTATTGATAAACATGAATTATTGTCAGCGAGCAAAGCTGCAAAATATTTTCTCATCATTTGCTACCTCTGTGAAAATCATGTCATGCTTGTAGTATGATTAATTGCTAAATCCTTTATTTAATGTTATATGGATGGACAGGCTTTATATAGTAACGTGGGGTGAAGTCATTACCACCAGAGATCCTCTGTGATCAGCTCTGCAGCACTGAGGCTGTTCAAGTCAAACACGGCTCAGTCTATTTCCCCCTGTGGTGGTGCTCACCTGTTAAATTATTTTCTTATAGCAATAAATCACTTTAAAGTATATTTTCAGAGGAAGTAATAAACCAACAGTCATGAAAATGTTGTTAAACTATTTGTTCTGTTTTCTGAACCAGCGTACCTTTGTGCTCCACGATCACTTTCAGCTTGAACAATCATTAATTAAACACAGCCACCAAAGTGAAACATGAGAAACTGTAAAATGTTTTGATTACTGGTAATAAAGCTTTATCATCCAGGTTTTAACTTTAAATGGTCAGATTTGAAAATGAAAATAATCTTGGTAACAGTAAGGAACAGGGCTCACCAGGTTGTTACATAATCAGCGCCATCATGCTGATTTTCAGATTTCAGGTGTTCACTCTGTGTTCTTGGATAATTTTGCTTACATTTATAGAGATTCCTCAGTCTGCAGCCACATGGAGCGATTTCTCTTGTCTCCATTGATTTCCTGTGTAAGCTCATAAACCAGGCATCTCCCGATGATTCAATATACAAGACTCGCATGTCATTGGTCTGGTTAACTGTTGCTCAAAAAATAAATAAATAAAGTGCCATTATTGGTGGAATCTCGTAAAGCAGGCGTGTTGTGATGGTTCAACATGCAAGACTCGCATGTCATTGATCTGGTTATTCATCACACAAAAAAAGCGCTGCTATTGGTGAAAATGCACCGATACCGGTATCGGGTGTTGGCCCGGTCTTGTATTCATTTACTCGTACTTGTAATCATAATCATAAAACGTGTCAGATACTCCGTGACATGATACCACTTTACTGCAGCGTGATGTCAACCTCTCAATGTGGGATTTTCATGCACACGCTCTGAAATTTCCAGACTAAGTCAAAATACATCCGTAAGTGCTGTCCATTAATTGGCTGAGAGCCGCGGTCCATCTTGCAGAGAAAATTTACACACACAGTAAATGAAAAGTCTTACCTGTTTGTGGAATTCATCATCATACGATCCTGAAGAATAATCCACATAAAGCCTTCTGAGTCTGGAACACAACATCTGAAAATACTTTAATTCATCCTGTGGCTGAAAAAAAGTTCCTCTGTGACTTTGGCACTTTGCACCAAAAAAAAGTTCCTCTGTGACTTTGGCACTTTGCATCAAAAAAGTTCCTCCATCAGAACTCAGATCAGCGGCAGAGATTGTCCATTACAGTTTGTATTTGTGTATGTTACCTGTACTTATTTAATTAAAAGTTAAAAAATAGTGTGGAGAGTGAAAGATTGTTTAGCTCAGTGTTGTAGATAAAAACAGAAACAGGCACACAGCTGATAAAGCAAAGAAGCTGCTTTTCATCATAATAAATCTGCCCCTCACATTTTCAAAAAAGGCTTTTAGTCCTCACAGACAAAGTTATTGATGGACAGTTTCAGTTCAGTTATTGGTGTTATATGTTTTGTGGTGCTGAAGTTACATTTCAGTGAGATGTCTGGCAGTGTCATGTTTAAAGTAGACCTGCATTGAAATAAATGCAGTCAGATCTTTGGACCAAAAAATGACGTATATTTACACATAAGATCCTTCTGAATGTAGTAAAGTAAATCTGCAAGCCCAGATCTGTCACTCAACAGAGAAATCTTCATTTAAAAATGACAAATTTACAGCTAAAATTTAGCCCTCCGCAAAACTGTCATCACATCCGGGACGCTCCCGAGACGTCAGAAAGAAAACCCTATCCCAGCATGCATTGCACGCGCCAACTGTAATTTGTGGATTTACGTCAGTTTGCATCTGCGCCTTTTTCTTGTCTTATACGGAAGGATCTACTTTTTTTAAAACTTCATATTGTCTTGCGGCACGTTTGGTGAGTACACATTTGTTTTATTTGTGCTTGAAAATGATTTTGGGGGACTTTTTCATACGCCCGTTTGATTGAGTGGTGCCGCATTGAAAATCTACTGTCTTTCACCTCCGGTGTTACCGTCGCGGAGTACCGAGGCGGGACCCGCAAAGAATCCAAGTTATTAAAAAGATATAAACCTCTCTCAGCGGCCACGGAGCTCTGCAGCTCCAATTACCAAGACGTGCGGCGCTGCGGAAAGTCTGTCCTTGCAGCAACAGGTGTCACGGGCCGCTCCGCATCAAAACAGCGAGCGTAGTCTCTGGACTTTTGCCAAGTTGGCTGCACCTCCATTCAGTAGACAGGGACATGGTGCTGGCTGCACAGCAGACACGGGGGCGATGTGAGTGGCCCGCTTCAGCGTTTATCGAGCACGCAGACTCAGTAAGCGCAGCGGAGGCAGAGAGCGAGGCGTCGGGGAAGAACGTCGCCCGCTGTCGATGTCGCCGCTGATCTGAGCATGCAGAACTGTATCTCGCATTCATTGCAGCTTACTTTTGGATGCTGAAGCCAGGACGTGTATAACGGTAACATTACTAACAGATAAAATCAATTTCAATGCGGGATCGGACTGAAGGCAGGAGCGCTCAGTCTTCTGCCGGACGTCACTGCAATGACCCGGATGTATAAACAGTTTTTGCTGAGGGCCAAATTTTAGCTGCAAATTTGTCATTTTTAAATTAAGATTTCTCCGCTGAATTACAAATTTGGGCTTGCAGATTTACTTTACTGCATTCATGAGGGTCTTATAAATACATATCAGCTATTTCTTTCTGAGATCTGACCACATTTATTTCAATGCAGGTCTACTTTAAGAAACACACAGTTAATGTTAAAGGACAATTTGTTGTATTCAAAAAGTGACGTTACATGATTTAAGTGAAATGTTTGTAAATAAAAACAAAGCTAATGATCTTGGGAGCAGTTAGTCAAAAAGAAAGGAACAAATGATGAATAAAACATGTTTTCAAAGTCATAAAACTGTAATGGTATCATTAAGTATTCATGTCGGTACTCTGTATCGATGAGTACCAAAATGTATGTACTCATACTTGTATTTAGTCTGGAAAAAAGTGGTATCGGTGCATCCCTAGGTGGAATATCCAACATCACGCAAAGGTTGAAGAGGTTAAAGAAGAACTAACAGATCTGTGAGAGCCAGAATTCTTGCTGGTTGGTAGGTTAACAAATACTTTCATGCAATACAATGCAAATTCATTATTTAAAAATCATGCAATGTGATTATCTGGATTTGTTTTTTTTTTGTTTTGTTTTTTTGCTCTGTCCCTCACAGTTGAAATGTGCCTACGATAAAAATTACAGACCTCTACATTCTTTGTAGGTGGGAAAACTTGCAAAATCGACAGTGTATTTTCCCCACTGTATATCCCTCATATGTCAACAGTGGGTCAGCTATTGTATGAACTATTGAGATCCGAGAACTCATGGACATGGAGCCACCCACAACAGGAGGTGTTTCAGCATATCAAAGACATCCTATCTACATCTCCACTACCAAACGTCTATGATGTGAACCGACCTACAGCTGTCTCAGCAGACACCAGCAGCTATGGCATCGGAGGTGTGCTACTGCAGCAACACGATGGAGACTGGAAACCAGTTGTATATGGTTCATGCTGACTGTCAGATGCTGAAACCAGATGTGCACAGATCAAACAAGAATTTCTGGCAAGCATCTGGGCATGTGAGAGGTTTGAAAAGTAACTTGTTGGCCTTGGGAACTTTAAATTGGTCACTGATCATCAGCCTTTAGTGCCACTGATGAATAAAAAGGATCTGGATAATGTTCCTGTACGATGTCAGAGACTTTTGATGAGAGTTATGAGGTGTAAGTCTACTGATGAATATGCAACAGGCAAGACCCTATGAGGTCTGTCCATAAAGTATCGTACCTTTTTATTATTTTTTTTAAACTATATGGATTTCATTCATGTGTTTTCACGTCAGACAAGCTTGAACCCTCATGCGCATGCGTGAGTTTTTCCACGCCTGTTGGTGACGTCATTCGCCTGTGAGCACGCCTTGTGGAAGGAGTGGTCCCGCCCCGTTGTCGGATTTTCATTGTCTGGAAATGGCGGAATGATTTGGGGGTTTTTTCCATCAGAATTTTTTCAGAAGTGGTTAGAGACTGGCACCTGGAAACCATTCGAAAAATTTATCTGGCTTTCGGTGAAAATTTTACGGGCTTCACAGAGAATAAGGTCTGTAACTACAGCTTTAAGGACGGCCCACAATGGTGCTCGGTGCGCTGCGCTCCGAGCCGCGACGACAGGCACGAACCACCGGATTATTTCTAAACGGATGGCTGTGTGGAGCTAGGACCGTCGTGTGCACTTTCTCTGGTTATCACAAGAGCTGGACATCAACCATTTTCTGGCAGATTTCACTTTTAACAAGAGATTTTGTCGTGGAAAGCCGCGCGGAGGCTTTGTGCGTCACGACCGATTCGCTGTTTGAGCGAGACAAAGGAACACCTCCGTTTCGGCGTGTCAGAGGACAAGTTGGGACATGCCTATCTCGGCTTTCAATGCTTACCAGTCGAGTGAGTTATAAGAGAAATTGTGGAGAGCTGGGCATGTCTGACTGCGAATGACGTCACCGACAGGCATGAAAAAACTCACGCATGCACACGAGGGTTCAAGCTTGTCTGACGTGAAAACATATTAATCAAATCCATATAGTTTAAAAAAAAATAAAAAGGTACGATACTTTATGGACAGACCTCGTATATTAAGTCTGAATAGCCAGAATATGTAGGAAATGTCCCTATTGCCATCAGAGAATATTAGGTTCTTAAACGTGAACTGTCAGAGTACAATGGAATTGTCATGAGAGGCAATCATATGCTTATCCCATCCACTTTGAGAGCTGACATATTAGATCGAATACATGATGGACACCAAGGCCTGTCCAAATGCAGAGAGCTGGCTAACACATCCATGTGGTAGCCCGACATCTCATGTGACTTTCATGACCTGCCGTGAGAGTAGACACACACAGTGTAAGGAGCCCCTCATCTCGATCCCTTTACCAAATAGGCCCTGGAAAAGACTTGAAACTACAGGTGTCTGTCCAGCTGAAATGCTCATGGGCAGAAAGATTAAAATGACACATCCCACGCTTGAGTCTAATCTCCAACCTCAATGGCCAAATCTTCGAGCCATCAGGATTAAAGATGCAAGAAAAACGAAAAGAAACAGGAGAAGCAGAAACTAGCTTTCTAGTTTGACCTGTGGCATCGGGCAAAACCCCTGCCGTTGCTGAATCCAGGTGATCCTATCCTCACCAAACTGGACACTTGGGAAGCTCCTGATTTCTTAAGCGTTAAAACGTTCTTAAGGGCTACTTCATACATGGTACAAATGTGGTCGTATTGCGCATGAAGTGCGCATGAAGCAGGACTCGTATGCAATAAGTGTAAAATCAAAGCTGCCTCCAACGCCCCATACACCTGTTGCTACAACCATTTTCGCACACCAGCGGGTGAAAAACAGAGAGTGCCCTGTGAGAGCCCATCGATCCCTCTCGCGGCAGGTGTCAGCCAAATTCGAGGTGATACACATGAACAACTAACACCGCTCACTTGGCACTTAGAAAATGTGTGGCCATTCGCACTGTTAGCACGAAAACAGTCAGCAGACAATCACTTTCGAGCTAGCTGGATGTGAAATTTGTCTAAGTGCCCCACGACTGTGGAGTTGCAAAGCAACACACGTGGTGCATGTGTCTCGCACATGTATGCGTGTGTCGCGCCCCCTCCCTCACAACACCCCCCCAACACATGTGGTGTGCCGGGGGGGGGCACACTTTCATAAAATGCTTATATGTATGTACAGAACTGATCACATGGGGGCCAAACAGCCAGGTCTGAGCACACACAGCATGGGGAGGGGCCTGTCAGCTGATCACAGCACACTGACAGCTGGATGACGGCTCAGTGCACACATTACAAACACAGAAGCCAACGCCAGGACAGCTGTATAAATAATTACGACAATGCCTACGTGTGCAATTACATAACAAATGACAAAAATGAATCACCACATAACACAGAGAGTGACATGTTGGTCTGGGCGCTGAACAGACAAGGGGGGGCGTGTCTGTTCACAGCAGCTGCTGTTGTGATCTGTGCTCCTGGATGTCCCAGCTGGAGAACACATACTGTGTTTTGAAGGACGTGAACTTACAACATTCTTCCATGAGGCGTGTGTCTCTGCCTGCTGTCCTCACGTGGAAATACATAAAAACATATATTGCTTTTGCAACTGGCTGGAGAGCGTGCACAGCATGCATATTGACAGGCTGTCCCTGCTGGAACAGACCGTCAGTTCATGTGGACACGCAGCAGGTGATCTGGATGCCACATCTGTCTGACAAGACACGTGTCCTGTGAGCGGCGTACCACAAGACCATATGCCAAGCCAACAGTGTAACATATACGTCACTTTCAGTCACATATGAGCAGAAATACGGTGTAACAAATGCCATTTTGTCAGTTATCATGCCGCTTTTTTCCTTTTTTTTTTTTTTTAAATATGTTTATATGCTTGTTGATTTTAGCCATTTCACACTCCTGTTATAAGACAGTGATTGTACTGGTAAAGTTTCCATCTGATAATCAGAGCTTGCAGGTTCGAATCCCTTAAGTGCCATTTATTTACTTTTTTTTAACCAGGGTTATTTAACCGCGAGGTTCTGTATTGCATCCTCTATTATTTATTCTTTTCATCAGCCCAGTGATATTCACTAAGTATACAGTGGGTTTTTATTTTATTTTTCTTCACATCAGTGGCGGGATGTGGTACGCCACATCCCAGCTGCTTGCACTGTGTTCCTGCTCACACGACACCGTCGCAGCGGGATCGTGCATGCCTGCCCGTCGGCTCAGTGTTTTCATGGTTCGCTTATAAGTTGTTCCGCCGTGATTTGCCATGATTTGTACTTATTCTTACTATGTGTGAAAGGGCCCTAACCTAAAAGTAGCATGTGGGCACCGCATACTTTACAGTGAATGTGTGCATTTCACACATAGACGGTCAGCCAGAGGGGATGGATGTTACCGAAAAAGTGGCAAAGGCTACCATACCTTTAATGAAAGCCTGGAATCTCAGCTTTTCAATGATATGTGATGGCCATCTGAGAAGAGTAGCTGTTACAAGTCATCATACAAATGTAAACTAAGGTTGAGAATATTATGTGTACGAACCAGAGCAGAACAGTGAGATGGATGAAAATCTAAAAACGGTATAACAACAAATGAGACCTGGATTCCTATGTTTTGGGGTTTGGCAAACCCAATTATGACATTGGCATTGCTATAAAAGGTCAAAGTCATGACCTTTTGGTATGGTCAATGACTTTTTTTTTTTTTTTTTTACATTTTCGCACAAATGATTTATTTTTATATTATTTATTTTGTATTTATAATTTTTCTGCTTAAGAAGAATGAAAATGTCTGTAAGTCCTTTCAGAAGGTTGGGGCAGACTGGTCTGTGACACCTGAGTTGTATGCATCCTTACAAGAACAGCTCCAAGTCCAGAATCACCAACATCAATGAAATGAGGTATGCATTTGTGCAAAGAAAGGCATAAAATCCTAGCAATTACCTCCACGCTCAGATTCTCTCAGGAAGCACTGTCTCAGAGCTAACTGTTAAAGTGCTGTCTGGAGGAGATGCCTCGAAAACAACCCCAAAGTTCCTTCCTCAGTTGTGCATGTGTGGCCTAGAGCTGATCAAGGTGGCGACTTGCAGCTCTCTATACACCGGTTCATTGTCCCCACTGGTCCACAAGCAGTACTTGAGTGTCACTCCATCTTGTCAGTGTGTTACCAACAGTGTTTCCCCGCATGTCACGCACTGATGCAGCGGAGATACCCGACTCACCATAGACTGACTTTCAGTCAGAATGAGCTGTTTGTGCAGAAATGTGACAGTCTGGGTGTGAGACTGGGTTGCCGTTATGTATCTAACAGAAATAACCATAAATGCCCTAATTCAACTTAACTAAAGTTATTTCAACTTAACTAGAGAAGCCTTTTGGTGTTAACTCAGTTGAAAGTGGAATTAACTAAATTGAAATAACTGAATTGAAATAAAAAATCTATGCAAAAAAAATGCCATCAATTTGTCTCATTGAGACAGCAGTTCCTTTTTTCGAGTGTTCCATGAATGCACGTTTTACACACACTGTAAGCACACTGCACCGTCCATCCCTCTTTGGTGTGTTTGACTCTCATTAGAAAATAAGGCAGTCATTTTTAAAGTATGGATTCAATTAGCGATTTCTGCAGCGTTTCCCCAAGAGCTTTTCATTATACCCTCCCCTTTTTGCTCTGCACTCTTGTCTGTACAGGTATCAAGTTTCTATCTTCAAGTTTTCCCTCCTTACTTTTCTTTAATAAATGTTTAAGTGTGTCCCTGCAGCTTCGAGGTAATTACTGTGCAGTAGCAGCTCAGGTCGGTCCTTTGGGGAAACAAGGGAGGGGAGAGGAAGTATGCATGCAAAGGGAGGAATGAGCTGTTCACGCTCAGCTGTGCAGCAAGACAGATAGAAAGGACTTTATATTCACAACACTGAGGAAATTATACGTAGAGGGAAAAGTTGTATTTAACTAAATCAGAGCATCAGCTGACGTTCACTGTGGAAATGTTTATGGGTGGGCGGATATATATGTTTAATCACATTATGCTGTCAATGTTATGCTGGTCAATATTTTGTCTCCCTTACTTTCTCTTATGATGAACATAATCGATGAGCCTTCATTTTCAAAACTAGGGTTCTCCAGCTTGTTAGCCTATACTCACATTTAGTAGACAGTATACAGGGAAAATAGCATTGATTCCTTTTATTTTTTCTTTAGTCTTCCTGATGTCTTCCAAAATGCAAAAAAAAGTCAGTACGTCCCATTTGGGCTACTGTATCATCATGGTGCTGCAAGGTGGTGGCCTCCATGAGAGGGTGTGCTCCCATGTAGAAATGAATACTTATGCTAAGCTCATGAAAACACATCTGTTTGTTGTTGCAGGTAATATACGAGGTCTGTTAGAAAAGTGTCCGACCTTATTATTTTTTTTAAACCATATGGATTTGAATCACGTGTGATTACATCAGACATGCTTGAACCCTCGTGGGCATGCGAGAGTTTTTTCACGCCTGTCGGTTACGTCATTTGCCTGTGGGCAGTCTTTGAGTGAGGAGTCGCCCACCCTCTCGTCGATTTTTTTTTTTTCTTTTTTTTCATTGTTTAGGAATGGCTCAGAGACTGCTGCTTTGTTTGATAAAAATTTTTTCAAAACCTGTAAGGCACAACTGAGTGGACACCATTTGATAAATTCAGCTGGTTTTCGGTAAAAATTTTAACGGCTGATGAGAGATTTTGGTCTGGTAGTGTCGCTTTAAGGACGGCCCACGGCGCCTGACGGCGATCTGGGCTTCAAGGCGGCAGCGTCTCGCCGTTTCAAGTTGAAAACTTCCACATTTCAGGCTCTGTTGACCCAGTAAGTCGTCAGAGAACAGAGAACTTTCAGAAGAAGTCGGCATGAGGAGTTTATTCGGACATTCCATTGTTAACGGACATTTTGTAATGAAAGAACGTGCGGGCAGAGTTGCATGTTGGGCCGAACCCGACCGCGGGGGTTCGCGACAGGAAAAACACATCCGTTGGAAACCTTAACGGGCAAGTTGGAACATGCCCAAGCTGTTAATTTCTCAGTTACTCACTTGTTGAAAGCCATCAAAAGCCGCCTGAATTTTACAAATGGTTTTCAACACGGAGGTGTTTTTCCTGTCGCGGCGCACACAGATTTGCGCGCACGTCTTTCATTAAAAAATGTCCTTAAACAGTGGAATGTCCGCATAAAGTCCTCATGCTGGCCTCTTCTGGGTGAATTAAGCCTTAAATTAGGATGTTTTCAGGTCGAAACAGGCCAACAACGGTGCCTGGAAGCGCTGCGCGACGTCCCGCTCTGTGGGAAGTCCTTACAGCGACAGAAACACCCCATAATCTCTCATCAGCCATTAAACTTTTCACCGAAAACCAGCTAAATTTCTCGAATAGTGTCCACTCGGATATTCCTCACAGGTCCAGAAAAAAGTTTGATAAAGCAACGGGCGCCGTCTCGAGCAGCGTGTGAAACAAAGGAATTCAGCCGAGAGGGCTGGACCACATCTCACTCAAGGCCTGCCCACAGGGAAATGACGTCACCGACACGCGTGAAAAAACTCACGCATGCGCACGAGGGTTCAAGCATGATTGGTGTAATCGCACATCATTCAAATCCATATAGTTAAAAAAAAAATAAAAGTGTCGGTTTCTTATCTAATAGACCTCGTACACTAATGAACAGATGGTTATGAATACTATATTCCATTCCCACGAATAAACACACCCAAATCCTACACATGGTGGCTCTAAACTTAAATGATGTGGGTAGACGGGTTTATATGGCCACATCCACAAACTAATAATTAATTTGATTAATTGGTAAATACACTGAAAACAACATAACATGCTTTTGTTTTTCCTTTTCTGTGTGAACACAAATAGCACCAGGTTGCCGCTTTTGGAGTAGTGCCTCTGGTCACAAGTTCAGGTCACATAATTTGCTCTGGCCCAAACAGCAACAGAATCACTCCAGTGTCACACCTGCAGACGGTTTCTCTTATATTATTAATATTTAAGCAACAAGGCCTGACACACAAAAACAACACAAAACCTTGGTGTAGGTGCTCACTTTCTGTTGTGAATGCGTGCAGGGAATCAACCACGGCAGCCGGATCATTACTTTAATGTGCACGTTCTCTGACCTTAAACATGCAGAAGCCTAAAGAAGATTTTAGGCTGGATTATGAGAACTGCATACCAGATATGGCATTGGTTCATTACAGTGAAAGCTGCTCAGCCAGTGGCTGAGCCAAAAATTATCTTTCATGAATGTGGCCTTTATTTTTTCTGACCTTCATCAATAATATCTATATTATAATAGCCAAGTGACCTCTGTGTGCATGTGTGCGCGCATGTGTATGGTTTCGATCATGTGGAAACCCAGGAGAGCTGGCATTTGCTGTTTGGTATGCTTATATATTTTGGGTCAAGGATGAATGCTGCATAAACAGAAAGTTGATAGGACAAATATTTTGGAGAAATTGGCAATTTTACCTAAACAGTAAACGATGAACATTGCACCATGGGAGTTTGGGGTTTTGGGGGTTTTAAATTTTGTTATTGTGGTTCATGTGAGTTTAACAGTGTTGTTAGTGTTGTTGATTTATTGTGTTTTTGTAGTTCAATTGGTTTAGTCCATTTAGTTAACATCACAGTTATATTTGGAAAGTGCTTTGAGCGTCTGATGCAAATGGAAAAACACTATATACGAGTAAATGCAGTCCATTTACCATTTAGTTAAGTCTCATGTTGCTGTTACCATGAGTGACTTAAGTCTCATGTTGCCAGTACCATGACTGAAAAGTGTGTTGCGTTTAATGTCTTCCACAACCGTCTCTGCGCATGTCTCAAATTAGAAGCATCTGCTTGTGGCAGAATGCTGGCGTGCGTGCGTTCGTACGTATAACCAGTGGTGGGCACAGTTCAGCTAATCCAATAGCAGATAATTATCAACGCTAATGTTTTTGCTAGCAGATTAGCTTTTCAGATAAGTTTTAAAACCATCATCGGACCAATTATCTTCTGATAAATTTAGTTCCGGTAACTTTCAACCTGATAATATATATTTTTTTGTTGGTAAAACGTTTGTAAACCCTAAAATCAAACATTTTAGTCCATCTGTTGTGTGATTATTTATGGCAGACAGGCTGTTGCTTGCTGATGACGTCACCATTAAGCGCAAAACGTGATTGGCCGGTAGACGCATGGAGAATTGTCGGTAGTGTAGTTCAGGTTCACTTTGGACGTTACAGTGTTACCGTCCCCTGTCCCTTGGAAATCTCCGGCAAAACCCATCACACATCGTGCAAAAAGAATTATATAAATATCTAAAGGACACTGGATTACTTCATCGCATCTAAACAAATGACTATGGCTGCCAGGAGTTAAGGTTTTGTCAAATTGAGGTCTAAGGTTTTAAAAATGTTCTGGACTCACACACCATTCCAACTCTTTATACAAGTTTTGCTTAATTTATTACCACCCTTGAAAAATGTCAGCTACCTATTTTGTAAACACTACAGCCTGTGGATCCCCACGGGCAACACACTAGTTACATTTTAATTGCTGTCTGCCTATCTCTGATTGTCAGCAGAATATCTCAAAAGAACATGAAATTTGGTACAGAATTAGTCTTTTAAATTCTAATGTTGATGCTAATCAAACATCTTGAAGAGACCGAAGATCCTGATTACAGAGTGTACTGTTCTCTCTGTGCGTTACGTAGCTTAACCAATGTTACCACATTAAACAGTAAGACAAAGTCACGTATTTTACCTTGAGCCAGGATATGTGCGCCTTGCTCCTTTATTCTCTCATTATGTGGTGAAATACCAAGAGTGAAACTGTAGCATAGAAAAAAAATACAGAAAGTTAGTTCTGAGCAGTACAGCAAGTCGCTATGCTAATCAGTATTGAATCAGGCTATTTTTAGAATATGCATGAGAAAGCACAAAAAGTTAACACTAAGATAGTCCACCATCAGGGCATAGCTAGTATGTACACGTAAGTCCACACATTACATTAACTCATTAACATGACTGATAACTTGACTTTCCTGTTGAATAAACCATCAAACTTTATTTTGTACAACATCATACTAAGTATGCATGTTCATTTATATCATAGGATACATTATTGAACTTACAGCCATTGCTTTCATGAGCGTAAGGAAGTTTACGATGTTCACCGTCTGACGACCACACCCCTCTACTGCAGCTGGACGTTCACAAGAGGTATTCACCTTATTCAGCCCCGCCCACTTTTACAGCAGAGGCATTTCCGTTTTGGATTAGGACTTCCGCTGAGCGGTGTTTTCAATACAGAACAACGGAAGATATGACATGAATAGAAACAAAAACCTTTTTGAAAAGCTCAAAGGGATCGACTCACCCACGGGTCATAACAGAGTGAGAAGATGACATGAAAAAAGTGGCCCTCGATTATTTTTAACTACTTTGTGTTGTCACTCAGCGTGGACAGTTTCGCTATGAGGAACTATGAGCTTTGCACCACACAGCACCGCTGAAGCTCGTATAAAAGCACAATCGAGTTAAAATACTACCCGACAAGTAGCATCATCGTAATGCCAAGATTACGTAACGTTAATATACGTATGGTGTTATTTCATGCAGTGTTTGGTTGTATCAAATGCCAGAAAATGAGTAAATAAGATAGCAGCTAATGCTACAAACACAGCTTACCCGTTTGTCTCACTAGCATCCGCCGTGGCTTCTTCTTCGGAGTGTTATAGTCCAATAATTTCTCTGGGTAAAGATCCAGTGGTGTGGGGTTTTTTTCTCCATAAAATGAAAAGAACAGACCTAGGGACGTCTGGGTGGATTTTTCAAATTCAGCGCCTTTAGCCAGCACCGGAGATCCTCGTATTTCAATGGAGGAGCACTCAGATCTCTCCTTTCCATGTTCAAAACAATGTTCTGAAAGTGATAGTTTTCTCTTCTTCCAGTTGTTGTGGCACCTACAAACTGAACAATTAATGCTGGTCATGTTCAGACACTTCTAGTGTACTGTGTTCCCACGTAGCTAATCATTGACGCAGTGGCAAACCGGAAGTTGCCTGACAAAATGCCGCCGCCCACCCTGACTTCCTGAATAAGGTGAATAAGCAAACCATGCAGCCTGCCATCACACTTCAAAATAAAAGTCCAGCCCTCTGTAGAACCATTTCTTTGTGTGTGTGTGTGTGTGTGTGTGTGTGTGTGTGTGTGTGTGTGTGTGTGTGTGTGTGTGTGTGTGTGTGTGTGTGTGTGTGTGTGTGTGTGTGTGTGTGTGTGTGTGTGTGAGAGAGAGAGATTCCTCAATGCAAATATTCTAACTATTCAATACACCATTAATGATCATTTAAACCATCTTAAATCCTGTACAGAAATCAGGGCAGAACACAGAGTATCAAAGCAGTCAGCATCAGAGACCAAGATCAAACGTCAACGTTCAGGATAAAAGCACAGTGATCAGGATCAAACATTATCAGCATTCAACAACTGAATGCAAATTACACAATGGGGGTTCCTTAATCAGCGTCTGCATCTGGTCCCCGGGCGCTGGACTGTGGCTGCCCACTGCTCCTAGTGGTTAGATTGTGTCTAATTGTAATTAGGATGGGTTAAATGCAGAGGACAAGTTTCGTTGTATGTATATATACTCAACAAAAATATAAACGCAACACTTTTGATTTTGCTCCCATTTTGTATGAGATGAACTCAAAGATCTAAAACTTTTTCCACATACACAATATCACCATTTCCCTCAAATATTGTTCACAAACCAGTCAAAATCTGTGATAATGAGCACTTCTCCTTTGCTGAGATAATCCATCCCACCTCACAGGTGTGCCATATCAAGATGCTGATTAGACACCATGATTAGTGCACAGGTGTGCCTTAGACTGCCCACAATAAAAGGCCACTCTGAAAGGTGCAGTTTTGTTTTATTGGGGGGGATACCAGTCAGTATCTGGTGTGACCACCATTTGCCTCATGCAGTGCAACACATCTCCTTCGCATCATCCGTGAAGAGAACACCTCTCCAACGTGCCGAACGCCAGCGAATGTGAGCATTTGCACACTCAAGTCGGTTACGACGACGAACTGGAGTCAGGTCGAGACCCCGATGAGGACGACGAGGATGCAGATGAGCTTCCCTGAGACGGTTTCTGACAGTTTGTGCAAAAATTCTTTGGTTATGCAAAGCGATTGTTCCAGCAGCTGTAGGAGTGGCTGGTCTCAGACGATCTTGGAGGTGAACATGCTGGATGTGGAGGTCCTGGGCTGGTGTGGTTACACGTGGTCTGCGGTTGTGAGGCTGGTTGGATGTAATGCCAAATTCTCTGAAACGACTTTGGAGACGGCTTATGGTAGAGAAATGAACATTCAATACACGAGCAACAGCTCTGGTTGACATTCCTGCTGTCAGCATGCCAATTGCACGCTCCCTCAAATCTTGCGACATCTGTGGCATTGTGCTGTGTGATAAAACTGCACCTTTCAGAGTGGCCTTTTATTGTGGGCAGTCTAAGGCACACCTGTGCACTAATCATGGTGTCTAATCAGCATCTTGGTATGGCACACCTGTGAGGTGGGATGGATTATCTCAGCAAAGGAGAAGTGCTCACTACCACAGATTTAGACTGGTTTGTGAACAATATTTGAGAGAAATGGTGATATTGTGTATGTGGAAAAAGTTTTAGATCTTTGAGTTCATCTCATACAAAATGGGAGCAAAACCAAAAGTGTTGCGTTTATATTTTTGTTGAGTGTATGTGCAATGACATTAAAGGCTCTATTCCTGAGTTCCTTACCTTATATTAGTTAGCTAATCTTTGGTAAGGCAAATACTCACTCAATCATCTTCAACCACTTATCCGTGACTGGGTTTCGGGAAGTAAGGCAAATACTCCTTACAAATACCCTATGTATAATGTAAGCTCAGTCATTTGGTAGAGAATATTGATATCTGCTACATTCTATTGAAAAATGCCAGGAATTTAAATGTAGTTAGTTAAGCTGTATGTTAAGGCAAACGTTTGCAGTTCGACAGTAAAGTGTGTTAAACAAACTAGTTAGCGACATAATTAACCTACTACAGTATCTGGTTTGTGCCACGCAATGGACCAGAGATTTAAAGGAGCCATTACAATGATGGCAGTGAGGCAGGTATGGTCTGAAATCTTATCACAGGATTTTTCCAGGCATGAATATGGGGAATATATTGTAAAATTTATTCAACCCTAATTCCAGTGAAGTTGGGACATTGTGTAAAATGTAAATAAAAACAGAATACAATGATTTGCAAATCCTCTTCAACCTATATTCAATTGAATACACCACAAGGCATGATATTTAATGTTCAAACTGATAGACTTTTTCTTGTAATTGCACTTCACAAGACTACAGTGCATCCAGATAGTATTCACAGCCCTCCACTTTTTCCACATTTTATGTTACAGCCTTATTCAAAAATGGAGCAATGCCCACACACGCACACAAACAGGAGCAGGCCCAGCGCCAGAAAAAAAAATTAAGGGGGTGCCCCCCCCCCCCCCCAAAAAAAAAAGTGCGCACCGGAGGGGACGTGCCTCTGACAGTGCGTAATGAATCGGGTGCACTCCTGGAAAGCTCGTGTATTTAGGCTACACCGTTGTAAGAGACTGACTGAGTAAGAGTAAAGAGTGATGACAGTATTTTTTTTTTATCTTTATTTGAACGTATAGACCCTCGGTCAAGTGATCTCCTGCATACCACAAAACCAAACCAACAACTGATCTGAGAAACGACTCGAGACAGTAGATTAACCCCACATACAGCCCTCCATCACAAGCGCAAACACAGCGCAATTGGGCATGACAGTCACACAACGGGTCAAAGATAAACCTTTCATGTAGATATATTTACAACAATACTTAACTTTTATCTTACCATAAAAGTCCATATCTTAACATAAAATTCTGTGTGGAAACTGGATGCTAGCCTACCTCAGAAGAGTTGAAGCCTTCAGTTGGATGCCGCGTTGAATCTTCTGAGGACATCTCGCCGCTCTCCATTGAATTTCCTGGTTAGGTCATTCTCAAATGCCAGCCTTATTAGCCGTCGTGGCTCGTGAGGGTTCTGTGCGGCTGAAGCAGCGCTACAAGCGTCTACGCACTGATTACCTTTTGCACTGTCGATGAGCAAACACCAGAGAGAGCAAACAATTCTCTCATGTAACGTCTTATGTTTTTTTTTGTGTGTTCCCTCGCAATAACCTAATATCATATTAAAGTTCATGCCAATCAGCGCGCACAGTGAGTGGAATCAGGCTGAACGTATATGCGCGCATGCACACACAGCAGACAACAGCAGGATTTACAACAAATAAGGGAGTAAGTTGCTGCACCTTGCACAGCTGTATGACTCCGTATGAAATATAGTTTATTTATACAACAGTGTAAGTAGCAACACCTGTTATGAATGTTATGTTTTCTTTTTTACCGTCCTCTCATGAATCATGTTGTCTGCTGTGTGCGCGCGCGCATATACGTTCAGTCTCCCCCCACCTGATTTCACTCACTGTGCACGCTGATAGGCATGAAATAATTTTTTTTTAAAAGAAAACAAAAAAGCTTCCGACGTGTGGTTTTTGAACATACAATGTGATCAGTCAGATCGCATCAGAGCATCAAGCCGTACAGTGTGAGAACATGAATCGTGCGCTCTGAAGTTTTAAACCCTGCGGTTTTGTCGCACAGTTTGAGCTGGAGCCAAGTACGGTTGAAAATATCGTACAGCCTAAGTTTGCCTTTTGTTCATGCAGCATGCTGCGTTTGTGATCACTGAGCACTCTTTTTAATGTTGAGAAAGAGTTCTCGCAGTAACTGGACTTGACGAATCCCAGGAAATCCAGCTCTGACACTGCTTGAATAAATCGAGCATGCTTTAGTTCGTCCACCTTGCCATAATCGCTGGACTCAGAATCCTTGCCCTCTGCCGCACTGACAAGTGCAACCCTCAACCTATCAAATCGCTTGAACACAGACACACCATATCCGTTTGTTTTAAAATTAATTACTTTAGTTAATTAATTTGGTTTATTTGTTAAATATGTGATATTATTGAATAACTAATATTTTGCTATATTTTCCATTATTTCTTTTTCTTTCTTTTTTATTTTTTGATAACTCTCACATTCGAGGGGGCAGGGTTGATGATGTGAGTGGGCGTCGCCCCAAACGCCCCCTTGTGGCACCGGGTCCGAACAGGAGGAAGAGCACACCCACGCACACACTCACACTCATCCAAGAATGCAGACACACACACACACACACACACAAAATGATAGACAGGTAACAGGGACTCACACAAAGGGTACAGACACGGGTAGACAGGACAGGACACATGACCAAGCGTAAAACGGAGACAACTCAAAAACCCACAGACCAAAACCCCAACACTAGTATTATGAATACTTTCTGGATGCACTGCACATAAAAAATGTTTTTGTTGTTGTTCTTTATTTGTTTACCTATTGTGAGCAGTCCAAGTCTTAATTAGGGGCTTAGACCACCCCAGTACCCCCTTTTAACTTAGACAAAAAGTGGGGCTATACAGGATTTGTTTTCATGACGGTGATGTAAATATTTTTGCACCCTAAAAGTACAGGGGCACTCAATTACAAAATACCAGTTCTGTATAATGGGGCTTTATCCAAACTATAATTCTTTTTCACGTCAACAGCTTTTATATTCTAGAGGGAGAGCGAGCGTTCAGTAATTGTCATCAAGCTTTGCTGTCCTCAGCAGCAGGGATGGGAGGGGCACAGCAGAGCAGCAGCACTAAACATGAACTGCAATCTCACTGAGCGCAGACGAATAAATCCGAGGCAACGCACAGATCAGACAGTGAAATGAAAGAGAATCAAAGGATCTGATTGCAGATACTGTTGTGTTTTTGTTTTTTTGTTTTGTTTTTTTTCCTTGGATGCTGATGTCTGAAGATGGGACATGTAGGTCTCCGATGAGACCCGACTAATTTTTGCAGCTCCAGCCTGGGTTTGGAGGATGTACTGGGGCTTCCTCAGGAAGACTTCTACATCGACTCAGCAGCAGGAAACTCTGCTGTTGCTTGATGCTCTTTCTGCTTGTATGGGTGTAAATTTAAGGTGTTATGCTCAGCAGAGACATGTTGCCTTTAGGGTGGCATTATGCATTATTTAGACGTGAACTAGAACAGAAGCAGTTAATGTGCTAGCTGCATTTCACTGAAATTAAGCAGCTTTTTTATTTAAGGGAATCCAGCAGCCTGGAGATAATGGGCCGCTATTTTTAAAAGCAGACACACACCGATTCAGCATAAGACTCAGCAGGCATAATTGTTGGAGGGGAGCAGTGGTGTATTCTGCACTGGCGCAGAATGTTCATGTCCGTGTGGTATGCCAAAAAGGTGGGCTGCAGGTTCCTCAATAATTTCCGGAAAGCCAAGAGACGTCGACGTCATCACATGGTATGCACGTTTTCATTTATGGCATGATACAGTCATGATGGTTTGGACAGTTAAAGTACCATTTGTGAGATATTTGTGTTTATCTCTGTTATACTGTCATGTGGACGTTTTTGTGAAATATATCAACACACATGAGGTTGCACAAGTACACTATAACTCTCACGAACGCACCACCTCCTGCACTTATACAGGGTTGAGTGGAATAGGAAGATGATGCATTACATAACATATAGATAGATAGTTGCACAATTGTATGTGATCAAGTCTTCACATTTACTGTTCTGTTTACCTGTTTAGTAAGTATGAAATTGTTGTCTCCTGCAGTAGTTAAAAAAAGTTTCAGAGAATTGTTCAGATTTTCACACTGTTATTTAGTGTCAAAGCTCAGCATGGCTTTCAGCGTTAAAGCGTCTGTGCGATTTATGGTTTGTATCCACTGCTGGCTCAAACATGACATCATTCTCTCTGATGATAGTAAAGTTGGTTACGTATTCAGCAGAGACTGTAAAAATAGACAAACCCTCAGCCATCGGTCTTGTCTCAACCGAGAAAGGGCTCAGAGCCAATCCTTGATGTAATCCCATCTCTGACTTGAATGCATCCATCATTCCTACTGCGCAGTTCACCGCTGCCAGCCACACTGTCCTTGTACATATCCTGCACAACCCTCACATACTTCTGCCACTCCAGACTTACAGTGCATCCAGATAGCATTCACAGCGCTCCACTTTTTCCACATATTATGTCACAGCCTTATTCCAAAATGGATAAAAAAAAAAATTCTCAAAATTCTACATACTGTACCCCATAATGACAATGTTGAAAAAAAAAGATTTTTGCAAATTTCTTAAAAATGATAACTAAGAAATAACATATACATAAGTATTCACAGCCTTTGCCATGAAGCTCATTATTGAGCTCAGGTGCATCCTGTTTCCACTGATCATCCTTGAGATGTTTCTACAGTTTAATTGGAGTCCACCTGGGGTAAATTCAGTTGATTTGACATGATTTGGAAAGGCACACACCTGTTTACATATAAGGTCCTACAGTTGACAGTGCATGTCAGAGCAAAACCAAGCATGAAATCAACAGAATTGTCTGGAGACCTTCAAGATAGGATCATGTCGAGGCACAAATCTGGGGAAGGGTACAAAAACATTTCTGCTGCTTTGAAGAACTCAGTGAACACATTGGTCTCCATCATCCGTAATTGGAAGAAGTTCGCATTCACGAGGACTCTTCCTAGAGCTGACTGCCCGTCTAAACTGAGCAATCAGGAAAGAAGAGCCTTAGTCAGGGAGGTGATCAAGCAACTGATGGTCACTTTGTCAAAGTTCCAGCATTTCTCTGTGAAGATAAGAGAAACTTCCAGAAGGACAACCATCTCTGCAGCAACCCACCAATCAGGCCTGTATGGTAGAGTGGCCAGATGGAAGCCACTCCGTAGTAAAAGGCACATGACAGCCCACCTGGAATTTGCCAAAAGGCACCTGAAGGATTCTGACCATGAGAAACAAAATTCTCTGGTCTGATGAGACAAAGATTGAACTCTTTGGCATGAATGCCAGGTGTCATGTTTGGAGGAAACCATGGTAGGGATGGTGCAGACACCATCCCTACAGTGAAGCATGGTGGTGGCAGGATCATGCTGTGGGGATGTTTTTCAGCAACAGGAACTGGGAGACTAGTCAGGATTGGGAAAAGATGAATGCAGCAATGTACAGAGACATCCTAGATGAAAACCTGCTCCAGAGCGCTCTTGACCTCAGACTGGGGCGACAGTTCATCTTTCAGCAGGACAATAACCCTAAGCACCCAGCCAAGATATCAAAGGAGTGGCTTCAGGACAACTCAGTGAATGTCCTTGAGTGGCCCAGCTATTAAAACAATTTGGTTGAAAGCTCCAGTGCCCCCTATGGTTCCACCATTGAATGCTTTTCATATGCTACACTGAAAGCAGCTGTACATTCTCCATACAGACAACAGGTATAGAGGGGATAAGGCTTTATTCATTTACATTACCTACCAAATATTCATCTAAAATGTGAAAGCCTCAATGCCCATTTCAATGCTTCAATCTGGTGTGTGTGTGTGTGTGTGTGTGTGTGTGTGTGTGTGTGTGTGTGTGTGTGTGTGTGTGTGTGTGTGTGTGTGTGTGTGTGTGTGTGTGTGTGTGTGTGTGTGTGTGTGTACAAAATTTTCTGTCACTAACAAAGATGTCTCCAGTCATCTTCATACTGAGGGACTTTATCCTGTTGTTTTTTGTTGTTTGTTTGTTTGTTGTCAAATGTGACTGAATTTATTTTCAGCATTTCTACACAACTAACAGGAATGGTTTCTTTAGATCATGTTCAAGTCTATTTTTAGGGGAAAAAAAAATGGGATTCAAGACTACTATTTTGCAAGCCAGAATGACACTTTTAATTTTGACAGTGAAAGTCTTTGCTGAGCTGTTTTGCTCGCTGATTTTCCAAGAGAATGTGAAACACATTTGGGAAAGTGAGTGATCAGCAGTAGCTTTACACATTTAACTGTACTGCATACAGCAGCAGAGAAAACTCAACTATCCACAGCAGCTCTCAGCTCACTTTTGTCCTTTAAAGTGTCTCTTCCAGAAATTTCACACTCAGTAGATCCCAGCTTTGGGCGCATGGCTGGGAACTGTGAGCTCTGCTTTTTTATTTTTAGTAATTTAGGCTCACCTGAAGCTGTCATTTTCTGATGACTGTTTATTGTTTACTGTTTTTACCTCTTTACCAAGTGGCAACCTGAGAACGTATGAAATGAGTCCTATGCAAAAGTGCAGTTCCTTAAGTGGCCACTTGAGGCTGGCTCCAAAAGAGTACGTTCCCAATGGACTCTGTGTAAATATGTCCAGCTTCAGAGCAGAAATATACAGGTTTATCACATATTGCAACAAAAATCTGCCCTATACTCATAAACCAGCCCTCATGAGATACAAGAAAAAAATAGGGATGATAAATCGTACACTTGTCCTATCAAGTTTACTGCCCTGGAAACTGTGGCAATAAAATCAGGGTGATACAAATCTTAAAACAGGGTGACACAAAAAAAACCATTGAAAATACCATGCTTTTAATCGCCCCACTTTTCATCCAGTCACCATTTCTGTATCATGTATCATTCCTGTATGTATCTGTATCAGCCCGAGTCCTTGATACAGATACATCAACGCATGATACAGGGCGTGATACATAAACAGACGTGTGATAAGGTATACTTACAGCCTGTGACAAAAAAAAAAAACAAAAAAACGTTTTTGGTCTCTATAAGGCACATTGACACTTGCGCAAATATGATCCCTGCACTGGCATGCAATCTGGCGTGACAGTGAGTAAACCCCTCGTAAATTGTTGTAAACTGTGCGCGGCTGTGTGCCAGCGCGCAAAGAAAATTTTTAAATGTTTTAAACTTTGTGGTTTAAGATATTTTAAGCTATAAAGTTCTGTAAATTTGGGGGCATGGTTGCTTTGAGTGACAGTGGGTGAGGCTAGTGACTCTTTTCGTCTTTAGCTAAGAGTTCGCTGGTAGTGGAGACTGTGTATGTTGTTTTGGAGTATTTTATTACAAACACCTGGAATAATATGGCTTGTTGTGTGGTGAAACATCCTAATGGATCATCTAAGACGTCTCTGTTGCAATATTTGCGCTGAGTGAAACTTGTCGGATTTAATCTTGTATGCTCATGGAGTTAGCACTTTTAGCAGCTGTTGTTAGCTTCACCCATTAGGTCCCATTAATGCACAGTTACTGAAAAAATATGAGGCTCATAACTTCTAATGTCCACAACAAAGTAAATTGTGAGGAGAAACTACTGCGCAGTCCCCAAAATTATGATTTAATATACACTCGAACCAAGGTTAAGTGGGTCGGACTCTATGGAAGCGACATGTTCAGGCATCTTTCGTCGCACGTGGCCCCACCCATGCTCCACCTCTTTATGCATTTAAGCTTTCTCACTCAGCTGCTGTGAACATGGCGCAGCCCGCAGCATCTGCCCTTTTCAGGTTTCAAATCCCGTAAAACTTTGGAGAGGTCGCCGCGCTGCGAGATCTCAGTAACATTGAGAACTGCATTGAGATGCTCTGATCACGCTGCACTTTAACCTCTGCACATGGACAACACCACTAACATTGCAACAGTAAAACTATTTTTATATTGTGCCTAAAACTCATGAATATATTGTCTAGGTTTATAGACATTGTTATTGCATTTGTTTTATGTAAACATGCGAGAATCACAGGCTGTCTCTCCGTTATTTTCAGTGGGAGCTGCTGTGAGCTACGCTCGCTTCCTGATCATGTCATTCTGGGGGAAAGTGAAGTTTGCTCTTTAACGTCTTGATTATTGTTCTTTACAACACTGTTTGTCCTCTTTGTTCCAGACTAATATACTGTATATGTCTGACATTCGATTTGCGCTTATTAAATTCCATGCAGACAAACGTAGCAGACATGGATTATTTGTTATAATTGTTTTAGCAAGTTTTCAGGGTATCATGCATGCAGTTTCTTATTAACATGACGCAAAGCATTAAAAAAAATACATTTTTAATATTCATTTATAATTGTCATCATGTGGATTCTCTGTTATTTTGACTGCAGCGACTCTGGCACGCAAGGGATTATGGGATACATGAAAACCCTGGATAGCCCAGGCCCGACCTTCACATCGGCTGTTCCAGGTCTCCAAACCAATGGGGTGACATCACACAGGCTCTGTCCAGTATATACACAGTCTGTGTTCTTGACATTTAAATTGGCCTCAAACTGTGTGTGTGCAACAAACATGCTTGTATGCAGTTACACTCAGTTTAAAGATGAAGATATTTTTACTTAATTGAGAGAAGAAATACTGTCACTCATTTGCTACTTTATTATTTCACATATTGCCGTGCACACAGAATGTACAAAAGAGTTTTTTGAAACAGGTGAAAAATTACTTGTCACACATTGTAAAAGTAAAATGACTGCAACCAGTGAAAAAAAGATTTTGGAGCTTTGAGTTGTCTTTCATCTGTAGGTTCACATTCTGGCACTTAGCTGGTTGCATATAAATCCATCCCAAGGTAAAGGTCTGAGGCGTGGATGGGTGGCAGCGCTGTCTCTGGAGACATTGCAGGGGTTGGATGACTTGAATAGGTGGTGCTAAAATATAGGTGGGCGACAGCAGCCAACACTGTAAATCCTGACAACCATCATGTCCAAAGTCTTGATAGAACTGAGAGCCAGGGAGCAACGTCTTTGTCAGAATCCCTGCAGGGAGACTGCCTGCTCTGGGCTTAGATTTCTGCTGGCTACACTCATTATTTCAGTCTTTAGATACGGATGAATTTGACATGATGCTCAGTGGCACAGCTCACTGCTGGAGTTCTGCACAGGCGCTGCTGTAATCGAACAGCATAGTTAGACCAGCTCTCTGGTGTTTTCACCATTTTCTGTGTACAATCAAGCAGTTTTCTACTTGATCAATTATGGTGATGTGAAGAATGCCAACAGAAGACTTTAAAGATATTTGTAAATGTTAAACCATGACCCTGACTGGGGATGTTGTTGGGCGGTGGAATGAATACTTCGAGGATCTCCTCAATCCCATCGTCACGTCTTCCGAAGAGGAAGCAGAGACTGGGGACTCAGAGGCAGACTCATCCATTACCCCAGGCTGAAGTCACCGAGGTGGTTAGAAAGCTCCTCAGTGGCAAGGCTCCTGGGGTGGATGAAATCCGTCCTGAGTACCTTAAGTCTCTGGATGTTGTGGGGCTGTCTTAGCTGACACGCCTCTGCAACATCGCGTGGCGATCAGGGACAGTGCCTCTGGATTGGCAGACCGGGGTGGTGGTCCCTCTGTATAAGAAGGGGGACCGGAGGGTGTGTTCCAACTACAGGGGAATCACACTCCTCAGCCTCCCCGGTAAGGTCTATTCCAGAGTACTGGAGAGGAGAATTTGACCAATAGTCGAACCTCGGATTCAGGAAGAGCAGTGTGGTTTTTGTCCTGGTCGTGGCACACTGGACCAGCTCTACACCCTCCATCGGATGCTCAAGGGTTCATGGGAGTTCGCCCAACCAGTCCACATGTGCCTTGTGGATCTGGAGAAGGCGTTCGACCGTGTCCCTCGGGGCACCCTGTGGGGATGCTCCGGGAGTACGGGGTCCAGGGTCCTTTGCTAAGGGCTATCCGGTCCCTGTACGACCGCAGCGGGAGCTTGGTTCGCATTGCTGGTAGTAAGTCAAACCTGTTTCCAGTGCACGTTGGCCTCCGCCAGGGCTGCCCTTTGTCACCGGTTCTGTTCATTATCTTTATGGACAGAATTTCTAGGCATAGCCAGGATGCAGAGGGGGTCTGGTTTGGGTACCACAGAATCTTTTCTCTGCTGTTTGCGGACGATGTGGCTCTGTTGGCTTCATCAAATCAGGACCTTCAGCATGCACTGGGGCGGTTTCCAACTGAGTGTGAAGCGTCCGGGATGAAAATCAGCACCTCCAAATCCAAGGCCATGGTTCTCGACCGGAAAAAGGTGCTTTGCCCTCTTCAAGTAGATGGAGTGTCCATGCCTCAAGTGGAGGAGTTTAAGTATCTTGGGGTCTTGTTCACGAGTGAGGGACGGATGGAGCGTGAGATTGACAGACGGGTTGGTGCAGCATCTGCAGTGATGCGGTCGCTGTATCGGACCATCGTGGTGAAGAGAGAGCTGAGTAGGGGGGCAAAGCTCTCGATTTACCGATCGATCTACGTTCCGATCCTCACCTATGGTAATGAGATTTGGCTCATGACTGAAAGAATGAGATTGCAAGTACAAGCGGCCGAGATGAGTTTCCTCCGCAAGGTGGCTGGGCTTAGAGATAGGGTGAGGAGCTCGGTCACTCAGGAGGAGCTCGGAATCGAGCCGCTGCTCCTCCACGTCGAAAGGAGCCAGTTGAGGTGGCTCGGGCATCTTTTCCAGATGCCCCCTGGACACTTCGCTGGAGAGGTGTCCCATTGGGAGGAGGCCCTGGGGAAGACCCAGGACACGCTGGAGGGAGTACGTCTCTCGGCTGGCTTGGGAATGCCTTGGGGTTCCCCTGGAGGAACTAGGGGAGGTGTGTGTGGATCGGGAGGTCTGGGCGGCTTGCTGCCCCCGCAAGCCAACTCCGGATAAAGCGGAAGAAAATGGATGGATGGATGGATGTAAATGTTAAAAATTCATAGCGACTCTGAGGTGTGCAAACGTATTAAGTACTGTAAATGTGTTGACAAAAATGCCAATTTTTTTTTTTTCATCAGTGGATCCAAATTGGTAATGCTCAAACATCCCAATTTCAACAATGGAAAATGTGATATTTTCTTGAACTTATTAAATAAACAATTCAGTTATTAAATTATAAACCCCACGGAGCTCTCGAAGTCCCAAGGTAGAATTTTTATTATATTATGCAATATAAAAAGTGCAACAAAAAAAATTTCCACAAGATAATGAATGAGCTTTGTGCACACAAGAGGATGATTTGTTCCCACAAGATAACAAATGTATTTTATGTGTAAATGTTAACATGCTCCCACAAGATAATTGTTCTGTGTGCACATAATAATAACTTGTCCCTACAAAACCATGACTTCTGCACACAATAATAACTTGTTCACACAAGATCATTCATTGGTGTACACACTTACATGATACTACTCATGCACACATGCTTGTTAATTAATTAAGGTAATTAATGTATTTTCTCCAAATGCGCTCTCAGAAAATAATTATCTTGTGCGAACATAAGTTGTTCCAAAAGACCATATCTTGCTCACACAAGATAACAAATATATTGTGTTCCCTCCTGATAATTTTCCTGTGTATTCAAGATACAGTGGGGAAAATACGTATTTGACCCACTGTCGAGTTTGTAAGTTTTCCACCTACAAAGAATGGAGAGCTCTGTAATTTACACTCAACAAAAATATAAACGCAACACTTTTGGTTTTGCTCCCATTTTGCATGAGATGAACTCAAAGATCTAAAACCTTTTCCACATACACAATATCACCATTTCCCTCAAATATTTTTCACAAACCAGTCTAAATCTGTGATAGTGAGCACTTCTCCTTTGCTGAGATAATCCATCCCACCTCACAGGTGTGCCATATCAAGATGCTGATTAGACACCATGATTAGTGCACAGGTGTGCCTTAGACTGCCCACAATAAAAGGCCACTCTGAAAGGTGCAGTTTTATCACACAGCACAATGCCACAGATGTCGCAAGATTTGAGGGAGCGTGCAATTGGCATGCTGACAGCAGGAATGTCAGCCGGAGCTGTTGCTCGTATATTGAATGTTCATTTCTCTACCATAAGCCGTCTCCAAAGGCGTTTCAGAGAATTTGGCAGTACATCCAACCAGCCTCACAACCGCAGACCATGTGTAACCACACCAGCCCAGGGCCTCCACATCCAGCATGTTCACCTCCAAGATCATCTGAGACCAGCCACTCGGACCGCTGCTGAAACAATCGGTTTGCATAACCAAAGAATTTCTGCACAAACTGTCAGAAACCGTCTCAGGGAAGCTCATCTGCATGCTCATCATCCTCATCGGGGTCTCGACCTGACTCCAGTTCATCGTCGTAACCGACTTGAGTGGGCAAATGCTCACATTCGCTGGCGTTTGGCACGTTGGAGAGGTGTTCTCTTCACGGATGAATCCCGGTTCACACTGTTCAGGGCAGATGGCAGACAGCGTGTGTGGCGTCGTGTGGGTGAGCGGTTTTCTGATGTCATTGTTGTGGATTGAGTGGCCCATGGTGGCGGTGGGGTTATGGTATGGGCAGGCGTCTGTTATGGACGAAGAACACAGGTGCATTTTGATGGCATTTTGAATGCACAGAGATACCGTGACGAGATCCTGAGGCCCATTGTTGTGCCATACATCCAAGAACATCACCTCATGTTGCAGCAGGATAATGCACGGCCCCATGTTGCAAGGATCTGTACACAATTCTTGGAAGCTGAAAATGTCCCAGTTCTTGCATGGCCGGCATACTCACCGGGCATGTCACCCATTGAGCATGTTTGGGATGCTCTGGACCAGCGTATACAACAGCGTGTACCAGTTCCTGCCAATATCCAGCAACTTCGCACAGCCATTGAAGAGGAGTGGACCAACATTCCACAGGCCACAATTGACAACCTGATCAACTCTATGCGAAGGAGATGTGTTGCATTGCATGAGGCAAATGGTGGTCACACCAGATACTGACTGGTATCCCCCCCCCAATAAAACAAAACTGCACCTTTCAGAGTGGCCTTTATTGTGGACAGTCTAAGGCACACCTGTGCACTAATCATGGTGTCTAATCAGCATCTTGATATGGCACACCTGTGAGGTGGGATGGATTATCTCAGCAAAGGAGAAGTGCTCACTATCACAGATTTAGACTGGTTTGTGAACAATATTTGAGGGAAATGGTGAGATTGTGTATGTGGAAAAAGTTTTAGATCTTTGAGTTCATCTCATACAAAATGGGAGCAAAACCAAAAGTGTTGCGTTTATATTTTTGTTGAGTGTATATCATAGGTGCACTTCAACTGTGAGAGACAGAATCTTAAAAAAAAAAAAAAAAAAAAAAAAAAAAATCATAAAATCACATTGTATGATTTTTAAATAATTATTTTGAATTTTATTGCATGAAAAAAGTATTTGATCACCTACCAACCAGCAAGAATTCTGGCTCTCACAGACCTGTTAATTTTTCTTTAAGAAGCCCTCTTATTCTGCACCTTATCTCTGTACCTGCACAAGGCTGGGATGGACTACAGGACAACAGGCAAGCAGCTTGGTAGAAGACAACAACTGTTATGATTATTTATTAGAAAGTGGAAGAAACACAAGATGACTGTCAATCTTCCTCAGTCTGGGGCTGCATGTAAGATCTCACTTTGTGGGGTAAGGATGATTCTGAGAAAGCCCATAACTACACGAGAGGACCTGGTCAGTGACCTGAAGAGAGCTGGGACCACAGTCACAAAGGTTACATGAATATCACACAACGCCGTCATGGTTTAAAATCCTGCAGGACACACAAGGTCCCCCTGTTCAAGACAGCACATGTCCAGGCCTGTTTGAAGTTCACCAGTGACCATCTGGATAATCCAGAGGAGGCATGGGAGAAGGTCATGTGGTCAGATGAGACCAAAATAGAGCTTTTTGGTATCAACTCCACTCGCTGTGTTTGGAGGATGAGAACAACCCCAAGAACACAATCCCAACTGTGAAGTATGGGGGTGGAAACATCATTTTTTTTGGGGTGCTTTTCTGCAAAGGGGACAGGACGACTGCACCGTATTGAAGGGAGGATGGATGAGGTCATGTATTCTAAGATTTTGGCAAACAACTGCCTTCCCTTAGTAAGAGCATTGAAGATGGGTCGTGGCTGGATCTTCCAGCATGACAATGAAACACACAGCCAGAGCAACTAAGGAGTGGCTCCATAGGAAGTATTTCAACGTCCTGGAGTGCCCGAGCCAGTCTCCAGACCTGAACCCAATGCAAAATCTTTGGAGGAAGCTGAAACTTCAAACCTGAAAGATTTGGAGAAGATCGGTATGGAGGAGTGGATCAAAATCCCTGCTACAGTGTGTGAAAACTTGGTCAAGAACTACAGGAAACATCTGACCTCTGTAACTGCAAACAAAGGTTTCTATACCAAATATTAAGGTCTGTTTTTCTATTTTATCAAATACTTATTTCCTGCCATAAAATGAAAATGAAGTATTTAAAAATCATACAATGTGATTTTCTGACTTTTTTAGATTCTGTCTTTCACAGTTGAGGTGTACCTACAATACAAATTACAGACCTCTCCATTCTTTGTAGGTGGGAAAACCTGCAAAATCGGCAGTAGATCAAATATTTATTTGCCTCATTTTATCTTGTTCCACCAATATAACTACCACATCTTGAGCACACAAGATAATTACTTGTACACACAAGGTCATTACTTGTTGCCAATAGATAATTATTTTGTGCACACAAGATAGTGTTTCCAGAAGTGTGCAAAAAGATAATGATTTTCCACAATGTGGTTATCTTACTGTCAGCACACAAAATAAAAACTTGTCTCTACAAAACACTTACTGTCTTATGCACACAAGATAACATGTTCCCGTAACATAATTATCTTGCGCGCCTACGATTCTGACTTCTAAATATAACATAGTAACATTTTCCCACAAGATATATTCTGGGCACTAGATTAGGACAAAATATCACCTTGTGTGACTTACAACTTATTTTATATGTATTTCTAAATATTAGATATGTTTGAGGATTTAAACATTTTAAAGGTGTTGCTGACATGAAATGTACCTAGAAGTTTGTATTAAATATTAAAATCAAATAATGGATAAATGTTGTTTGCTAAAGTAAAGAATTTTTATTTCAGCTCATTTGGGTTGAAACCATCATAAATGATAATAGCTTTATTCATGTAACCAACAGTCACCATGTTCAGTTTAATATGAAGTACATAAATATGAGACAATTTTATGAAATGAGAAAAGAAAAAAGGTTTAGATATTTACTTGATGCTATTGTCAATCAAGTAAACAGATTGAGAGTTTTATCTGTTCATACTGCTGTCATCCTATAAAAAACTACATCGAAGTTAACTTCTATTATTATAAAATTTGACATACAAATGTTTGAGAGAAGTAATATACTGGGGAAGATGACCCCCCGTAATATCAAATGCATACACAAATGTACAAAGTTGTGAAATAATTGGTGATAGAGGGTTTTATTGACAGTGGAGTTCTGTTTGCTTTGCAGAGTTGTCAGTGAGGGTCAGCGGGCTGATTTTATGCTGTTGTTGCTGTTTGTTGTTCAGTAAACACTTCACATGTGCAACACCTCGTCCATGCTAATCAGTGGAGGAAGCAGCGGCAACATATAAAGAGAACAGAGAGGCCCTGCTTCCAGACGCCAGATAACTCTGTGTTTACATTGTCAGATGTGAACTACGTTGATACAGAATATCTCCTGAAAGAAAAGAATAAGGAAAATAAGTTGTTAAAAGGAGAAAATGTCCATGAGATGCAGCAGACTGTAAAACCTGATGATAGAGCTACAACAATTAATCAGTTAGTAATCGACCAATAAATTAAGTGACAGTTATTTTGAAAATCAGTTCATCATGTTGAGACATTATCCAGATTGATTTATTGCAGTTTCTTACACGTGAGTATTTTATGGCTTATTTTACTCTCTGCTTCCTTTCTTGGAGTAAACTGAATGACACCGTATCTCACGGCATGTCGTCATTCAGCATCACGAAATATAGCCTACATAAATATATTGGTTCTTGATATTGTCATGAAAAATGCCACATTTTCATAACGGGAGCACAAATTCACTCGAGTATATTCCGTGACAAGGGCACGAAATTAAAAGTGATGCAGGGGGGTCTGGGGGTTATGGTTATGGTTAGGGGAAGGGGTATGTTTAGATTATGGCTAGGGGAAGGGGAAGGGTGAGGGTTAGTAATAGTAAGATAATAAAAAAAACCATCACAAAAATGTGACTCATTTCGTGACAGGAGCATGAAAAAACTCAAGAGACTGGGTTGGGCATGCTGCTGGGGAAGCACATCCAAGAAGGACACTTCCAGGCTGGACAAACTGATCAGGCAGGCCTCTGTGGCTGGCATGAAGCTGGACTCTCTGGTGACGGTGGCAGAGAAGAGAACACTGGATAAACTGCTAGACATTATGGACGATGCCAGTCACCCTCTGCACACCGTCATCATCAACCAGAGGAACCTCTTCAGCCACAGACTGCTCCTTCCCAAGTGTAGGACCAACAGGCTGAAAAACTCCTTTGTCCCTCAGGCTATCAGACTGTACAACTCCTCACTTGGGGGGAGGAGGGGTTAACAGGAAGACAAAGGACGGGAAATAGAGGAACAATAGTAGCCGGTAAACCAGTAGCCATCAGTATGTCTGGCATTTCTATTTGCAAATTGCTTTTTTTTTTTTTTTTTACTTTCACATTTGATACATTTGATACATTTGATTTGTGTACTGCTATACAATGCTGCTGGAACCTCAATTTCCCTGAGGGAGTCTTCCCAAGTTCTTCCAAAGTTCTGACTAATCTATCTAATCTAATTTAACACAGATCGACATTTTTACTTCCGCCAGTGAAGTCGGAGGAGGTCATGTTTTTGCCCCGTTTGTTTGTTTGTGAACAGCCCGGAGCCTATGTTTCTGTGTAGGGTCGCAGTTGTCCAGGTGGTTTCCATAGTAGAGAAGCTTGAATCTTCGACTGGACTGGGTTGCTTGACGCGAGGACATTTCGCTTCAAATCGCAGAAGCTTCCTCAGCTAAAATTCTTGCTCCGGTGGTCTGACTTCTGTCTTGACTCTTGTAGAGAAGAATAATCAAGAAGTCACAAAAGCTGGAGTTTTAAACCTAACCAGACCCTTGTACCGAGAGGCAGACTGCTATAGGCTAGTGACTAAACAATAGCTCTAATTAGCACCTATTGTGCTCTAGTTAGCACCCTCCTAATGACAGGGCAGCTGTCCCTCCTAATGATGGGATGGACCCTCTCCTGATGGCTCCCTTGACGACTCTGCTGATGACGTGAATGACTCATTACCATGAACAAAAGACTGAAACTGCTTTGACCTGAGTACCCCATTGTAAACGGGATAAAGCATGTCTCCTCCCCAGTTAAGGCTGGGTTTTAAACGTTTCACAAAGAATGCCTCCTTGACCCCTCTCTCAAACCCGGAGCCTACAATTTTTCATATATCATTATCAAATTTTCACTGAAGATTCATATCCTGATCGGCAAGAACTGATTAAAGTTTCAAAGTCAAAGGTCAAAGCCAGGAAAAGTCTTGGAATACTGGAAAAATCCCTATCTTTATTATTGAATGAATTTTCAAAAATTCATAACTCTGTCAAAAGACATAGAATTTCTTTCATATTTATGTAGGATGGTATCCATTATTGACTGATCCGGATCTGATCCAGATTACAGATTTTATGGCCATTTAAATTCAACATTGAAAACCCCATTTAATGTATATTTTACATTATATCTTAATCAGACATGCCCCAATTACTCTCATATTTGAAAGTGATAAAGTTTGATCCGGAACTGATCTGTATTGTGGGTTTTGTGGACATTTGAATTTAATATTGAAAAGCCCATTTGTTGCACATTTTGCATTATATCTCAATCAAAAGTGCCCCAGTCACTGTCGTTTTTCTGTTATGGATTTACCTACACCACCAAAATTGGATGGAGGTTCCAATTTTATGCTTGTTTGTCGATATTCCAGTTATCGGTCAGAAACCAAGTGCCAAAAAGAAATGACTATGAGGCTGGATGGTCAGGAATTGCTGGACACAAATGCACGGCTCGAACAAACAGCTCTGGTTTGGATAGCAGAGGTTGGTACACAAGTAGGCAGAACAGAAAAAGCAGCAGTACAAAAATCATCATGCAAAAAGGCGTGGTCATTGCAGCAGGATGGAGGTCAGGAACGCACAAGCAGGCAGGGCAATGGAACACAGGTACAGAGCTGGAATGAAGGCACAAGGCACAACAAACTGGCAAGGAACTAACACACACAATGAGCTTATATAACCCCAGGTGATGAGCAGCAAATCAGGAACAGGTGTGCATGGAAAGCACCAGAACAAGTGTGTGGCCAGAGAGAGAGAAAAACACCCATCACCAAGAACCAAGAGAAAGACAAGTGAGATAGAGACACACAGACCCAAGCAGACAAAAAACCCAGCAAGAGAAAGAGCAGAGAAAAGAAATAAACACAGATAACTAAACAAATTCAAACCCTGACAATGACAAATTGTGCTTGGCAGAGATAACCAATGTTCTGTGAAAATTATCTGAAAAGAATTCAGAAACCGAAAATGAATAAAAAAAAAAAAAAACCTGACAACACGACAAAAAAACTTTGATTCAGGTGTATGAACTAAATACATACTCCTGACATTTGATCACATCTGATTTATCTTATGAAAAGCCACTTCTAACAGGACTTTGACCTTGAAAATGTTTTCCTAGGTAAAACCCTTGTGTAATTGGAAATTCAAATTCAAAATGTTGGTGGAGGTTTGTGCTCTTCAAACGCGGTGCTCTAGTTCACTTTCTTCTTTCTTTCTTTTATTACATTCTGTACATGTTTCGCTGTCTTTCTGCTTCAGCGTTTTGTTTTGTTTTTTGTTTTTTTTATTTTTACCTCCGTGAAAGAAGTTGGCTGAATGTTATGTTTTTGCCCCTGTTTGTTTGTTTGTGAACAGCCTGAAACTCACAATTTTTCATATATATCGTTATGAAATTTTTTGAGGATTCATATCATGATAGGCAAGAACTGATTCAATTTTCATGGTCATAGGCAGTGGTGGGCACAGTTCTGATAATCTGATAACAGATTATCGAAGATAATGTTTTCATTATCGGATTATCTTTTTAGATAACTTTAAAAACCATTATCGGACTAATTATCTTGCAACAAATTTTTGTGTGATAACTAGTGATGGCAATTTCGAAGCCTCATGAACCAGTGAGCCACTGCAAGACAACTGGCTGAAAGTCGACACACTGCTTCAACGCGTTTGATAGTTTGAAGGGTGACATCTGCTGGATTGTTTTGAGAATTACCTTGAGCGAGTGCCCTGACAAATGTTTGCATTAATTCATGACTGATGTGGTTTGTTCTTGAAAATAATAATAAAAAATGTCATATGTATTATTGTGTCTTTTTAATGTAATAAATAGTCCCTACAGATGCACACATAATGGTTATGAAAGCCTTTATTGTAGACTATATGTCGATTTATCATTCCTCAAACAATATTTGGATAAAATGTGACAGAAAAAGTGAGGAAGGCCTGTGCTTCTGCAACTGGTGCTTATGTTGCTGTAATTTGTAAATTAGAATAGAGGGGATAGGAGACGGTGATTGTGCAACTTTCAACAATTTTTATTCATAAAAAGAATCATTTCAATGGTGCTGGACTTTAATCGGCTCCTCTTCTGCGTCACCACCTCTCCAGCTTTGGAGAAGACCCGCTGGCATCAACAAATATTTTTTTGCCATTCTCTGTAAATTGGGATAGACTGCGACTCGTGTCGCCCAGTATTTGAGCCGGTCTTCTCCTCTGGAGGTAGGCATATGTTGGGTCAAACCTTTGTAGTAAAGCCCTGAAGGCTTTGCTCTCCACTATTTACAGTTGTGCATCTTCCACAACATAGTCCACCAGTGCCTCATCCAAATCAGCTTGTCTGCCTTTAATGGAAATACAGTATGACATGCTTAGCTATTTCTGTTTATGAGTATGTTTTAATCTTAGATAAAGAATAAACTATAGCTTACATGGCCTGATTCCTGCTCCAGGAGCAGCAACAGAAGCAGCAGCCATTGATGTCTCGGGATGTTTGGACCTCATGTGTCGCAGCATTGAAGACGTATTGTTACTGTACGTCGACTCTTGAGCACAAATCAAGCGCTTAAAAACATTGCCGCCTGTCACTGCCGTGTTACCAATTTTCTGTTTCCCGGGCTTCCATGGAGACTGACACCATACGCTGTCAGTGTGGTGTTCCATGACTCCCAGAGAGAGTTGTTTCAAAACTACAGGAGGGAAGGAGGTGGCTGTTTGTGTCCACAGTGTTCACTGACTGTCATCAAACCTCAAACTGTACATCACAATAAGACAGCAATCACGAGTTTGGAAAGACAAGCGATTTCTATGGATGTTGTGGTTGGATGAATGGCTGTCAACCACTTTGACAACTGTGTGTAAATTTGACACTGAGTTTGAGTTTCTGCCATTGTCTTCATTTTTCTTTCTTCTTGTCCTGCAGGGAAACACGCCACCGGTGGTGGTGAACACTGACACCCTCGATGGATCCCCATATGTAAGAATTATGTTTAATCTCAAGGTCTTAAGGTTCCAAATCACTTCAACTGTGTCCTAAGCAAAGAAGGCAAGAACAAATCCACAACGCTCAAATGTATACTATTTATAAGCCAAATTTTAAAAATGCAGCAACACCTTCTTTGAATTTTCTAGCTAATCTAGTATTATTTAAAGGTGAACAATCCTAAATTGTGTGTTTGATTCAGGTTGATGTTAAAATGCCATTGGGGTACAATTAGGGGTCCTCCTCAACATGAAATAACTAGACCTAGTTAGCTCATTTTAATTAATTAAACAGTAACTTAAGGCAAAAGTTAGAAGCTAGATAATACAATCTGATTCTGAACCTCTGATAAGAAAATAAAGTGGACTAACCAAGCTGCACATAGAGCTGCTTACATTAACCTGTTACATTATCCTTTAGCATGTGCCACAAACTGGGCCTTAGACTTAAATGATTTAGTGCCATGATCCGAGTGAAGCAAGTGAGAAGTTTAGCTAAGGTTGAAAAATGGTTTGGTCCATTATAGGAATGTTTGAAAACATACGATAGACTCTTCCAGGCATGAATATTGAAATGTTGAAAATGACAATAGCTAAATGTTTGAACTCACCAAAACTTTTTTTTTTAATTTCCCTCTTTTGTGGGGTCCAACTCTCAATTGGGGGATTAAGACAGCCCCCCCCCCCATACTTTAGTTGCACAGAATATTAAACATTAGGGGTGTAATGATTAATTTTAACGATTCGATTCATATCACAATTCATGGTTGCAGATACAATTCAAGGACGATGTTGGTTCATGTAGAACGACACGATCCAAAATGATTCAGGGGACTTGAAATCGATTCAGTAACTTTTGGCCAAAAATTCAACCAATGTGACTGTGAAATAAATACAGTTGTATACAAAAGTTTGGGCACCCCTGATAATTTTCATGATTTTCCTTTATAAATCATTGGTTGTTTTGGATCAAACCTTTGCATGCAACTGTACCTGGATAGTTGTGTGAAGCAGGTATCTGTGGACTGAACTGGACTTCTGCATCGCCCCCAGTCATGATTCTGGCATTATCTGTGATGATGGCAGGATTTTGTTGGAGAATTTCCACTCCGTGCAAGCTTCACACAATAACGCACCAATATTTTTACCAGGACAGACATCATTTATAACTCTGGTTTGCAGAACAACGGTCTTCATTTTCCACTCTGGATCAATGCGATGAGAGGTAATTGTCACATCTGTTGATATTGCTACTCATTCGGCATTTTGTGAAACCCCCATTGTGCCTTAGTAGGTGGATGGAGAGGTTTTTTTTCGTGTTGCTGTGGTATTTTACTTGACCTTTAAATATCCTACAAACAGCAAGTGACTTATTTAGACCATCTCCATCTTTGCAAATGCCAAAGTGTTTCCACACACTGGACCACAGTAGTGATTTCATCATTTTTTTTCGCTCGACGCCTTTTCCTCTGCAACCCACCATGCTATGTTTAGTTGTCTGCTGGGTGCGTGGCAATGACGTCACAGACAGATGACTGAATCAAGTAACGTTTAACATCTTTCTCATTAAAAGTGCTAACAAAACACATCCATATAAAATCTGCCATGCTTAAATCCAAGGCGTTATTTCCAAGTATTAATACAATCAATTTATTACCTTTTCAAACAATATTAGATTGATATATGTTGTCCAGAAGGCCAACTTGTTGTGCATAGTTGGATCATAGGAATATAAATCGATACATCGATGTAGTAGATGAATCGTTGCACCCCTATTAAACATGTCTAAGTAATTGTAGAAACATGTTGAAATTTCAAAATATTTTGTTGTGGCAGGTAAACGGGACAGAAGGGGAGATCGAATATGAAGAGATCACCTTGGAGCGAGTGAGTTTGTGATTGTCTGATTTTCTTTGAATATACAAGCATGGCATAGTGTAATTACTAATCACTTTGTGTTTCTGTTTGTATGTGTATCACAGCAACATTCTCTGTATGAATACAACTCCCACAGTGTTAAAATTACTATTCTGGATTTTATAGATTTCTTATTGATTCTAAATTAACAATATACCTTTGAATATGTTAAAATATTAACTCTTTTAAGGTGCTATATTTCTGACACTCGCAGTGTGACTTTATGTCATCTGAAAGAATCTTTTCAGCACTACCAGAGAGTATTTTAACACAATTACATTTAAAAGTGCAGTTATTTGGCTACTGTTTATGGGGACATCAAAGACAAAGGCCTCAAGTTGGGTTTGAACCCCCAACCCTCTGGTGAAAATCCGCAGCATGTCTCACAAATCCTTTTTATCATTTTTGATTCAGCTGATGTTAAAAGTGAATCTACACTCATGTGATCAACTTTGATGACAGCTTCAACACTGTAATGCTCTGTTGAAGTCTTTCTTCTTCTTCTGTGCAGGGTAACTCAGGCCTGGGCTTCAGTATAGCAGGGGGAATAGACAATCCGCATGTTGGCGATGACCCCAGCATCTTTATCACTAAAATCATACCTGGAGGAGCTGCAGCTCAGGATGGACGGCTGAGGTAAGAACTACACATGCACTGGCCCAAATATGTTGTCTGCAAACAGGAAATCCAACAGTCAATCTAAAGACTGACAGGGTCAACTCTTGGCACTTTTTCACCAGCAGTTCCTCATAGAGGAACAAAATAACAGAGCAAAACCTTGTTTTCATTATAAATCCAAATTCTACCACTGCAGTGCAACAGCTGGTTGTTCCACCCATTTAATACCAGATTTGCTACAAAAACCACCTTAAAGTTATATTTTATAGGATTTAGAGGTGTTTATTTGCAGAAATGGGATAAAACATTCCTAAACATATTAGTTTATAATTAAACATCTGCAACAAGAAATTAGTGTGCTTTCATAAGTTTAGTATGAACCCTTCATGTGTACATAGACAGCATAATGCAATCTGCAACCTCACCACTAGAGGACACTAAATCCTACACACTATAGCTTTAAGATCTTTGCAATCATTTTGCTGTAGGAGCAATACATCAAAATATTCTCCAACCAAACAACAAACAAAACTTAAACTTCAGTCTGTGTGTGATCATTCTACAAGGTTTTAATTATCTTGGTTGAAAGTCACGTTCTTTCAAAATTATGCTCCAAAGGGTATGATTTGTTGGCAAACTAGGGCTCCAGGCAAAATGTCTTTTCCTTGGTTGCCCAAGATATGTTGGAGAAGACGATTAAGTGATGGCTTTGTTTCATTATATGCATTCCATTATTTTGGATTTAATATTTTTATTAAATTTAGATCATATTGTAGCTAATTGTTTTTACTGTAAGATTAAAGAGCATAATTGTAGAAATGTTAATATTGGAAAGCCTGACTTTTTTTTTTATTTGATGTCATAAAAATGAAATATGTAAAAGTCCATGCTTTTGCATGCCACTGTAGAGTCTTTGCCCAGTTTTTGTGTGGACAGATCCAAAACACTGCATCAGCAGTGATATTTAAGTTGATTAGATATCAGCCACACATGACCACTCGATTCTTTATGTCCTTATAAAATGCTATAGTAATCTCTTTCTGCAAAATTTCATCGCAGACACTTAAAAAAAATCAGTTGTATTGGATCAGTACTCATCAGATAACTGATATTAGGGAGAAAAACATCTAAGCTACAGTACATTAGCAGTGATGACAGAAGTGTGACTTAAGAAATAAATCTTGTTTTTGCACTTTGAGGCTGCAGTGCATCGTTTGCATTTCTGAATAAAGTGTCATTTTACGAGCGGCTAGCAGTGCGATAAACCAGACACACACAGACGTGTCCTCCTTACTGTCCTGTTTACAGCTAACATGTAAGTGTCCTTCTAGGACGGCTTCAGTGTCTCATGGAGGCCTTCAGAGAACACCAACATTTGGTACCAGGTTTGAACAGTGGGGCGGGTGGGCATCAAGTAGAGTCGAGCCAGGTTGGTACCTGGTAGTGGAAAAGGAAAAGTCAAGTCCAACTACCACCTGATTGTCCCAGTCTGAGTTCAACACATTTTATGCTGAGTTTAGAGCTGTAACGATTAATTGATCATTAATCAGTTGTGAAATTATATACTTTCTTTTTCAGTCTTTATTAACATACAAATTCTCTGATTTCGGCTGGTTTCTTTACCAGTTTCTTCACTCTCTGACTTTGAATATCTTTGGGTTGTGGACACAACAAGACTTCATCCTAGGCTTTGTGAAACACTAGTGGGTGTTTTTCACCACTTTCTGATGTTTTATGGCCCACACAACTAGTAATAATTAATAGAAAATAAACAGATTCAATGACAATGAAAATGATTGTTAGTTTGTAGCCCTATGAAATATGTTATGATTTTAGGTCATTTTGTGTGTGAAGATGAGGCAAAGCCGTGTGCAAGACTTCTTCTATATGATTTTCATGACTGCCTTTTTAATATTTGGCACTTTATATCCATCATACACTGGGATTAGTTAAAGACATTTCAGTGTTTGAAACCTCTTGCACTGTAGGCATACCGGATGTGTATATTGGCCTAACTTAGAAGTCATTAAATTTTGGTAATGATCCAGAACACGATCCGGATCTAGAAATTTTTTAAGGATTCTTTATCATTGCAGGATAGGGCCAATTTCAACATTTTTGCATCTAACTTCATGAAGACGGGTCACAAAGGCTGAACAAAAATTAAGTTACGACACAACAATAATTTAGCATTTATTTCTCCTCATTGAATAAAGTTGTTATTAGAAAATAAAAAAACTTGTGTAGTTCATGCAGTTTCTCTTTATAAATACATTTGCTGAAGATCCCTCTGGGGCCGACGCCATCATATACAACGGCTGAGACCAAGCTTTACTAAATTATAAATAACTTTTTAATGATATGTGATAGAAACATACTTTTTTTTGCTGAAAAGTTAACTCCGCGGACTTTCGAGCCACCGTCCACCATCTTTGTACTCCTCATAGAAGCTGTGTGATGACCTGAGCAATGTGAGTGTCCAGTCAGAATTGGTCCACCGTCACATGGTTTTCCAAAATCCAATCGTAGGGCAGATTCACCTCACGTGACACACCAAAGATTGTTTTTAGGAGTGATGTGTTACTAGTTTATTATAGTTTGCTGTGTGTTTTGAATAAATGTATGTGGAAAATTATTTTACCGCTTTACTTTTCCTTTCTTATTTCTGATTGTAAACCTTTATTACCTCCGCCAAGGGTGTTATGTTTTCGGTTGTGTCCGTTTGTTGGTTGGTTGGTTGGTGGGTTTAGCAGGATTACTCAAAAAAAAAAAAAAATCCTCAATCGATTTCAATGAAATTTTTACCAGGGATGTATCTTGGCCTAACTTGGAAGTCATTAAATTTTGGTAATGATCTAGAACACGATCCGGATCCAGTAATTTTTTTAAGAATTCTTTATCATTGCAGGATAGGGCCAATTTCAACATTTTTACATCTAACTTCATGAAGACGGGTCACAAAGGCTGAACAAAAATTAAGTTACGACACAACAATAATTTAGCATTTGTTTCTCCTCATTGAATAAACTTATTAGAAAATTTTAAAAAAAACGTGTAGTTCATGCAGTTTCTCTTTATAAATACATTTGCTGAAGATCTAAGGGTTTAACCACTGAATCTGAAACATGATGGTAGATGCGTGAAATGACGTAGAATAAGTCTCTTTGCCAAAGGGTATTCCATGTGACGTCAGTGACTCTATGGCCTTGGTGGAGGTTTGCGCTCTCCAAGTGCTTCAAGTTTAGAATGCAATTTAAATATTTTAGTACATTTTACTACAAATTTTGTTGCCACACTACTAAATATTGAGGACCCACACACACACACACACAAATACCCACAACTCTGGAGCTGCTACTGTATTGCACTCATTTATTGAATTGTATTGAATCAATTTAATCTTGCAACATAACACAGTATAACATTTCATGGTCATAAAATCAATTTTTAGCACTTGAATTGGGAAAATGATCACTAAAGTTTTGAGGACCTCAAAGAGAATGATTGTCTGAAAATAGCAAATTCATCAAAATGAGTGTCTTTTCTGCACACAGGGTGTCAGTTTGACTTTGCATATCAACTCCTCATCATTTACAAAAATGATTTAACACACAATGAACTGCGTGGCATCTGCTTCCATGTGATCTCCTGCACAAGTGTTTGGCATCGTGCCTTTAGTGTCTCCAGCTTTACATTTCTTACAGTGTGAACGACTGCATCCTTTTTGTCAATGATGTCGACGTGAGGGAGGTGACGCACAGTCAAGCTGTGGAAGCTCTGAAGGAGGCAGGTGCTATCGTGCGCCTCTACGTTCTCCGCAGGAAGCCTGCAGCGGAGAAGGTCATCGAGATCAAACTTATCAAAGGGCCTAAAGGTATGAGTGAGCACATGCCGTGTATTGATGCTGCAGATGCTTCCTAGCAGGCTGGGTTCTGTGGATTTTGTGCTTTTTCTCTCAGGCCTCGGCTTCAGCATTGCTGGAGGAGTGGGGAACCAGCACATACCAGGAGATAACAGCATCTATGTCACAAAGATCATTGAAGGCGGAGCTGCGCATAAAGATGGTCGTTTACAGATTGGGGACAAGATCTTAGCGGTGGGTCACGCGTGGGTCACACACACAAGTTTGACCGACTTGAATGGGAAAGTGAAACTGGTTTATATAGATATATATGCTTTAAGTTTCCAGATCAGAAATGAACTCCGTCATTTATATGTTAATAGTTGTGTGTGGTGGAAGCAGTTTTGCCACCAGGGGTTGAAGCAGTATCACTGCCACCTGCTGGAAAACAGCCATCATAGCACAGCAAATGATGCATAGCTGCATCAAAATGGTGCTGGGGCTCTGCTAAATGGTGTCCGTGTTGTTTTTTGCTTTCTTGCATCATAGGGCTGGTGCATAGACTGTGCACTCTACACACACCACTGTTTGAATTTACAAGTTACTACACCTATGCCTGTAAAAGTGTTTTTGACTGTGTATGACTTCATCATATGACTTCTGTGTGATTTCATTATGAATTCATTCATACAAATCAATCTCAAATATTTTGCTGATCAATATATGCTTTAGATCATCTGTCTAGATGTCTTCATTGTTGAGATATAAAAGAGTGTTTTTCAGATCCTCCAAAATCTAATCACCTCTAACCTTAATTTGCAGTCATTTACAAATCACATGCTTAATTAAAAAAAAATTGACCACATAAGTAATCTAGAAAAGATCAGGGTGACACCCACGTTTCACCTGGCTGCAGCTGGCATTACTTTCGAGAGGTGGAGATTGACCGGTTGTCTGCTTGGGTGGCTGACATCCAGGATCCAAGATGGTGTAGTCATGTTTTGAAGGTGGCGACACGAACCACAACCAAAACTGACCGAATGTAATCAACTGATTTTCTGATAGTGAAAATAATTGTTAGTTGCAGCCTCAAAGTCGAAGGCGAAGCTTTAGTGAGGGTACTATTTCACTGAGCTGCGACTTATGGAGCGTATTTGGAGACACAAATTAGCAACAAAACACACAAATTAGCAGCAATTTTTCAGTTTAAATCTCACTGAAGTGATTCATTGGGTGCTGTTATTATGTGAATAGAGGCTGTGGAAATTCCACCGACTGTAGGCATGGAAAAAAACACTGTAAATAATAATAAAACAAAATAAATAATGAAGCAATAATAAATAAACAGTCATATAGATGGTTAACATGGTTGCAACGCACTCACTAATGGGATAAAACATCCAGCATGGTGACTCCCCTGCCCCCCCCTCCCGCTACTCCTAATCCAACGCTTCGGCGCTGGATTAGGAGTAGCAACAGATGTCCTTCTCGCTTCTCGGGAATTCCCAGTATGCACTCCTCTCTGCACACGGATTGAGGGCTTTTCTACAACCCCTGGCAAAAATTATGGAATCACTGGTCTCGGAGGATGTTCATTCAGTTGTTTAATTTTGTAGAAAAAAAGCAGATCACAGACATGACACAAAACTAAAGTCATTTCAAATGGCAACTTTCTGGCTTAAGAAACACTATAAGAAATCAGGAAAAAAAAATTGTGGCAGTCAGTAATGGTTACTTTTTTAGCCCAAGCAGAGGGAAAAAAATATGGAATCACTCAATTCTGAGGAAAAAATTATGGAATCATGAAAAACAAAAGAACGCTCCAACACATCACTAGTATTTTGTTGCACCACCTCTGGCTTTTATAACAGCTTGCAGTCTCTGAGGCATGGACTTAATGAGTGACAAACAGTACTCTTCATCAATCTGGCTCCAACTTTCTCTGATTGCTGTTGCCAGATGAGCTTTGCAGGTTGGAGCCTTGTCATGGACCATTTTCTTCAACTTCCACCAAAGATTTTCAATTGGATTAAGATCCGGACTATTTGCAGGCCATGACATTGACCCTATGTGTCTTTTTGCAAGGAATGTTTTCACAGTTTTTACTCTATGGCAAGATGCATTATCATCTTGAAAAATGATTTCATCATCCCCAAACATCCTTTCAATTGATGGGATAAGAAAAGTGTCCAAAATATCAATGTAAACTTGTGCATGTATTGATGATGTAATGACAGCCATCTCCCAAGTGCCTTTACCTGACATGCAGCCCCATATCATCAATGACTGTGGAAATTTACATGTTCTCTTCAGGCAGTCATCTTTATAAATCTCATTGGAACGGCACCAAACAAAAGTTCCAGCATCATCACCTTGCCCAATGCAGATTCGAGATTCATCACTGATAATGACTTTCATCCAGTCATCCACAGTCCATGATTGCTTTTCCTTAGCCCATTGTAACCTTGTTTTTTCTGTTTAGGTGTTAATGATGGCTTTCCGTTAGCTTTTCTGTATGTAAATCCCATTTCCTTAGGCGGTTTCTTACAGTTCAGTCACAGACGTTGACTCCAGTTTCCTCCCATTCGTTCCTCATTTGTTTGTTGTGCATTTTCGATTTTTGAGACATATTGCTTTAAGTTTTCTGTCTTGACGCTTTGATGTCTTCCTTGGTCTACCAGTATGTTTGCCTTTAACAACCTTCCCATGTTGTTTGTATTTGGTCCAGAATTTAGACACAGCTGACTGTGAACAACCAACATCTTTTGCAACATTGCGTGATGATTTACCCTCTTTTAAGAGTTTTGAATAATCCTCTCCTTTGTTTCAGTTGACTCTCTCGTGTTGGAGCCATGAGTCATGTCAGTCCACTTGGTGCAACAGCTCCTCCAAGGTGTGATCACTCCTTTTTAGATGCAGACTAACGAGCAGATCTGATTTGATGCAGGTGTTAGTTTTGGGATGAAAATTTAAAGGGTGATTCCATAATTTATTCTCAGAATTGAGAGAGTCCATATTTTTTCTCCCTCTGCTTGGTCTAAAAAAGTAACCGTTACTGACTGCCACAATTTTTTTTCCTGATTTCTTATAGTGTTTCTTAAAGCCAGAAAGTTGCCATTTGAAATGACTTAGTTTTGTGTCATGTCTCTGATCTGCTTTTTTTCTACAAAATAAAAAACTGAATGAACATCCTCCGAGGCCGGTGATGCCATAATTTTTGCCTGGGGTTGTAGATGACCACCTCTCCATCCGTGACCTGGCGAGGATAACACAATAAAGTACTCAAACTTATTCCCATTTTGCTCCTCAGTAAAAAAAAGAAAAAAAGGCAGTACCACCCTGCGTGCACGGCTAAGCCAGCAGCAGAGCCGGGGCTGCTGCACTCGCTCAGCCACTTCCACAAGCACTGTTCCCTTCTGATCATCTCCGCTGTTAAAGCGTGCTCCCAGGGCAGCTTGTGCATGTCTCCCACGAAGAAATGTCAGATGCTCATTTTTTCTCCAATCACTCACAATGTAGTTTTTTTTCCATCGTCAAACCCTCACAAAGTTCTCTCACGACTCTCACATGTTCCGAGTTATGAACATCGTGTGAAATTGCAGTTTGCAAGCTCTCGTGGCTCAGTGACATACTACCCCAAGGACAAGTAATCCTTACTAAAATGAAGCACTCAATAATCACCTTAATGATGCTGAAATGTTTTCCTTCAGAATTGATTATGCCCTCAACCAAAACAACATTTAAGTGTATTTATTGGAAAATAGTTACAAAAAGCAGACATTTTGTTTGATTTGTTCAAATAATATTACCAGCCAAGCGGCAGCCTCGGTAGCCATCAGACTGATGCTTTGGAAATTAAAGAAACTCAGAAACAAAGAAACTCATTTCAAGCTGCATGTAACTTCAACCAGAACTCCTCACTTCCATCCGTCCATCCATCATGCATGTGATATTGTTACCTGCAACAATCCCAGACATGTCCAGCAGGTGGCAGGCAGGTGTATTGGATAGCATAAACAAACCTACTTTTTAAGCTTGATCTGGTACATCAAACGTAACTGATATCTAGTCAGTACAGTGGTGGGCACAGCTAACCAAAAAGTTAGCTTGGCTAACCATTAATCAGATAACTGAAAAGTTATCTTTTATGACGATAAACCGATAAACTGCTAAAAATTATCTTTATTACAGATAACCAATAACTATTAGTATTGATTTGGATGCGGCCAGATTACATTGTCGGCTTCTGATTTCACTTTAAGCACCGCAGGGGCTGCTGGGTAAAGTCAAGGATCACAAACACAAAGAACACACGAAAAATGAATAAATAAAAAAATAAAACCCCAAACACTGTCATCGTCTTTCAAAAGCAGTAAAACACAGTATTAGAAGTCACAGTTTATCTCAGTATTAGATACAACGTCTCCCACTGTCTCTCACTGTCGCTTTTTTCCCATGCTTTGAACCATACGACTTAAACAACCAAAATACATCCATTAATGCATTGATTGGCAGAGTAAAATACACATAGTAAATATAAATTCTTACCTGTTAGCTTCAGTGGGATTCATCTGAATAAATATTCACATAAAACATCCTTTTTTAAAAAATCCAAAACAGTGTCTAAACATGAAGAACAGTCCCTCCCTCTGTACATACAGCTGCACCGTGAGAGCTCCTCTCCCCCACTGAGTCTTGGCAATTAAATTACAGCCACAAAGAAATAAAATAATGTTAAAATTAGTCTGTTTTGTTTTTGTGTCGAGTGGACAAGTCACTGTAACATCCAAAGTGAACCTGAACTACACGACCCACAATGGTCCCTCCGTCGACCGGCCAATCACGTTCTGTGCTTAATGACGATGCCATCAGCAAGCGACAGGCAGCCATTCTGCTCAGTGGCTACAAACACACAACGGACTAAAATGATTGATTTTAGGGTTTACAAACATTTTTGACCGTCAAACTTTACCAGCAAAGAAAATGTTATCCGGCCTGAAAGTTATCGGAACTAAATTATCGGAAGATAATTGGTCCAGTGATGGTTGTAATACTTATCTGAAAAGCTAATCCGATAGCAAAAAACATTAGTTTTGGATAATTATCTGCTATCGGATTAGCTGAACTGTGCCCACCACTGAGTCAGTTTATCCTTATGTTCCCAGATGCTCATGGTTCTGATTGATTTATTTTAAAATCTCTTTTAAATTAACAATTAACTAAGAGATACGACTAACATAAGAAGTTATTTCTTAGGCATTAAACTGAGTACTCTGTCACTGTGGATCTTGTACTCAACTGATCGCTGATTGGAGTTTTGCCTTCACCCTAAAGTTTGTTGAACATGATCATTTTGGTTCAAAAAACCCTTTGTGGCTTTACTGTGGTTGCAGCTATTGATTCTGATCATGATTCTTGTTTGTTCCTGAATGACCAGGTGAACAACGTGTGTCTAGAGGATGTGATGCACGAGGACGCGGTTGGGGCTCTAAAGAACACAGCCGAGGTCGTCTACCTCAGGGTGGCAAAGCCCAACAACCTGTTCTTGACCAACTCCTACAACCCTCCAGACCTCACCAGCAGTAAGCCGTTCTGTCTTTGTGTGACTGCCTGCACTGACATAGTATAAACCAGCAGACACTCACCCTGCTCCTGGAGTTTACCTGCCCTGCATGCTTCCCTAACTCCCTGCACCGCCCAATGTCATTTAAAACAAATCAGGTGTGCTCAGCCAAGCTAGAGTAGCACCAGGCAGTTGCAGCAGAGTTGGTGCCCTCTGGTTAGGGACATTTCGGACTAAAACATTCTGGCCAAGGATGTCCTGGCCTAAGATGTTCCGGCCAAGGATGTTTCAGTCATAAACATTTCACACTAGAACATTCTGGACGAGAATGCTCTAGCTTAAGGCCCAGTCACACGGCAAACGACGATTCCTGAAAGAAGGGACAAGGGTAAAAAATGTCACAATTCGTTGAGAAAAGGTGGACGAAAGAGCTTTTAATCACCGAACAGTCCTGCGAAGCAAGAGCGCAAAAGGGACGAAAGAGGAAATTAACAAAACCGAAGCTCACGATCTTGATGAAACGCATCTGGAGCCACAGCTGGAGCAGTGTGTGTCTGCATCTCTGAGTTCCAGGACTCGGCGCTGGGACGGAGCTCAGAGCACCTGAGTCCTGGAGAAACTGCAAACAGAAGCTATGGAGATCTGTGTGTACGTCAGTGGACCACCTGCTCTGGTTCCTCGTCCAGAACAAAAGAGGGATCATCTCCATCATCATCAGAATCCACACTGTCTGTCGACACGCTGCGCGCGCCGTCTTCTTCCAATTTAAAAAAAAAAGAAAAAGTGCTGTGGTCACTGCTGTATCACAGTATTATGTTCTAAGCCATATATATTGATTTATAACAAAAAACTGTCAAAAGGGAGAATAAATGTAAGTGTAAAGATGATTGAATATATCAGAGCAGTAAATTAATCAGTGCGTGTGAACGCGCGCATTGACTCACGTGCGTTATTCCACCAGCTGATCACTGATCCACAACGTGAATTCTTCCTTCCAGAACAGCTCTTTATATAATCATTTTGATTATCTACCCGTTGCCACATGTACAGAAGAGACTGGATTATCATTCCTACACTCATATTGTTATATTTAATGCAAATAAAAGCGCACGCAGCAGCTCCTGCTGCCGCTGATGCTGCATTGAAGTACCGCCGGAAATTACACAACTTTTTAGTTGTTTCAAATTCAACAGTTGCTTGTGGCAAAATAATTATATCCATACAAAAGATTAATTGTGGCCTATGTAAGGTGCCTGAGCCCATTGAAGCTGAACCACCACACAGATAAAAAAAAATCCAAGCAAGCAGGCTGAGTTTGCCCTGTAATTTCCGACGGTACATGAAGCAGCAGCAGCCTCAGCGCTCACAAACCGGGTGTCCCGTCGAGATGAGGTTAACGTCGAGATGAGTTGCGTCGCGCTACTGCGCATCCGTGCGCATGCGCACATCGCTCTACCCCGGACTTGAAGACGTCACCGTCAAGATGAGGTGCCTCGCGCAACTGCACATGGGGAGATGATGTAACATCGCTTGACGCGCAACTGCGCATGCGCATTTTGTTTTTTTCCGTCAAAGTTTTTTTTATTTATTAATTGTATTCAGTGTATTTACAGCTTAGTAAGTAAAACATTTTATGTATTTTACGTTAGGAGCATAAATGTATGTATATGTATATTTTGCCTGTGGAAATAAGCTAACTCCAGGTTAAAAGTACTTATCGTTTTATAGTGAGTAGATTTTATACATTACTATGTTCGGATGAACAATTTATACTTTTACTTCCCCATCAAAATAAGCGAACTTCGTCAAGTAATTTTTTTCAGTGCACACATATGCAGTTCTGCGAGGCACCTCATCTCGACAGAACACTGGCTTCTGCACTGTGTGAAAACATTCAGCTGCTCCAACAAAGTCAAATTAAACAATAATGTGAGAAAAACTAAACAAAGAACAGAGCAAATGAGACATAGACAAATTGAGGTTGTTCGTTGCTCTTCGTTCAAATTTTTCAACAGTTAAAAATCCTGACGAAGCGCCAGCTGCAGGAACGAGGCTGCACGAAGGTTAAACAATGCCAATAACAGTCAACGAAACTCCAGATTTCTTGTTTCGTCAGGACTTCGTTCGTCACCCTTCGTTAAGTGCCGTGGGACTGGGCCTTTAAAAAGGCTTCAGCCACTTCAGAATTGAACATTCTGGTCTAGGATGTTCTGGCCTTGGACTTTTGGACCATGGATGTTTCTGACTAACATTCTGGCCGAGTATGGTCTGTGCTTGGGATGGTCCAGCCTAGTATATTTTGACCATGGATGCCTTCAGGCTAGAACATTGTGACCTAAGATGTTTCAGCTAAAAAAACACACCATAACATGGACGTTTCCACCAGAAATAACATCTTTCACACTTTACTGAGCTGTAACCCTAACCCACTGTTTTAATACAGTTGGAAATGTGCTTAACCCAAGTATTGAAAAATAAAGATAAAGAAAGATGACTTGGATTTCTATCTGCATGTCTAACCGTAATGCGACACCAATATTATCAGCATGTATAAACACGAGGCAAAAATGTCCATGGCAGACATGGCCATTAGGCCATGGGTCAGCATGCCCCCACAACCCTATAAATTTAGTGTCATTAGAAAGCTTAGGATGTCTAGATTACAAAAATAACTGGTAACAGTAAAATACTGGGCCTCACTATGACATATGACAAAGTGAATTACTACACTGTCATTAACCACCCTATTACTGAATACAAACTGTCAAACAATGCCTGCGAGTAGCAGAAGAGGCCACACATGAAGTAGGTCAAGAGTATGTCATTAAAACCTTCGACATGGAGGTTGTATGAAGGCATCCCTGTCTGATCTGAACAAGAAAGCTGTGCATATAAATTCAAAATGTAGTCGATTTTATATAAAGACAGCTTTCATTTGGTCTCTTATATCGGCCATTTGCTTAAAAGATGATGATCTGGTAACTCTTTAATGTTGTGCGGAAAAAAAAAAAACAGATGTCACAATTGGACATTTTCTTTTGGCTAGGGGTAGGTCAATAAAAGTGCCCATATGTCATAGTCAGTATTTTACTGTTACCAGTTATTTTTGTAATCAATCTAGACCAAATTTATAAGGTTGGGGGTTGGGGGGTGCACACGGGGCCATGCTGGCCCATGGCCTACATGCACCATATGAGTGCTTTGATTTTTATCCCCTGCCAGCTGTAATACATTTCATTTGATTTTCACCAAATTTTAAATGAACATCCCAAATGAGTGAAATGATAAACATGATTAGGTTTTGCCAAGATGCTCTAAAGGTGATCCGCTTTACTGAGCAAAGTATTGATTAGTGAATTTATTCTTCCCCAGAAGAATGTTTTTGTTTATTTGTTTTATGTTTTATTTATTTATTTATTTATTTTTGTCAGTATTAGCTGTATCATTTTCAGATTTCTATTAAAAGTCAACCATTAAATAAATACATTAGTAATTTGGTCTACATAAGCTAACCAATATTCTGTTTATCCAAATCCTAATGTGAAAGTGTGTTTCATCAGCAATATACCTGATCGTTTTTATTGACAAATACTCAGAAGACAAACAGTATTATTCCTATACATAGCCTCCTTTAAGTACCAAGTGACTGAGCCAACTGAATGTTGAGGTACAGATTACCAGCAACAGATGCTCTTGTTTTGAAAATTCAAACTTAAATTTATGGTTCTGCAGTAGGAAGATTTGTTTACAATATTTTAAGACAGTGATATTTACCTTCATTCTGTGATTGTATTGGGATCCACACAGAAATTTAGCTCAGGAGCCCCTGACCACAACTCAGCAAAAATAAATTTAAATTTCCACATCCCACATGGTCTGTTAAAGAACAACAGAGTTCACAAAAAGCAGTAAAGTATAATGATAAGGAAATAACACCCCTCCGTGTGCCAGAGGCTTTTTCTTTAGGTGTTCAGGGCATAATCTGTCACCAAGGCATCACAGAGTCCCACTAATCTGGGGGCCACCTGTGAAGCTCAGCCTTCTGAACAATTAGCCTACTAGTCAGAAAGCTTATTAAAGTTTGATGCTTCATAAAGTTTAAGAATTTTTTTTAATAAATGTCTAGGTGTGTAAGCTATTGCATATTTGTGCAATTTATTTTTCTGTTATTCTAGCATACTCTCATATGGACACCGATCTCAGCCATCCAAACTACCTTGGGTCAGATTACCCACAAGCCCTCACACCGACCTCACCGAGCAGGTTTTCTCCTGTCCTACATGGCATGATGGAATCGATGATGACATCCCTCGTGGAGCAACAATTATTGATCAGTATATATTGATTTTGTATTACAGTAACAGGCTGAGTTGGCCACACCCACCCAATACAGTCCACCCCCACCCCCCACCAAGCTTTCAAAAAATAGAACAAACAAGTCAAAGCGTAATCATGAATATTAATTGATTAAAAAGCTGCAGTTATGTGATGTTGTAAATTGTTCTTGCATTTGATGTTTTACAACAAACTCTTAAAATGAGTTTTCCAAGAAAAATGTCTGAGTTTACTGGTGTGATCAATAGCTTTTCCATTTTAGTCAACTCACTAGACAAAGAAGATTGCCAATATTACTTTCATGTTTAATGATACATGACACACAGTGGACATTAAATTTGACGAATAATAATTAATGCATTCATTCTCTATACTCGCTGACTCCACTCAAGGGTCACAGGGATACTTAAGCCTATTCCAGCAGTCATAGGGCAAAAGGCGGGGTACATCCTGGACAGACCCCAGTCTATCATACAGACAGACAAACACATGCACACCTGCAGTCAATTTAAAATTTTCAGTTCACCTAACATGCATGTCTTTTGAAGTGGAGCACGGTGGCGGGAACACACGGGGAGAACGTTCAAAGTCCACACAGACAGGCCCAGGCAGGAAGTGATCCCTTGACCTTCCCACTAAGCCAACATGGCGTAATAATAATAATTATAAGACAAAGTGTGTGTGTGTGTGCGCGTGTGTGCGTGCTGTGTGTGCACAAACAGCCGCAAAACAGATTTTTCACCAAGCTTCGTTGGACTGTTTTGGGTTTGTGTCTCTGGATGATTAACCTTTGGGAACAGATTAGTCAGATCAAGAAAAACAAAGCCCACAAAACATTTAACACAGCATCGCTGCTACAAGTGTGGCCTAGAGATTAATTAAAAGGCTCATATTGATCAGTACAATATTTGTGATTAATTAGCATAACTGAGTTCATGATGAAGTCTCAAAGTAAAATAGAATTTTAAAAAGTCATAATATTAAGTTTTATATAGGAAAAACACACCTTTCTCGAGATATTGCCACATTCAACATGGAACTGATATGAATCTCATATTAATCACTAAATAATGTCATCATTTGGTATAAATGAAGCCCAGAAAACACATTTATATATATATATATATATATATATATATATATATATATATATATATATATGTGTGTGTGTGTGCTTGTTTTTTAGAAATTTGCAAAAATCTAAACTTTATTCACAGTCTTTATGGGTGTTGTGAGTAGAATTTTGAGCAAAAAATAAAAAAGAATTTCATTCATTTTGAAATAAGGCTGTAACATAACAAAATATGGAAATAGTGAAGCGCTGTGAATACTTTCCAAATGCATGATATCAGCCCTCTGATGCTTTCATTACTGTTTGCATTTGAGCCTACAGCTGATTTAGTACTAATCAGATGACCATAGTTTTAAAATTTTCATCTCATCTGCATCTCATTTCCAGGGAGCCTCGAAGAGTGCTGATCCACCGAGGCTCCACAGGTCTGGGATTCAATATTGTTGGTGGAGAAGATGGAGAAGGAATCTTTATCTCCTTCATCCTGGCCGGAGGGCCTGCTGACCTCAGCGGAGAGCTGCACAAAGGCGACCAGATCCTCAGTGTAAGGACCCTGTTTCTTCGTGAAGCTGTCACACTCAAACACCATGCTAGACTCAGGTCTGGTTGTTAAAAGTGTCTGTGTGTATATCAGGTGAACGGTGTGGATCTGCGCATGGCCACGCATGAGCAGGCGGCCGCGGCCCTGAAGAACGCTGGCCAGACAGTGACCATCATCGCTCAGTACAGACCTGACGGTAAAAACACAACACAGCATGATCACTGTCACACTCAGCACAGTCAAAGACAATCTGAATGCTATGATTCATTATCAGTGGGGTTTTTCTTTTAATAGCAAAACCTTGCAGTTATTGACCTACTGTGTACCTTAGAATAAAATATTTATTTTGTTCAAATAATAATAATAATCATGGGTAGCAAAAATGTGAGTGAGTTTGTCCATCCCAACCAGCTTGTGTAGACAATAACTAAAAAACACTATCTGCTGTCATCTTGTATGTCAGAAAATGAAAAGGTGCAAATCATGATGATGAACTGATTAGTTCATGGTGAACTTTGATGCATCAAACCAATCAGAAAAGCAACATTTTTATTAGCCTGTGTAATATCCTATAGGTGTGTCTGCCACTTGTTGGATGGTTAGCAGATGCTGAACGTGTTACAAAAAATTCTAAACAACTGTGGTTGAATTTCTGTGATATTTGGCTGCCACCTCCTGAAACACTGTGCACATTGTATGCTTGTCAGTGTGCACTGCCAACTGATGCCCACCTTCACATCAGTGTCAGCTAACAAATTATGCTAGCAACTGAGGTCAGAAACATGGTTCACACTCTGTGAGTAAATATGGGATGAAATATGCATCAGAAGAGGAAAGTAAAACCAGATTTAAAGAATGGATAGAACATGTGGCTATGGCTGGCGCCAGAAACGTTATGCCTGTACTGACACATTAGTGGATAGCTAACTCTGAAATGTTTCCGGAACCTTAAAACACCTGTGTTTTGACCCTTGGTCTGGAGTCCGCATGCAAGATGATATCACAGCATGGCTCAAAATTTACAACGGTAAAACTGGAATTTAAAAAATGGACAGAAAGTGCAGCTGTGGGTGATGCCAACACCTTTGGTTGGACTGCAAATCAGAGAGGTAGCTCTGTGAGATAGGACTTGTACTTTCAATATATAGTATATGCTTGGGCTACTGGTTTGTGTCCTTGGACAAGACACTACACCTGCATTGTCCCAAAGATTAATACTTCCCTATATAAGGTGCCTGAGCCCATTGAAGCTGACCCCCCACCCAGATAAAAAAAAATCCAAGCAAACAGGCTGAGTTTGCCCTGTAATTTCTAATGGTACATGAACGCAGCAGCAGCCTCAGCGCTCACAAACTGGCTTCTGCACTGTGAAAACATTCAGCCGGTCGAACGAAGTCAAAGTAAACAATAACGTTACAAAAACTAAACAAACGATTAAAAAATGTCAAGAACGACAGCAAAATGAAACACGGATGAATTGAGGTTTTCAATGCCCTTTATTCAAATTTTTCCAACAGTTTAAAAATCCTGACGAAGCGCCAGCTGCAGGAACAAAGCTGCGCAAAGGTTAAGTGATGCCAGCGAAAGTCAACGAAAGTCCAGATTTCTTGTTTCGTCAGGGCTTCGTTGCCCTTTAAGTGCTGTGTGACTGGGCCATTAAGGATTCTCAGCTGGTGGCTGTGTAACAGTATGAATGAAATTAATTAGCTTTAGCTGGTGGTTGGATTTCAGCCAATCAGTGTAGGATGGTCTTCTCATAAAAGGGGCGGAGAGTGCTCTTCTTTCTTTCGTTTGTGGATGTTTGCTGCAGGTGTTTGTTCCACTTCCACGTTCCTGTGAAGGGAGAGACCTGTAGGAGTTGTCGTTTGTTGTGAGGTGCTCGTACCGAGTGGTTGCTGGCTGTTGGACGCTCTGATGCAGTGTTGATTCCTCGGCTTGTGCTGTGTTGGCTGGGATTGACGGAGTGTTACAGGTTCATGATGGAAAGGAGTGAGTCCTGCAGATGTCGCTGCTGCTTTACCTGGAGTTGAGTTCGTTGCTCCACCCTGATGTCTGCTGCTACCTGCCCTGATGTGTCATAGGCCTGGAGATGCCGACGCCTACCTGCTGGACTTGGTGGTGTAATGGTGCCCTCTGGTGTTCACAGTGGACACCTGCAGATGGGGAATGCTGGTTTATGTTAACGCATGGACAATTTGTGTGTTTTATGATTGTTGGTTCTTGTCTTTTATAATAAATCAGTTTCAATAAGTTTTGTTTTTTAAGTGAACCTCCGGCTTTGCCTCGTTTGCAACGAACCTTTGTGCGTTTCATTGGAGTTATTCTAATTGGAGAATTCTCTGGGTGAAATTCCCAGGGTGGTGTCAGAAGTCTGACTTATCATGTTTATTCATGATTTCCAATTGTTTTGACAATTGAAAGTAACTCATCCACTTCGCCACACTAAGTTCCGCTAACTCAAGCTTTGGTGAAGTGGCCAAACCGAAGGCAAGAATCGTACTTCTGTGACTGTCCGCTCGGTGAAAACATGCCCTGGGATGTATGCTATTCTGTTGAAATCAGCCTGTTTGGTTTTCTCTCTAACTTGCTTCTATCAGCCAGCTGACAGCTATCATTGCCTCGAAAGGTGAGATTTATACACCAAGCTGACCTGAAATGAACCATTGTACATTAAATTGACTTTATTGACGAGTCTGACCCCTTTGAAAAGTGACCAAATTACATGTATTTATATTGAGTTCAGCCATGTATTCACTGACAAAACCCGCCGCTAGAGGTTAAATGCTAAGATGACCAACCTCGAGAATACCTACAAATGCATAGATGGTGATCTACAAATATTCCTTGTTTTGCACCAATTCCGCTCATAAAACATAAATATTGTTTTTGATTGATTAATCAATCAATTCATTGAACATGTACAAATTGTATGTAGGATCTTAATAATTAGTTAAACAACTGAAAATTATAAAGAACACAATGCTCACACAGCCGAAGGTATTTTTGCATTGCGTTATTTTTTTATTTTATTTTTGAACTATAGAATCTTGAGTGGAACAAAATTATCACATAGTTATGTACACGAAAAGTAAGCTTTTAAGTTAAAATCTTCCTTTTGTGGGAAGAAGTAAGATTTTAAGTTAAAATCTTCCTTTTCTTCAATCAGTGTTAAAATTTTTGACACTGATTGAAACAAAAATATTTTATGGTTTTATGTGGTGGTATTTCAGAATACAGCCGCTTTGAGGCGAAGATTCATGATTTGCGTGAACAGCTGATGAACAGCAGCATGGGCTCTGGGACAACAACGCTAAGAAGCAACCCAAAGAGAGGCTTCTACATCAGGTGAGACAGAGAGACGGCAGACACTAAAAATGATTTTTTTAGCTTGGTGTAACTTTTATCCTCTGTGGCAAAAGTTAGGGCTTGGTCCCACTGGGGAGAGGTTTAATTGCACATGAATTAAGTATACAGATGTCGGCCGTTCGTTGTCGTCAGCCACAAAATTGGCCAGAAATGGCAAATTACTCAGTATGCCTTACAGATATATTAATAATGTATAGTGAATATATGACGAACTATCACGCATGTATTGAGGAAACGGATTGGACACATTGTGATTATCACGAACATATTACAGATGTATTGAGAATGCATCGCGCATGTGTTGCGGCAACAGTGGTTGTATTGCGTGCGCGGCATCTGCATTGCGGTCATAAAAGAAGCGCACTCAGGCCTGTCGGCATCACTATTCACATCAACACCACAGTCTCTGGAGCAATTGCTGGACTTGGACACATTGATTGGTATGTTGTTGGATGACAGCAACTATCACACTATGTCTTTGGGGATCCATAACTACATCTTTACATCTCCACAGCTGGACTGGCAATGACTTGCAGGTATGTTGATTTCTGCCACATATACAACCCCTGGCAAAAATTATGGAATCACCGGCCTCAGAGGATGTTCATTCAGTTGTTTAATTTTGTAGAAAAAAAGCAGATCACAGACATGACACAAAACTAAAGTCATTTCAAATGGCAACTTTCTGGCTTTAAGAAACACTAAGAAATCAAGAAAAAAAGATTGTGGCAGTCAGTAACGGTTACATTTTTAGACCAAGCAGAGGAAAAAAATATGGAATCACTCAATTCTGAGGAAAAAATTATGGAATCACCCTGTAAATTTTCATCCCCCAAATTAACACCTGCATCAAATCAGATCTGCTCATTGACATTGACCCTATGCCATGACATTGACCCTATGTGTCTTTTTGCAAGGAATGTTTTTGCTCTATGGCAAGATGCATTATCATCTTGAAAAATGATTTCATCATCCCCAAACATCCTTTCAATTGTCCAAAATATCAACATAAACTTGTGCATTTATTGATGATGTAATGACAGCCATCTCCCCAGTGCCTTTACCTGACATGCAGCCCCATATCATCAATGACTGTGGAAATTTACATGTTCTCTTCATGCAGTCATCTTTATAAATCTCATCGGAACGGCACCAAACAAAAGTTCCAGCATCATCACCTTGCCCAATGCAGATTCGAGATTCATCACTGAATATGACTTTCATCCAGTCATCCACAGTCCACAATTGCTTTTCCTTAGCCCATTGTAACCTTGTTGTTTTCTGTTTAGGTGTTAATGATGCCTTTCGTTTAGCTTTTCTGTATGTAAATCCCATTTCCTTTAGGCGGTTTCTTACAGTTCGGTCACAGACCTTGACTCCAGTTTCCTCCCATTCGTTCCTCATTTGTTTTGTTGTACATTTTTCGATTTTTGAGACATATTGCTTTAAGTTTTCTGTCTTGACGCTTTGATGTCTTCCTTGGTCTACCAGTATGTTTGCCTTTAACAACCTTCCCATGTTGTTTGTATTTGGTCCAGAGTTTAGACACAGCTGACTGTGAACAACCAACATCTTTTGCAACATTGCGTGATGATTTACCCTCTTTTAAGAGTTTGCTAATCCTCTCTTTTGTTTCAATTGACATCTCTCGTGTTGGAGCCATGATTCATGTCAGTCCACTTGGTGCAACAGCTCTCCAAGGTGTGATCACTCCTTTTTAGATGCAGACTAACGAGCAGATCTGATTTGATGCAGGTGTTAGTTTTGGGGATGAAAATTTACAGGGTGATTCCATAATTTTTTCCTCAGAATTGAGTGATTCCATATTTTTTTCCTCTGCTTGGTCTAAAAAAGTAACCATTACTGACTGCCACAATCTTTTTTTTCTTGATTTCTTACAGTGTTTTTTAAAGCCAGAAAGTTGCCATTTGAAATGACTTTAGTTTTGTGTCATGTCTGTGATCTGCTTTTTTTTCTACAAAATTAAACAACTGAATGAACATCCTCCGAGGCCGGTGATTCCATAATTTTTGCCAGGGGTTGTAGTGCTTTGGGTTTACGTGAAGTGTTTGTTATGCATTTGCAAATTGTCTGCAAATCAGATGCAAAGCAGAGGTAATGCAGGCGCTTTATTTGTGGCCAGTCTGTATGCATTCTCTACACTTTAATTTAGTCCGTGATGTGGACATGATAGGTACGCTATATATTAATTTTACACACTGTCCCAGTCTGCTGCCAAGCCGCAATTCCCTGTCAGCTGTGGATATCAGCGGATAACGGTGGATATACAGCACATAGATTGTGTATGTATTGAGTATGTAAGGCAGATGTCATCCACAACCAAACTTTTGTGCAGCTCAAAAATTCTGGCAACAGAAAAACGTTTCTCTGCAGATAATTGCGGACATGTGCGGATGGCGGCCAACTCATACAAGCATGTTTCACGGATATTGCAGATGTTTAGTGAATATAAGCGATCTAGCGAAGAAGTAGTGCCACCAGTGGGACATAAATGGGTGATTCTTAGACTACGGGCACTTTTATGTCCCTTAATCATATTTTATGAAAAAAAGAAAAAAGGGGAAATTTCACACTTTTATAGTTATCTTTATAATGAAAGTGTTTGAAGAAATTTGTCCTAGTAGTCTATGAAGACTTTTTCACCTTTTTTCAGCATCATTATATGCAAGTATTGCCGTTTTGTGCTTGTCCCACACCCAGACTTATGATCTTCAATGATAAAAATGAATAGTAAACAAACGTTTTTTCTAATGTTTTAAAATATCTCTGAATAAAATATCAGTAAAATAATCAAAACATAATTGGGGTATTCAATGTCATACAACTGTAGTGATTTTTTTTTTAACAAAATGTAGTTGTCCCACACTATTTCCGTAATTTCCACCACAACAATAATGTCCCTTTAAAAAGTTTGTATGAAAGATTGTGTGGGTAGTTTCTATGGAGATAAACAGTAACATCAGAGCACATGTATATAGCGCCAAATCACAACAAACAGTTGCCCCAAGGCACTTTATATTGTAAGGCAATGGTGTGGTGGAAATTACATTTACAAGGCCAATAGTGCCAGTAGTTAAAGAATCACCCAAATACACCCAGGTGATGAGATACAGATTAGAAATAGGTGTATGGAAAGGTCCAGAACTGGGTGTGGCCCAAGCAGAGTACAACGCCCACCACCAAGCACCAAGAGAGACAGACAAGAGAGATAGGGACAGAAAAAGAGCAGGCAGGAAAAACCCAGCACCGAGAAAACTATAAAAACCTAAACTTAAACATGGCATAACACAGAGCACAGGTACAAAGCATGACAATAGCAATATGTGTGCAGTCAGTAGCTCCAGTTACATCAGGGAAACCGGCAGTCACTGCAAATTGTGCTTTAATGTTGGAATGTCATGTACCTGGATGACATTCGGATGATTCGTTCCACACAGCTGGCATGGCTCGGCTCAAGTTTGACTGGCACACTGCTGACCAATCGGCCAGCTCACGCTGGAATGCCCCATTGCCAGGAAGCACAGTGTGGTCAGCACCTGTGTGGGCAGAAACAATCCCTGCCTCCTTGCTGTATTGCGCTCGAGAGCCGGCCAAGTTCTGTGTGCGACTCTAATAACAATGGCCTTGGTAATAAAAATCGGTTTATGAGCCAATTATCATCATTTGCAAGTAAATCCTCGCGTTCCCTCAATACTCGCTCACGTCGGATTGCAACATTTGCAAGGTCCACAACGTTAATGCAGCCATTGTTCATGTCATTTTACGTATCACTTTGCGCATGCTTTTATATCCACCCATATAATTGCAAACGTGGGTGTGTTAATTGTTCATAAAGTGTATCTCTGATGTGCACGTCACACTGATGACTTCTTGTTTTCACACTATTAACAGTTTCGCAGTGCCACCTCTACGTGTCGGTAAACGAACAATAGCTCTACAAACATGCGTGCCCCGGCTATGATTTTGGCGTGGCGCACCACACTTTTCCACGGTCATTTCACTTTTAATATATCTGAACGTTAGTGCCACGTTTTTGTGCGGTTGCAGCCTTTGTACACGAGGCCCCAGGAGAGCAGACACAGTATTTCCAGTGACAATATTTACGTGAATTAATTTACGCGAGTGTGTTTGGGCTCAGATGATTAAAAAGAGGTTTTCTTCTTTTCACATAGGGCTCTCTTTGACTACGACAAGACTGCCGACTGCGGCTTCCTCAGTCAGGCTCTAGGTTTTAAGTTTGGCGATGTGCTTCACGTGTTGGACTGCAGCGATGAGGAGTGGTGGCAGGCACGTAAGGTCAGCCCACAGAACGAGGCGGAAGAGATGGGCTTCATCCCCAGCAAGCACAGGTCAGACAGTTTTCACTGTGTTTAGTGGGAGTGGCACCGACAACCACAACTGATATGTTTTCATTTGTCTTCCTGATCTGTTCAGGGTGGAGCGAAAAGAGTGGTCTCGTGTCAACACCAAAGAGCGGGTAAGTATGGTTTGTGTTTGTACGAAGCATGTGTTGTCTCACTGTGCTTGTTTAATTTTCTGCTCTCGTTCCTCTTACAGGACCACAGTCGGGACAGTTTGGGGTCTCAAGGTAATTTAATTCAAAAACTAACAGCATGTTCAGAATGTGCACTGATTTATGATGGTAATCATGTCTGACTGAGGTCTTTGTGATGTCATAAGGCACTCACAATATTAGATAAACTGGCAGAGTTTAAAGCAGAGGTCTCAAACCGGTTCCAGAAAGGGCCGAGAGGGTGCAGGCTTTCTGTGCAACCACCCACTCCAGCAGGTGATTTCACTGATTCCTCTCTGCCCTTTCTGGAACCGGTTTGAGACCTCTGGTTTAAAGGGATCATGTTGTGTAAATTTACCTTTTAATCTACCGCTATGTTTTACAGTTGAATATTGTTAGGGATTACTGTTAAATATCTTCCACAGTGAAACTGCACTGCTGTTTGGGAAGCAAGCACACTAACTGCTTGTATCATCATTTTGTTGAATGGTGCAAATTAGTCTGAAAATGTAATGAACTGCAGAATCCATTTTATCCTGTTGATATATATAAAACCCACTCAGTTCTACACAGCATTGATTTTTTTTCAGAACTCCCCATATTATCATACTTTGTACAAATATGGTAAAATATATTAATATGGCAAAATGTTATGTAATTCATTATGTTTTGAGAGTAGTTGCCATTGTGTGACAGCACAGTGGTATAAGCACCAAGTGTGCTTGTCTCCCAAGTAAAATATCCCAGGTTCAAGGCTGCTTGAGGCCCATTCTCCTACACATTTGGATCTGTGCTTGAAACACAAGATCAACATGTGGCTCCCACACCAAACCCTGAGCCCTGAGCAACATGGGAGCAGCACAACAAAATTAATTGAATGGGGAAATAATTAGTTTAAAAAACAGTATGACAATGTTCATTTATACCTCACCCACCCTACACCAAAAAAAAAAAATGCTGTTGGATTTTAATGGTTTTAATGTCTTTTTTATTACATCTTATACTATAAAATTTATTGGTTGTTCTGTAAAGATGCTTACATATTATGTTTGTTGCTGAATTATTCTGGCAACTACAGCTGCTGTTTTTTAAACCTTACAAACAATAGCTTTTTTACCTTTCAGTGCAGCTGCGTTGTCCCTCTAGATTTGTAATCCTGTCCATCTTCATCACTCCTCAGTAGAATTGCAGCATCGTCATCCCTGCTCCCTCCATCTCCACCTCCCGTTTGTTTTTGTTTTGTTTTTTTGCCAGTGCCTCCACCTCGACCCCATACAACAGTAGCTGGTTTCACGGCCATTTTCTAAACATTTTTTCACTCTTGCAGATATTTTTCTGTCACAAATTGCTCCTGCCATGCTTCTTCAGCCAGTCCACCCTACCTGAACTCTCTTCTTCACCTCTCTGTATTTAAAGTCATCTACTTTCACGATATACCCATTCACCTTCTTTCCAGTGCATACCTCCACTCTTTCAGACTCATCTCCACCTTCTTCCTCACTACAGAAGACAGTAGACATCATCTGATCTTGTCTGTCAACTTGTCCATCATGATTGTTTTTAAAATACCTGATGACCTGTGGAGAGTAGCTAACTGGAAAATCATCTCTCCGCAAACTTTCACAGTAATAATTAGTAAACTCATTTAGAGCTGCCACAAACGACTTTTTTGACAGTCAACTAGTCACCGATTATTTTTGCGATTAGTCGACTAGTTGGATCATACGTAATTTGCAGCTTATTGCATTTTATCTATCAATACCATTATCAATTCTGCTTATCAATCCAATTCCTTATTGATTCCCTTATTAATACCTCTTGTGAATTTTCTGTCTACTGAAAGTAGGCTTTACAGGTTTTCTATGTCAACAACATTTTATTGAGTCTTAAAGTAAATAAATATGGAATTGGTCACTGTATCCTTGATCGCTGGACATAGGTAGAAAAAATCTGTAGTTTTTGTCAAAAGCATTTCCTTTCAGACATTAATGACATGGATGTCTCTCCATACGTCTGAGCTGAGCTCAGCTGGCTGCTGGAGTCTGCAGGTCTGCAGCCATACAGTCTTGGGCTGCTGCACATCAGCCAGGACGTCTCATTTTGGGAGGAAAAAAAAACATTTTGATCAATTACAGTTTGTTTGTATTACAACGTTTGGAAAGAGGTGTCATTTGATTTAAACGGCAATTCGCTTTGAAGTTATTAATTCCAAGCGAACTCTATTTTTCTAACTTGACTCTGCAGCGCAGCATTTGGAGCAGCAGAATGGAGGAGGATTCTCGTTTCTTTCTCGCAACAAGACAGGAGTCCCAGTTAGTCACTTTAATCCGCAAAAGTGACTCACGATTAACATATTTCAATGGCTTTGAGAGGGATTAAGAAACGGAGTTGCCGCTTCTGAAGAGAAGCAAAGCAACAATCCAACGAAGCAGCGGATCGAAGCACTGCTTCATTGGTTCAAAGTTCAAAGCAAATGAATCGTCAACTACTAAATTAGTTGTCGACGGTTTCAATAGTTGGCGTAGTCGTGACTGGTCGACTCGTCGTGGCAGGCCTAAACTCATTTTTGAGTTTTAGCATCTGTAAACATGCAGACAGACAGAAAAGAAACAGACAGCTGGTTGATTGAGGTAGCTACTGAAACAAACAGTGTAATATTAATATTCACTTAATATCCAGCAACCAACCTTTGAAGGATCAAGTAGCATGCACTGAAAGTTACTGTTGTGTCACACAGCACCACCTACAGCCATTAACTGCTAATAACGGCAATGTAGCCTCAAGATGAAGCCATTTTTCTAAATCTGTTTGATGGTCCTGTGTCCTGTTTCCAGGGAGAGATAAAACCTCAAACAGTTATGAGACTGTTGGCCAGGTAGAAGGTAAGATTGCACAAAAACCCATAATATTTTTATATGGTTTTATTTTTGCTTTGATTTCCACCTGGCATCACTCTGTTCTCTTGTTGTCTTCCTGCCAAGTTCATTACGCGAGACCTATCATCATACTCGGCCCTGTGAAGGACAGGATAAACGATGACCTGCTGTCTGAGTTCCCCGACAAGTTTGGATCTTGTGTCCCGCGTACGTATTTTGCTGTCATGTACAGAGACATATCAGTCCTCAAATTTCTTTTGATTTGACGTTTGCTATTTCAGGATGAGCTTCGCGTTTTCCAGGAGACTTGCTGCTTTAAATCTCTGTCAGCTTGTTTTATTGTGCTGCTTTTTACTTGACAGACACAACACGACCCAAGAGGGAGTATGAGGTGGATGGGCGGGACTATCACTTTGTGTCATCACGGGAACAGATGGAGAAGGACATCCAGAGCCATCGCTTCATTGAGGCTGGACAATACAACAGTCATCTGTATGGCACGAGTGTCCAGAGTGTCCGCGAGGTGGCTGAGCAGGTACACGCTTACAGTACTTTATATCTATCTCAGTGGAACAAGAAATGATCATTGACCAAGGTCCTCAGGGAGACTACTATCTTAAAAGTGATTAACAGGTAGAGATGCAACTTTCAAAATGAATTGTTAAAATACTTTACTAATAACTTAAAGCTACAGTGTGCAGGATTTATTGGTGTATATTAGCAGAAATGGAATAAAGTATTAATAACCATCTGTTTATTAGTGTGTAATTGTCTGCAACAATGAATCAATGTGTTTTCATGAGCTTAGGATGAGTCCTTCATAGCTACATGGGGAGGTGATGGTCTAGTGGTTAAAGCGTTGAGAGATTTGGCTTGAGGATCCTTGGTTCAAATCCCAGCCTGACCGGAAAATCGCTAAGGCCCTTGGGTAAGGTCCTTAGTCCCCTAGTTGCAGTGAGCACCTTGTATGGCAGCACCCTGACATTGGGGTGAATGTGAGGCATTATTGTAAAGCGCTTTGAGCGTCTGATGCAGATGGAAAAGCGCTATATAAATGCAGTCCATTTACCATTTGCCCCATCATGGAGGCCAACATGTTGCAGTGTCATATTGGTACAGTAGCCCAATAGCGACATATTATTCCACCTTTTGAATTTTGCAGTGCTGCTGGAGTATAAATAAAAAAGAAGAGCAATCAGCAGTTGCACTGCTGTACACTGTCTGCTGGTTTCTAGTGCAGGCTAACAAGTTTGAGAACCCTTATTTTTTGTGAAATATGGAATCATACCTGTTGCTTATCACAAGAGAAAGCAAGGGAGCATGAATGCATGTCACCAAAGACGCAAAAACATAAAGGGAAACAAAATTGTGCCTGTGATGGCATAATGCTCGGTGACGTACACTCCAGGTTTTTAAAAAATATTAACCAAGTGAATCAAATCAATACTTGTACTAATGATAATATAATTGTGTCCATTGGGACAAGACTGAAATTTATTTATGTACTAAAATAAAAAGATTTAGTGAATGTTCGCAGCAATTTTATTTTAGCACTAAATTGCAACAGTAATCGTAACAATTAGCCATGAGATTCATAATCCACAGCTTGTGGTGAGTTTTTGCTTAAAGGGGTCATGTTTCATGCATATAAATCAAGCTAATAAACCTCACCAGGTGACATAAAAGTTGCTGCATTTTCAAACCTCAAAGAAACGGCCTGTTTCTTGTGGCGTTCTCTAGCTGTCTTTATTGTGTCTGTCTATTGTGAACTGTCACTAGATGTTAGAACTGCAACCTAACTGCAGCTTAACTGCATAATACATCTTTTATTTTACTTGCTGAATACATCATACCACATATGACCTTCACATCTGTGCTCACTCACAACTTGCACGCTCACGATAACAGCCCTATCTGCCACAAGATTATTTTCCATGGCTCGGTTTCTTATTTTGTGCTTTCGATTGCTGTCCCTCCGTTAATTTATATTCTGTATGCACTTTCATAACCAAGAGCGCTAGATAACGCTATAGTTTCTATGCCTGTTGCTTTAAAAGGGAAGAACCTGCACCTGCAGAGTCCCCTTTGCTATCAGACAATGGCCATCCCTCCACCTCTCTCACAGGGACTCCTGCAGACTTACTCAGTGGATGTGACTGAAAGAATGAGCAGAGGACCAGATATGAACTTGTGTGGCACATGTCTCAGCAATCTGAACCAAGCAGTTTCAAGCTTCAACTTAGCTTATAGTCAGATAGTTTCTCTATACACAGACAGAACTTTGAGACCTGGAGGGTGTTTGACATGCATTCCCAGTATTTAACTGTAAAAGGCAGCTGTAGTCACAGGGATTAATGTTCTGTGTCGCTATGATGGATTTCTGTTAATTGAGCTACCAAAGGACAGGGCTCAGGCTGATGCTGTCCTGACACAAAATCAAGGCTGGAGGCAAAATATAAACTTTACAGCATCCCTCAGACACATGCGCACCACGTTCAAAAATATGTTTTTAGAATAACATTTTGTTTTTCACCTCGCTGTCATCAGTGAGTCCTTGTGTCTGTTTCTCTGTGTACTGTCTGCACCCTGTCTGGAGGAGGGGGTGGGGCAGTGTGTTTGAGTGTCGATGTCTCACACCGCGGTGGATGGATGGATGGATGAATGAGATTTATTGTCATTGTCATTACACAAGTGCAACAAGAACGAGATTACGTCCACACTCCAATTACCACAGACAAGATACAGCAATTAATCCACAATTATTACTTGTTTACCGTAATAATGGCACACATCAGAATTAAAGACAACACATAAACATTTGACATTGTTTATGTGCACTAAACTTTGAAACAGTCGGTTTAACGAATTGAAGTGATGTGAGTGTGGGGGAGCACAGCAATATGTAGTTGCGCCGCCGCCAGCTTGCGGAGGGAATGGGGAGCTACAGCAGCTAAAACTGCGCGGCACCCCAGAGGGGGAAGGGAGTGGCGTGAGCGGGGGCCGGGATGAGGAGGGGAATTAGGACAGGAGGGGGTGGAAGCATGCTTTCAGTCTCTGTCCATGTGTGAGTGGCAAATGAGTAAGTGTATGTCAGTTTCTGTCCATGTGTGCTGGAGTTGGAGAAGGTATAGAAGAAGCCAACCGAATAATTCACCAAGGCCGTAGAAATTCTTCTGGAGGAAAACTATGGGGCATTTTGTCCTTCAGAGGCTGATAAGCCTGCAATGTTTATGTTTGAGCAGTGAAAAACACCTTTGCAGCTCACATGAAGAACCAGAACCAAGTATTTATTCCCTGGTCTGCGACATCTTCCTTTGCAAGGCGTGCATTTACTCCGAGATGTTATCTATTTTGCGTCTGATTTCAAGGGTTAACGCAGTCTGAGAATGTATCGCCTTGCCCAACTCATTAATCATGATGGACAGGTGAGGGGTCATGGTTCTGGTGGCAGCCGTCTTGCCAATTCTCTGGTAGGTCAGGGCAGCACATAAACCAATAAGTACCAGCCCTCCTACAATAAAACCAAATATAAATAAATCCTCGATGTCCTCCACAGAGAATGGCACAAAGCATGCAACATGCCATGTCTCCCAGGTGTCAAGAACATAGCTCGCAGGGTAGGTTCCATCTGGGCATGTAGAGTCCCCCGATCCTGATTTCCTGGTTGAAAAAATGTCAATAGCATTCAGAGACCAGCTGATCAAGTCCATGGTTAATCCAATATAGTTTGAAGAATTCACAGTCTGGTGAAGTAGGGGACTTGAAGGTTGGAGCAGAGATAGAGGAGAGAGGAGGAGATGCAACCACCCTCGCTGGAGTCCCAAGCTGTATGTTGTGATGACACAGCGAGCAAAGAGCAGAGTGCTGCAAACATATTTTTAAACCTTTCTTTTCTTTCAAAGTCTGCTCTGAGTGTCTCTGTGAATGTCCTCGCTGTGGTTAAACTAAGAACAGAGTTGCAAACCCGCGTCGCATAACAACAAACACTAATGCACCCCCACTCCCCTCCAAATACTCAAGGATGGTATGATGTAAAATGTGCTTATAAAACCCAAGTGGTAACCTGAGCCCGCTGGAGCTGAGGCTGATGTGGAAGTGTAGTACCTTCACTGGCTGCTCGAGGCTGGCTCCAAAACACAGCATTTTCCCATAGAACTGCGTGTTAAAATCATATAATCAATGGAGCCTCTATGACGTCACCCATTGGTTTTCAACAGAGACCAACAAAGACCTAGAAGAGCCCAAATGAAGTCAGTGTCTGGGCTATATTCTGTAGGGAGCCATCTTCACAGCAGCCAATGACAATCTCATTAATGCATAAAGGGGTGGAGTGTGTGTGTGGCTCTGTGTGTGATGAAAGGCACCTGAACACACCCTTCTTTTTAGTCTGAACCACTTAACCTCAGTTTGGGTGTTTTATAAAATCAGATTTTTGGGGACTGCGTGATGATTCTCCTAACATTTTCTGGCTTTAAAATCAGGTCAGTTAGGATGAGGGAAGCCAAAAATATGAAAATGATTACAGTTCTTGTGTTTAGTAATCATATCAAACAAACATGTAGGTTGTGATTTTGGTTAAAGCCAAAAAAAAGGTGAAAATGTGCAAAAGAAAATACAAATACATCACAAATTAAGCAGTACAACAAAATTGGGGGGATCAGGGTGAGAAAATAGTCATCAAAAAACCCTAAAGAATGCATCCATGGACATCAAAACCCCAAAATTTTCATGGGGCCTTGAGCAACCTCCAGACCCCCTGCTGACAAAGGTACACTTTAACCAGAAAAAGAACCCCCCCCCAAGCACCACTACCTTTTTTTTTTGAAAGCTGTAGAAAAGCTGTCCCCTTAAAATGTGGTTATCCTGAAGTACTTAAATAATGTGTAGGTTAAATTTTTCTATAATATGCTGCATTGGACTCTAGGGCACGATCACAGAAGGATTTCTATAAAAGGCAGATAGTGAACAGCTTATGATTTGGCCATAAAAACAAAGTTTCAGTCAGAAGATTTTTTTTTTTTTTGTGCTTTAATCCCTGCAGTAAAGTGATTTTGCACAACGTAAACAAAGGAGCAATTTAATAGTCATCAGTCAAAAGTAAATGTTTGAATTGTTTGTCATTATTAAAGTTTCCTTTTGTTTGTGTGTGCACGCGTGTGTGTGTGTGTGAGTAGCAAGGGAAACACTGCATTCTGGATGTCTCGGCGAACGCTGTCCGTAGACTACAAGCAGCCCAGCTTCATCCCATCGCCATCTTCGTCCGACCCAAGTCACTGGAGAACGTCCTGTACGTATTTTTAATGTGCCAAACAGGAAAAGCTAAAGTCTCTGGAAAGCTAACAAGTATGAAATGTTCACTATCACAGATTAATGTATGATTGATGTTAACAGAGAGATCAACACTCGCCTGACAGAAGAGCAGGCCAGGAAAGGAATGGACCGAGCCCTCAAACTAGAACAAGACTTTCTAGAATGCTTCTCAGGTAAGACGAGAGATCTCATGATTACATACTAAGGAGTAGCTATAGGGTGGATTTTGGAGCTATAACCCACCTATAAACATACTGATTATAGATATGAAGCTTTTTGATACTGTGAAACAGAAGAACAAATAGTTTCATTAAACTGTTAACAGTTTTACACATTCAAATTAAACTATTGCTTTGGAAAAAGTTTCACCAAATCTTTCACCTCAAACACAAACTCGTTACTATAGAAAATGAGTCCTTGTTTCACAGTAGTAAAATACGCTAAAAGGAGAAATTGTATTATCAGCTGATTCACTGTTTCACAAGGCTTGGAATGCTACATGAATCAATTGCTTCAGAAAATGATTCACACTTTCAAAATACTGCTCAGGCAAAATGAAACAACTGCATTAGAAAATTATTGTTTTGAAATACTGAAAAGACCATTTGAAAGTATTGTTTCAAAAAAAAGAAACCCAAATTCAAATTCCACTTAATTAATTTTGTACTCACCCCGTGTCACACATTGTTCGCATCACAAGCACACACAGAACACACACATGCACATAGTGGAGTCTGTAGAGGATCACTGCTGATGTGATCTGTTTGTATGTGTAAAGCATTAGTTCTTGGTGTGTTATACCAGCAGAACACAGAATGATTATCTAGCAGTTTGCTTAAATACCATCAATGGAACAATAATTAAATGTCTGAAATAGCAGATTGTATTTGTTTTGTTTTTTTGTTTGTTTGTTTGTTTGTTTGTTTGTTTGTTTTAGTTGCTTGCATGTGAACATGCTCAGTTATGGGTCCAGAACAAAGTACAATGCACATAGCTGCAAGTGGAATTTCATTTTGAGCTTAAAATCATTAACACACACACACAATCCTCATTTACATACTACTGTCTACATTATGTTACCACCTGCTGTCATGTGCACAATTATTCTTAGTAAATCTTTTTAACGTGCAAATGTTTGGAAAGCCAATGCAATTCAGCATGTGTTATATGGGATCTTTTTAAAACAGGCCCTCAGTATTTTGTAATGTTGGAAATACTGATTGCTGCATGTAGTGGATAATGCCCCCCACCCTAATAAAGTAATTCCTAGCTACACCCCTGACAATATGTCCTGTGTGCTCTCTAAGAATGTGCATCCTTTACCACAGTATAATAGTTAGTACAGTCATGGACAACCATATGCTACAAGTGGGATCTACAGAGCTTTGTTGCAATTCCTAACACAAAGTGGTGCTAATCAATAAATTTGCCCACTGAGGTGACCAGTAGGAGGCGCACAAACCTGCAGACAGTTGTTTCTTCATGACAAATGTGTTTCCTGCACTAATGGCTCTAAGCCATCAGTGTGGCAGTGTGACACATAATAGACATGAGCAGCTCTGCCTGTGTTTTTCATACCCCGGTGTTTTACTCGGCACCTAATGCATTCTGGCTCGGCGTTCATTCTTTGGCTAGTGTTTCACATGATGATATGTACATTTGAAACTTCCTCATGATCTCAATCTATTTCTGACCTTTTTATCGCATTTTCTCATTTGTGTTTGTAATGCCACCAAATGCCAGTAGTCATAATTATAAGACTCAAAAGGCTTCCGCAGCAAAGATGAACTTTGCATTTCCATTTTCCTGCCAGACGCCAGTGAGATAAATGTGAAATGGCTGCTGAAAATTTGATCATCTTACATCTTACAGACACATTTAGGGCAAATCACAGCAGCTCACAGAACGGTTTCTCACAGATCTGCTGTCTGCTATTAATCATAAGATATGAGACATTTAATGAACTGTTGAATAAGTATGCGTTTCGATTGTTCAGGTTTAGTCAGTCTTTATTTATATATTTATTTTCACAGTTTCCTAAAAAAAAAAATTAAAAAAAGTGAAATTTCAGCTATAGTTTACCGGAGACAAGCCAACAACCCCACATCAGAAAAAGATGGGCGATGGAAAATGCAAGTTGAAGGAAAAAATAAAACAAGATCCTTACATTTACTTTGACTTCTGTTTCATTGCAGACACTATGAACCCAAGATATTTCATGTTTTGTGTTTTCAAGTTCATTTCACTTTTTTAATATATGTCCAATCCATTCCTGTTGTAGCAGATTTAAATTTAAAACAAGATTTAATTAAATCTGAAATTTAATCAAATACCTTGAAAGAGGAATCACCTGCCAATAAGCACAGGAAAATAATGTTAAGATTGAGATTAATCAGTCTTTGATATGAAAGTCATAAATTCTGGATACCATTGATTAAAGAGCTGTCTTCAACTGGATACGACAAAACAACTGGCATAATATTGACACTTTTACAGGTCCAAACACATGTGACTGAGATTTTGAGAATATGGATAATGATTTATAGTTTTATTACGATATGTTGACGATGAAAACGTAGAAAGCAAGGAAAAGGAAAGAACGGGGTACTAAATATAGAAATTAATTAGAATAAACCTGGTTGGAATTTAGTGGTGTATTTTGGTTTTGCAAATTATTGTGAAGAAAATTAAATGATCCCGATACCAGATCGGGCATTGGCCCATCCCATATTCATTTACTTGTACTCGTAATCATAAAACTTCTCCGATACCCCTTTGAATGTCTATCGTGCTGCGTTCAGAACCTTCGCTCGCCTCAACGAGCCACACTTTTGTGCCAGAAGTTGACAGAGTCACTGCGCCTCATTCATTAACGTCTCATTTACCACAAGCAAATCGGTCTGCATGTGATGAAATTTTCCCATGGTCCACAAAACAAAAAAATTCAAATAATGTTAAAATGACTCAGTTTTGTCTCCATGTGGAGCGGAGACGCCGCACAAACACCATGTGTGCGTGTGCAGGCGATGCCGTGCTCAATATTACGTGTTCCACCTTTGGGGGAAAAACATTTATGGTATGTATTTGTGTACGTTACCTGTACGTATTTAATTAAAAGTAAAAAAAAAAAAAATAGTGTGGAGAGTGAAAGGCTGGTTAGCTCAGTGTCACACCTTGTAGATAAAAACAGGAACAGCCTCACAGCTGATAATGCAGAAAAGCTTCTTTTCATCAAAAAGAATCTGCCCCTCACATTTTCAAAAACAGGCTTAGTCCTCACAGACATAAGTAAAGTTATTGATGGACAATTTTAGTTCTGTTCCTGGTGTTGTATGTTTTGTAGTGGTGAAGTCCACAGGTTGCATTTCAGTGAGATGTCTGACAGTGTCATGTTTGTTAGAAAACACACAGTTAAAGTTAAAGGACAATTTGTTGTAGTCAAAAAGTGAAACATGATTTAAGTCAAATGTTTGTAAATAAAAACAAAGCTAATGATCTTGGTAGCAGTTACAGTCAAAAAGTAAGGAACAACTGATGAATAAAATGTTTTTGAAGTTATCGTAAAACTAATGGTATCATTAAGTATTTGTATCAGTACGCTGTGTCGATGAGTAACTAAATGTATGTACTCGTACTTGTACTCAGTCTGGAAGAAAGTGGTATCAGTGCATCCCTAATCAGAACACTTGCAGGTTCACTTATATGGGCACTTTGGATCATGTGAAGTGGTCTGGCCCGGTATAGTTTCCTATCGACCGTTTGCTGGCCTCCTTTGATCCACCTCTGTTGGATTACACCCACCAGGTCTCCCAGATGACTACAGGCATGCGGGCTGCTTGGTTGGTTTGCCAGTGGGACTAAACGTGATGGTTCAACTCACCAACCGAACCACGGTGAAGGGTTTGATGATTGCTGTCAAAAATGCTCCGGTGACTTCCAGAACCTGTGCAACATCAATTTAAAGTCTTTGTAAATATTTGAAAAGGGCTCAAGGCTTGGCAAAAAAAGCTGTGGGGTAAAATTAATGTTAACAAAACAAATTTTTGGCATTGAGTGAAAAAGCATCAAATGACATACAGACAGGGAATCCCCATAAATCTCTTTAGTAATAGCTTAAATGACGTGTTTTCTCCCACGTGAAAGGAGGAGACACAAAAGGAACCCATCTCTGTTACTGTGTGAGCGTACATTCTCAGCATTTTGTGGGTGGGACTGGACAGGCCCATTGCGGGAACAGGCGGGAGTGAAACACACACGTTGTGGGTGGTAACGGTCCGAAATTCAGAGGGAGGGGGATGAAGAAATTAGTCCCGCACAGGGTTCTACTCTGTACCACTTCATCATGAAGTGGTACAACTGATGTTGCAACAAGCAATAGCTGCACGAGGCACAGTTTCTCCAAACACAACCTGTAACATATTGGTTAGTGGGGAGAGGGGGTGTGGCTAGCAGCAGCTTCTTTACATTAAAATGACATGTACACAAAGATGTAGCTGCTGAGGGGGGGCATGGGACAACTTTAATTTCTGTAATCGCTTATTATGTGATGCTTTTAATCCTAATCTATTTCCAGTCATTTTTTCTGATCATTTTAAACCCATTTCTTCTGTGTTCTCCACCTGGAGCTCATTTTTATCCCTACACCCCCCATTTTCTCTCCTCCTATGTTTTGCTACAGCTGTGGTGGAAGGGGACAGCTTTGAGGAGGTGTATCATAAAGTAAAGACAGTGATCGAGGAACAATCAGGGCCTTACATCTGGATCCCCACTCGAGAGAGGCTGTGATGCCGTGCCCGCCTGCCTCCGCCTCCCTGACCCCATCACATGACGCCACCCTTCACCCTCACAGCCGGGCTGGCCTCAAGGGTCTCCGGCATTCACAGAGAATGACACAGAAAGACAAACGCATACACAAAAATATGGACGGCGTGTCATCGCAACATCGAACGATGCCAAAAAGCAGAGAGAGACACGGATACACAAGCAGAAATGATGTAATTAAACTGAAGGAGGAAAATATCTAACTGGTGTTCCACTTTCACGAGGCAGGACTCACTACTGAGGCGCTGTTCACACTTAGCATTAAAGTGCATCTTGGGTGCTATGGTAACGAGGTGGACAGCTCTAAGTACAGCTGTGGCTGCACGCCAACAACAAAATTTTCAAGTGTGTGAGAGAGCAAATCTTCGTCTCCTGTTGTGGGCAGAATGTGACGCATCTTTATTTTATTCATTTATTTATTTATTTTCTGTCCGAAAGCAATATTGGTTTCCCCCCGCCAGTGAAAGATCATGCACAAGTGGACACTGCAACGGTGCATTTCAGACGCATTCTGATGCCAGGTGTGAACCGGCAGGTCATATTTAACGGGATCTGGAGGCTGTCTGGATCTGCATGAGAGACATCAGCTGCGGATTAAAAGAGAGTAGATGACCCCTGCCACCCCCGCCCTCCCCTTTAATATCAAGTGCGCCTTTCTGTCCTCTACTGAACGCCTCCCAGGAAGGAAGTGTCCAACAAGGTGCCGCCCATCCCCTCCTGCTCATGCTGTCGGCTCTGCACAGGAAAGAAGAGGATGCAACACCCTGCCGGAGTCTTGTTGCTCTTTTCATATGAATCTTTTTTGCAAAGACACCTCAGCGACCCAAAGTGACATTTGCACAATCATGTCAAATATCCTGAGGCTTTATTTCAAAGCACTTCAAATTATAATCGTTAAAAACAAAGATAAACACAACTCATTTGTGCATGCGTCCTCAAATGCAAAGGAGACGCAGAATTGAAATAATAATAATGTTAGTGAGAAAATCAAGTCGAGCTTGTTTCCTCTACTTTAACACAGAGGAAGGTTTTGTTTTTCCCTTTTTCACATCTCATGGTGGAAGAAGAAACATGCGTTCCTGTCTGCAGGAAATATTTGCACCCCCACACAAACACGCACACCCATCCATACACGTGTCGAGTCGTGACCTCAGCTGTGACTTCACTCACTCCTCGCCAAGCGAGGCTGTTCTGAATCCAGAATGAATGTCACCTCAACACGTGTCAGCCGGCTCGCTGATCACTCTTCCAAAAGGATCCCAGTTGTGCACACTGTATCCAATGGCCACACAAAAAGCCATGGAGTGCGTGCGTGTGTCCCCTGCGTGTGCACACTGGTGCACATACACATGTGGGAGGAGTAAGTCTTCGGTTAGTCTCTCTCTTCCTCTCTCTCCCTCTTTCTTCCACGTTTTCCCTTCTTTCCCCTTTTTGTGTCCACACTAATTAAAGCTGAGTCATGTTCACAAATAAAAGACCTATATATAAATATAAATATATAGAGAAATATATCTTTTTTATGGCAGTTTCTTAGGGGACTAAGTCTATAAAAATCACATCTCTAAACAATATTCCGCTGATTTGTCTGGGTAATATTGCTTTTTGGTTGTTGACTTTACTCATGTTCCCATCTTAATGTTGCAAAATCTGACATAGAAATAATAAGTGATCTGATTAAAAAGAAAAGATTTCACTCCAGAGTAGGCATGGGCAACTTTGAGGATGAAGGAGCCAATAAACATCATTGTCACTGTCAGAGGGCTGCTTTATACGTTACATATAACTAAACCGGCCATGAGCGCCATAATTAATGTATGATGACTCCTGTACACTGTAAAAAAGAAATTGAACTCAAAAATTTGAAGACAAGCAGATATACAGATGTCAAGTCCCCATTCTTCCACACACAGCACGATGCACTAATCATTGCTATTTTTCATCCACCGCTATTATTTTCACATCAGTTTCTTTGAACCAAATATACTTACGCTCCTTTGTGCACTTAAAAATGAGGTGTTGTCAAATGCAAAAGCTGGCGCATTGTTATCCCCTGTCCACAAGAAACTGCAATTTAGACCACCTCCTCCTGACATCCGTCTGTCTATGGGAGATGATGGCGTGGCATCCAGTTTGTTTTTTGTTGTTTGCTTGTTTACACTTTTCAATTAAATTTTAATTCATTTTATTTATATAGTGCCAAATAACAACAAAGCTGCCACATGTAAGGTCTAACCTTTCCAACCCTAGAGCAAGCACAAAGGCAACAGTGGTAAGGAAAAAGCTCCCTCTGATGATTTGAGGAAGAAACCTCAAGCAGACCAGACTCAAAGGGGTGACCCTCTGCTTGGCCATGCTATCGACACAGTTGAAAATACAAATATACAGGAAATTTTTGTCTTTTGCTTCTATCTATCTATTCAGTCCAGTGACAATCTCTGCTGCATTTGTTGCACATGTACTATGATGCCTGCTGAGGCTGCCGTTGTCGCTCCTTCCTCCTAGCTCATTGCTTCAGCAAGATTTCTTCTTGGAGTGGTGCAGCTTCCTTGGAGCTACGCACACCTTGCTGGCCATGAGGGAGTGATCCATATCCCAGTCTGCACTATGGTAGCTGCAGGTGAGGAGAACACTGGCAAGGTCTGCAGGCCTGGTGATGACTAGATCCAATTGGTGCCAGTGGCGGGACCGCAGGTGTCTCCAAGACAGCTGGTGGCTATCCTTGCATTTGAAGAAGGTGTTGGTCACGCAAAGGCCAAGATAGCAGCACAGCTCCCTCAGTCATTAGCCGTTGTCATTGATCTTGCCCCTTTCATAGACACCTAGGTAGGTGAGCCAGGTCTTGTGATCAGCACAGACTTGGGTGTTGAAGTCCTCTGACTAGGTAGAGGCCTTCTGTGCTGGAATCCCAGGTATCACTTCGTTTAGGGAGTTGTACAACTGGTCTTTTTCCTCTGGTTTGGAGTAGAGGGTTGGAGCGTATGCACTGACGGTGGTGGATGGGCCTGTAGATGTTGAAAGCCAGAGGGCAAGGATCTCTCACTGCCACTTGACGGTGGCTCAGTGCAAATGACCAGGGTGTTCTTCACAGCAAAACCGACACCATGCTGATGGGATTGGTCCAAGAACTTCCCTTGCCAAAAGAAGGTGTATGTTGCTTCCTTGATGTTACCCTGGAGGCAGGCAATGTCAGTATTTAGTCGTGAGAGTTCCCTGTCAATGACGGCAGTTTTGTGGGCATCGTCAGTTTGCTGCAGATCAGCAAAGAGGCCAGGACACACGGTCCTGTCGTTCCAGCTTGCAAAACAGAGAGTCTTCTTTGATCTTTTGTCCTGTTGCTTGCTGCAGAACTTGTGGCCTGCCTTTCCAGGATTATTCTAAGCTTCACGCACCCAGTAGAGCAAGCAAGCCATGGTGAGACAGCACCTTATTGGCTGGGGGTTGCCCAGCTTGAGGCGGGCTATATGTTATGTGCTGGGGTGTTTGGCTGGCTTGGTTTTTGTTTTCTGTTTCTCCCACCAGGTGGTATGCATTCAGGACTGAGTGGCTGAGTATTAGGACCTCACCCTGAACACCTGAGGCTTGTTTTCACATGCAGGTCATCAGGGCTCACAGCTGTGGTGTATTCTGTCTTGATCAGAGATTGCTGCACTTAAACCTTGAATGCACAGTGTGTGATTGCCAGAGACGTGACCTTGTGAGTAGACGTGTAAGATCGGCGTCGGGAGAACAATCTCACCATTACGGACACAGAGACCGTCCAGGTTTGACGCCACAGTCTGTGAAGGAGGATGGGTGAGGTCTCACGCTCTTCAGCACACTTCCTGAGGTAATTTGGTTTTGGTGACTTTTATGAAGTAATGACAGTGGATTTGGTGTCCTCACACCTTGGTTATTGAGCTGTCACGTTATGCTAATTGTCTAATCAGCTTCTGCTGCAGTGGAGATTGAACTGAGTTGTTCCGTGCCTGCAGGGTGAGAAGCTGATATATATTTAAGCCAGGAAGTGTTTGCTGATTGTGTGCACCTTTGAGCTGTGCCTCTCTGGGTGGGAGAGTGTTTGGACTCACCTCATGTTTTCTTTCTTCACAGACTCGGTTTGTCGCGGCCACCTAGGGGGTGTCGGCGGGGTCCCTGGGTCCGAACTGCTGTGGCTAAGGACCGTTTGCGCTGCTGAGAGCGCGCCGTGTTTTCACCTCACCAGACCGCGGACATTTTTTGGTTGTTTATCACTAAACTCATTATGATTATTAATTCTGTTATCTTTTGAACCGTGCTCTGCTTATTTTATGCTGGGTCCTGTCAAACGCTGGGTCGGTGCTCCGACCGCGTCCGACACATAACACTAAGCTATCTAATGAGATGCGATGATCCCTCCCACCATCAGGAGTGACCCCCTGGTGCTCGTTTCTTTCTCCAAACAGATGAACCTGTAACCGGTAAACTGCCACTTCTCATGTTGTGCCGGCATCTTGCAATGACGCTGGAGTGTCCTCTCCAGTGGAGCTACAAAGCCTGGGCAGGCTAATATGGAAGAGCCGCTGTTGCCCATGCAGCTGGTCCCCCCTCTCCATGCCTGTCACTGTGGGTCCAAAGAAAAGGCAGAAGCAATGCAGTTTGGGCAGTGGCAGCGTCACAGGAAAGTGCTTGAGTTCAGCAACAGACCACCTTAGGGAACTCTGACTCTGGATAGGTTCCTCGAGGGTTACTAGTGAAAGCCTTGTCCAAGACTGGATATGGCCGCAAGGCAGTGGATGTTTGGATATCAGAGTTTTTCTTTTTCCTAGATGAACTGCCTTCCTAGGCTGATGAATTCCATCTGTCCGAAGCCACATGGTTTTGAGGCGCCAGAGACCCACCTTCACCCTTCTCATGTCAATATAAGCATTTCCGCCAGGCTTAGAACTAAGCCATACAAGCAGGCCAGGAGCTGGACTTTGTTGCTAGAGGCTATTTGAGATGCATGCCATATGGAAGCATTTTTTTTAGGTAGTGGAAGCTTGTCTGCACTACCACCCCCAGCTGTAACAACCTTTGAACCAAAAGCAGGTGTAAAGTCTAACACATCCAGTACAGTGGCTTTGTGTTATTTCATGAGGCCAGTACTGAGATGCACCTTACATAAGTGGGTCGACCACCAGTGGCGGGCAGTGGTATTGATTTTTAAGAGGGTGCACCTACACTTCTTCATGAAGGGGGATTTACTGCAGGGCTGCATTACATTTTACTAAGGCCAGTAACCTTTCACACAGACACATACACTCATACACATACATGTTGTGATTTGGCGCTATATAAAAAAAATTGATTGATTGATTGATTGATACACACAGAGTATCACCTGTCAGCCCATGATACTAATTAATCAGTCGTAAACAATCAAACTCTGTTTGATCAAGCTTTTGAAGTTTGATGAAGTTAATCAGCTGTGGCTTCTTGTTCTGAATTCAGCCTGCGAGACTAACTTTGATCAAAGCTTCAAATACTCCCAGAGTGTACTGGTTGCAATCTTACCTTCAAATTATGTGGTATATTACCTTGATATCTAACGTTATCGATCGACTGCAAAAGAACACCGATGAAATAAGACAAAAGTAGCTGCAAGTTAAACTTGGAGCACAAAGACTGTGGCGGTCATCAGCATCCCAGTATTTTTTCCAGGTGTCACAGTCAGAGCAATGACAGGTGAATGAAATTCCTATGCAGGACATGAGTGATTTTTCAAGTCAAGTTATGTCTGGGAGCATGTGCTGCTGGTGCTCTTTGCTGCATGCACTACACCTTGGGTCATGGATGGCAACCACCCAGGCAGACAACCGGTCCATTCCCACATCTCTAAAATAACCATTTATCTGCTGCAGCCAGGTGAAACGTGGTCGCCCCCTTGCCCTTCTCCAGCTACTGGCATGTGCTTGCTGGATCATACACAGAGAAGCAGTCACTCCCTCACACAATGCAAGTGATACTCCTCATCTTATTCTCCCTTTGTAACTGCTTATTTGATAAAATGTCATTCCAGCAGTACTCAGTGATCCACCAAAGAGACCTAGTACCAAAGACATCCAGCCATCACCTTTGGCCAAGTCTCACAACCGTACTGGAAGGCAAGCAGCACCAGGCCCCTAAAGACCTGGACCCTTGTTCGCCTGCAGAAATATCAACATTGCCAAACACCTCTGGCTAGTGACCTCATGACTCCATGAGCTCTTCCCATGCACCTGTCAATCTCAGAGTCCACCCTGCAGCATGGATGGGTGGGGGCATCTAAATCACTCTTTGTGGGAGTAGCTCTTCTGCATTATGATTTGCCCATTGCCCAATAAAATTACATTTTTAAAAAAAAACTTGAAAAACCATGTCTGTTGCATCCCTGGGGGAAGGTTTGATGCTCATATACTCAACCTCAGGTCACATGAATGTAAAAATGTAATGACCTTCCATGGACTCTCATATGACCGATGACCCAATCAGGAGGTGGGTTTTACCCCCACTAACTGAAATGAAATGAAAATACTGAAGTGTTGGAACACATTTAAAGCATACGGACACTGACAGGTACTTGCATACTCTGTGCATACCATATTTATTTCTTATTAATTATGCTGTAGTATATTTTCTCACTTTTTTCAGGGGGCCCTAGCTCCTTGTGACCAGCCACCCATGTTCACTAAACACGTACATTCAGCGTATACCAATGTGCAATAACAGGAACATCAGCCACAGCTCACATGCAAAGCTCATGCATGGTGGTCAGTGTAGTAACAGCTGCTAAAAGACATGATCTTCCCACACCCAAATTACTGTTATGGCAACATTAAGTGTTTATTTCCATCTGATTCCATGCATGTGAGACTGTGCATGTATACAAGAACATTCATATGCTCCACACCTTTTCCCAATCATCTGTTTGACACCACAGTGATGCGTGCCTTGTGCTCCTTATTAAAAAAGGGATAGTTGGTTACACCCTAATCGGTTTGTGTCCTGAAATGCCAACATGCCCTTGCATAATGTGAAGCAGTAATACAGCCCCTTTTGATCCCTGTGCTCAGAAATGCTCACCTTTAAGATAGTCGTGTGCGCTCAACTGCACTCCAAATAGTTTGTGCAATGCAGACCAAGAATTTCAAGATAGAGGCCCTGGAATTTCCTCAACAAATTAATCATTTGATATTTGAAGTAAGATTGACCAACGCCAAGGTGAGACTCAGATTAACTGACATTCTGAAGTTCAGTTTACTCAAAATAAGTTTACTGCTCAACTCTTTCCTCATATTCTTGTTTTTTAATCATGTTTAGATCAATATTGGACTCACTGCTCAAGCACACTTGGACAAATGGGAGAACTTGGAGTTTGGTCCACCAACCTCTTAGTTGATGGTCAACTTCCACCTTAGCCAGAGTTGCCAAGCGATTCCTCACACTAATCTTATTTGTGTTGATCTTATTCACTTCTGTTTAACTGCCATTTATTCCCAATTACTTGATAGTTCATCTTTCATTCATTTACATATGTATTTGGGTGATTCTTTAACTACGGGCACTATTGGCCTTGTAAATGTAATTTCCACCACACCATTGCCTTACAATAAAAGCGCCTTGGGGCAACTGTTTGTTGTGATTTGGCGCTATATACATGTGCTCTGATGTCACTGTTTATCTCCATAGAAACTACCCAAACAATCTTTCATACAAACTGTTTAAAGGGACATTACAGTGTTGTGGTGGAAATTACGGCAGTAGTGTGGGACAACTACATTTTGTTTAAAAAAAAATCACAACAGTTGTATGACATTGAATACCCCAATTATGTTTGATTATTTTATTCAGAGATATTTTAAAACATTAGAAAAAACGTTTCTTTACCATTCATTTTTATCATTGAAGATCAAAAGTCTGTGTGTGGGACAAGCACAAAACGGCATTTGCATATAATGATGCTGAGAAAAGGTGAAAAAGTCATCATAGACTACTAGAACAAATTTCTTAACACACTTCATTGTAAAGATAACTATAAAAGTGTGAAATTTCCCTTTTTTTTGTTTTCATACAATATGATCAAAGGACATAAGTGCCCATAGTCTAAGAATCACCCATTTATTTGTTTGTTTTTCCTTTTCCCAAACTAATACCCTTAAATTGATTCAACTTAAAAAAAAAAAAACCTAACTTCTGCTGTTTGCCTTATATTTTTAACCTTGTGTTGCCATTTATTTAACATGAAGGATGATGGTGACACTGAATGTTTCAGCCACAATAACATCTGTATTTTGTCATACGTGTCTTTATAAATATTTTTAAGCAGATTAAATGTAACAGTAATGTTCTGGAAAAAAGGGAATTGTTGAACCAACTTTTAAAACGGCCTCAGTAGGTAACACACAAATGAATTAGTTTCATCTCCATTAACGTAAATATTTATGCCAACTTTTTAATGTAGAGTAATGTAATTCAATAGCAACAGTTTTCTCTTTTTCAGTGTATATCAGCAAATTTATTGGCAATATTTAATGCATTTATTTAAAATAGTGGTAATTGAAAGTGAACAGGAGACTTATTTCCCATCTTGAGTGGAAACTTTGCTCTTTTGCCATTCAGCTGTCCTCTTTACCTAACAGAGCAACAACATAATGCAACACAGGCAATGGCGTCTCAAAATGCATCATCAGTTATCAGTGAGCTCTCTAAAAGAAAGCCATTATAAACCCTTTTTATTTCTAAATTCATTCATATAGATTTATTGGAGATGATGGTCATGTCCAGCCCGCAGGCTACCAGTTGCCCATGGCTGCTCTTGAGATTTGGATTCACGTATCAAACGTTCATGTTCACGATGATGATGAATTGAAACAGATGTGCAGTGCAGCTGTGTGTGAATGTATGTGAGCGAGTGATTGGAAAATGTTTATGTATAAAATATGAATGATATCACAATATCCTTTATAGCATCTACTGGTAATTATAATGTATATACATAGATGGGTGGTGTGCAAGAGAGTGAGACGTGACAATATTGTGCAATACTGCTATGATGTTATGCAATGCAGATGATCTGTGCAAAGATTATAGCTATTTATAACATTTGGATTTAAGAGAATCATATGCTACAGGTTGGTAACTGACAGCTAGGGCTGCAACCGATGATTATTTTTGTAATCCATTAATCTGTCAATTATTTAAACTTTTTTATTAGAGTATTGATTATTTCTGGATTAGTCGATTATCTTTTGGTTAATTTATCAGTATGTCATATGGCCATAAATTCTACCAATAACTCAACCTTCCATTCAAATATATGTCATTAAAAATACTTATTTTATAATTTTTTAAAATCCCAACATATGAAGGAAATATAGTGCCAAAAATTGAAAAGGTATTTATAGAACAAAAATATGGAAGAAAATCTTGCACACAGCTTTGCCTCTACCTGAGAAACCAAAGGACAGAAATTAAAATCTTCACATATTCCATAGGGCTGTTGCTAATAATTATTTTCATAATTAATGAATCTGTCTGTGATTTTCTTGATTGATCAATTATTGTTTTTTTTGGGGGGGGGGGGCATAAAATGTCTTTGATCACAGTTTCTCAAAGCCCAATTTAATGACCATTTGTGGGGGGGATCCACAGCCCAAAACATTCAGAAGAACAACCAGAAAATATTCACATTTAAGAAGCAGAGACCAAAAAATTTCAACATTTAGAAATAAAAAGACTGAAAATGATTCATCAATTACCAAAAATAAGTGGTAATTCATTTCAGAATTGATTAATAAATAATTAACAGTAAATGGAATATCTTTGGGTTGTGGACAAAACAAGATATTTGAAGGTGTCATCTTGTGCTTTGAGAAACACTGATCTATAGTTTTCACCATTTGCTGACATTTTACGGACCAAAAAATTTGTGGACTAATCCAAAAAATCGACAGATTAATTGATAATGAAAGCATTACTAGATGCAGCGTGATCAATCAATCAATCAATCAATCAATCAATTTTATTTATATAGCGCCAAATCACAACAAACAGTTGCCCCAAGGCGCTTTATATTGTAAGGCAAAGCCATACAATAATTGCGTAAAAACCCCAACGGTCAAAACGACCCCCTGTGAGCAAGCACTTGGCGACAGTGAGAAGGAAAAACTCCCTTTTAACAGGAAGAAACCTCCAGCAGAACCAGGCTCAGGGAGGGGCAGTCTTCTGCTGGGACTGGTTGGGGCTGAGGGAGAGAACCAGGAAAAAGACATGCTGTGGAGGGGAGCAGAGATCAATCACTAATGATTAAATGCAGAGTGGTGCATAGAGAGCAAAAAGAGAAAGAAACACTCAGTGCATCATGGGAACCCCCCAGCAGTCTAAGTCTATAGCAGCATAACTAAGGGATGGTTCAGGGTCACCTGATCCAGCCCTAACTATAAGCTTTAGCAAAAAGGAAAGTTTTAAGCCTAATCTTAAAAGTAGAGAGGGTGTCTGTCTCCCTGATCTGAATTGGGAACATCAAATATGTTAAGATTTTTCATTACTTTTCTTTTACTATTATTTTAGGTTTTTTGTGTCTTAGGAAGAGGAAAAACTATGTAAAGATTAAAAAAGATGATACAAAAAGCTTAATCTATTACCAAAATAATTAATGATTAATAATTGATTAATTATCAATTAAATGCTGTCTCTCTCCTGGCAACAGACTCAAAGATGTAGGAGCATGTGATTTTATTTATGATTTGTTCTAAACCATGAATGAAACTTGTGACAAAAGTGACCATATGTTTTTTATTTCACCTCAAAAGTTGAACAACTGAAGCTTGTGACTGACAAATGTTTTCTTTATTATTTAATATGATTATTTTCAGCTGTTCCATCTCATGTCTATATAAGCCTCACTGAGGCTTTTGTTTTGTTCTGTTTTGTTTTTGTGGTGGTGGTGGGGAGGGGGTCAGAAATGTTGTAAATAATAGAAAATTTGGAGTGCTGTGTGGCTTTAGTTTTAGCCGTGCACATTGCTGCAATGATGCAAGTACAGAATCCATCAGAACCACAGCCCAGTTTAACTGCTCAGACACTGACAGCATCTGCACACACTGGGTGGGCAGCGTATATATACACACACACACACACACAAATACATCAGCACCTCTACACATCTGTCTTCACACAGAGAGCATCATAGAAACATCCATGAATGGAATAACACGTTTTAAATTTCTTTATTTGAAGGTTCAATGTATTTGTTAATATCTGTCACCCATCCTATCATAGTGTGATATTCCTTATAAAATATGACTTTTTACAGAAAAGACTTATTACAAAGTTACAACAGAGTCAGTTGATGCAGAAAAGTATATTTAACAATGACAATATTGAGCTCAATAAAATGTTCCAGTTCAGTGAAGCGCTTGATGTAAATTAGCTATAAAATAATAAAATGAATTTAAAAACGCTTTCTGAAAATGAACTTGACACCCTTGTTTTTTGTTTTTGTTTCGTCTGTGTTGATTTATTTCCTAAAGCACTGGCTGCACATTAACCACCTGATGAAACACAGGGGGCGCTCCTGCACCATTTTTAGAATAATTTACAAGCTCTTGAACTTGCACATTGTTGCTTTGCACCTCCACCTCTCCCTCCTGGCTTCAGAGCACCCATTTTCTTTTTGAGAAAGCACACGGTGGTAATCCTTCCATTTGCTGCCGTGATTTGAGCGTGTATGTGCATGCACACATGGTGTAGAAAAAGGCGAGATGATCCCTGTGCTTGCCCTCACTCTTGAATCTTGTGTATTTTAAAAGGTGCAATCTCTGATCCAAACCCAATAAACCATCCGGTATTCCATCCACCACGACTGAAAAGCACAACTTTAACACCCCAACTAACAACAAACTCCATCTACTTTTGTCCTGTTTTTGCCAATTACAAAACACACTACAAATGCATCTGCAGTTATTACCATGTCATAACTATAACATAACCATAGGATAACATGCCAGTTAAATTACACATAAACTGACTCTATCAAGCGGATATCAAATACAACCTTATACCCTTGTGCATTATACCAAGTATAATTACAACATTTAATACGTATTTATTGTTATTTTAATGAATCTGGTTTATAGTGTTTTGTAATGCCAGTTGTCAGACTATCTTTGCATATGTTTTCATTCACAGATGATTGTGTTGGTACCTGATCCATCCTGCCTGCGAGATCTGTTCTGCGCATGCAATTACGCGAGCGCCAACCGAACATGTGTTTTATGTTTATGTCGTTTACAGCAAGTCTGTTAAGACTTGGTACTAGTTATTACTGATCCAAAAGCATCTGTCTGTGCATGCACAGGTCTACGTGCCTGCACAGAATGGATCTGGCAGGTGGTACATATCTGGTTTTGAAGACTGTAAGGACCTTATTTTACGGTGGGTGAGACGGACCGCAACACTTCCAAAATAAGATGACTCTATAGCAAATGCACGGACGCCAACAAATACAAATATTATTTTTGTTAGATTTGTTTGTTTTTGCTATGTCTGCATTTGGTATTTCCACCCTGTTTGCATGATGTTTTTTGATGCAGTGTGTTTTGTTTTTTTTTTTTTTTTCAGGAGGAGGGTTCACATTTGGAAGTGTTGCAGCAACAACGCTTCCAAAAAAAAAAAAAAAAAAAAAAACTTAAAAAACAAGCACCTGCAATCACTTTGGGCAGCACAGTGGCTTAGTGGTTAGCACTGTTCCCTCACAGAGAGAAGGTCATGGGATCGATTCTCACCTGTGGCCTGTGTGGCGTTTGCATGTTCTCATCATGTTTGTGGGTTTTCTCCAAATGCTCCAGTTTCCTCGCACATTTAAAGACATGTAGGTTAGGTGAATTGGAAACTTTACAATTGTCCAGCTCTCCCTTGTAAAAGAGGTCTCGATCTCAATGGGACTAACCCAGTTAAATAAAGGTTAAATTAAATCTAAATCAAAATTAAATTTCTGCAAGAGAAAGTTATAACAAATGCATAGAACACAAACAAATATAACCTGGAGTGCATACACCAATGATTTCATAATCAATCAATCAATCAATTTTTTATATAGCGCCAAATCACAACAAACAGTTGCCCCAAGGCGCTTTATATTGTAAGGCAAGGCCATACAATAATTATGTAAAACCCCAACGGTCAAAACGACCCCCTGTGAGCAAGCACTTGGCTACAGTGGGAAGGAAAAACTCCCTTTTAACAGGAAGAAACCTCCAGCAGAACCAGGCTCAGGGAGGGGCAGTCTTCTGCTGGGACTGGTTGGGGCTGAGGGAGAACCAGGAAAAGACATGCTGTGGAGGGAGCAGAGATCGATCACTAATGATTAAATGCAGAGTGGTGCATACAGAGCAAAAAGAGAAAGAAACAGTGCATCATGGGAACCCCCCAGCAGTCTACGTCTATAGCAGCATAACTAAGGGATGGTTCAGGGTCACCTGATCCAGCCCTAACTATAAGCTTTAGCAAAAAGGAAAGTTTTAAGCCTAATCTTAAAAGTAGAGAGGGTGTCTGTCTCCCTGATCTGAATTGGGAGCTGGTTCCACAGGAGAGGAGCCTGAAAGCTGAAGGCTCTGCCTCCCATTCTACTCTTACAAACCCTAGGAACTACAAGTAAGCCTGCAGTCTGAGAGCGAAGCGCTCTATTGGGGTGATATGGTACTATGAGGTCCCTAAGATAAGATGGGACCTGATTATTCAAAACCTTATAAGTAAGAAGAAGAATTTTAAATTCTATTCTAGAATTAACAGGAAGCCAATGAAGAGAGGCCAATATGGGTGAGATATGCTCTCTCCTTCTAGTCCCCGTCAGTACTCTAGCTGCAGCATTTTGAATTAACTGAAGGCTTTTTAGGGAACTTTTAGGACAACCTGATAATAATGAATTACAATAGTCCAGCCTAGAGGAAATAAATGCATGAATTAGTTTTTCAGCATCACTGAGACAAGACCTTTCTGATTTTAGAGATATTGCGTAAATGCAAAAAAGCAGTCCTACATATTTGTAGGACTGCTTTCATTTGTTATTTCATTTGTTATTTTATAACATATCTGCTGCAATGTCACGCAAAAACTGAAGTACTAATAACACAAAAGGCGTTCTCTACCCAGAGAACATTTACTGAGAGACCATTCAGGCCCTCCGGTGAGCAAGTTTATTTCTTTATTGGCAATTTTGCTCTTAAGCTGGCAGTTATTTTCATGTCATTTTATTATGTCCACCAAGGATGTAATAAAATCATCGGCATTTATTTATTTAGTCTGTTAGCAGGATTATGTCAAAACTACTGCACAGATTTTGACGAAATTTTCACCACAGATAGATATTAGGCCATGGAAGACTCCATTAAATTTTGGAGGTGATCTGGATCTGAATTCTGGATAAAGATTTCACTTTATATACTCTTTGAAGGATTACGTCAAAACTACTCCACAGATTCTCACCAAATTTGCACCACAGATACATATTAAGCCATGGACGACTCCACTGAATTTTGGAGGTGATCTGGATTGCCGGACGTCAGAAATCTGCAATTGCTCTTGATTACAAGTTGCTCAACACTAGAAGTCACTTAAAGTCCTCCATGCAGAAACCTCTTTTGTGTTGTTAGTACTTCGACAGTCTTGTGCAGCTTTGCATTGCATTTGTATTTTTTATGTGTTGTATTATTTTGCAGCAGAGACATTGTCAAATTACACACATTTTCTACTGCTCTGATGCCCAGACACATAACCTCAGTGAGTGACCCATGTGGAATTGTTTTGGGGGAGCTGATACTCTCAGAACAGAAACTTCAGTTGTTTTGGAACACTGCCATTTTCAAACTGTGATCTACCATGAAACCACAAACCAGTGCACGCCTCACAGACTAATGTCAGTAATAGCAGGATAATGTGTGTAACAAAGAAGTCAAACAGGCAAATGCTCATATATCTTTTGGGCTGTAGAACACTGTTCAGAAGGTATGAATGTTCCTTGATATTTCATATTAACACCACAAAGGGCAGTGGAAGGAAAAGTTCTCAATCACTTATCGTGTTCAGGGTGACTAAAAGCTGAGGTTCTTCATGCCTATAATTCAAAACATCACTCAGCTATCTGCAGCTTGAGCTTTTCTGTATTAACACAGTGTGAAGTGAGGGTGCCAGGTGTAAAAGGTCACAGTTTAGGCCCTGTAGCTTTTTAGTGAACTGCATCCACATGGTTCTGCTGTCCTCCAACCAGCTGAGGTTTGTAATGCATCCGTGCATAATGACTCCCAGGGAGGACGGATGTCTGACAGACAGATTAATGAGAATTTAAGCAAATAATGTGGGTGCTCCACTTCAAAATGACTCATTAAGTATCATTAAAATCTGATTAATTCATGTTATGAAAGCGATGACATCCTGCCTGATACCACTGGACGTCATCCTTTGTCAATTTTCTATTTAAGACTAGTCATTTTAGGAGAGATGAACAAAAAATAAATGCTTTCCACAGCATCATTAGCCTGTTTCACTATAGTTGGATAAAGAAAATGCGTCTTTATGAATACTGCCGGGCTCCGGAGCTGCTGTGGCAGAGCTCAGTTCGGATGACAGAATATCTGACACGCTCTGCGTCTTGTGAGTGTTCGAGCAAGAACTTTCTCAGCAAGAAGACACTTTCAAAGGTGTCCTCAAACTTGATGTGGAAAACATCCATATTTTTTTGCAGAGAGTTTAAACCATCTGACACTAATTAATGTGAAGACATTACAGCTGTGATGTCTGAGTGAAGAGGACATCAGTCATCCCTAAAAGTTTATTTTTTGCCATGCTTTAGGATTGTAAGCATTAATAACACTTCTGCAACAGTGTTTCCCTGTAATTAGCAGGACACGTGTGAGTATAATCAACTGAATCAGTATAAATACTTATTATAGGTGTTATTATTAATAATGAACATGTGATTTTTCAGTATATAAGTCATACCGGAGTATAACTCACAGGATCTCCAAAACTACTTGTAACTTGTACTCCAGACAAATCTATATCCTCTATAATCAGGGGCAGATCTCGCTTCAGGTGAAGGGGGTGTTGTCTGCACAGTAAATCACCAATGTGAAATTAACACTGACATTGAACATATGATCCCAACATGGCCAGAGTAGGACCATATGTACACTGGCAGTGTTAGTTTGACACTGGTAATTTACTGTGTGGAGTCCCTTTATTCAGAGAGAGACTCTTGAATAAGCGATCATGGCACCATTTTGGGGCCAATTGTGCTGAACTACTGAATAAACTTTTTACGTTTTCAATGTTTCTGTGTAGGCTCTCAGTTGTCCAGGTGGTTTCCATAGTAGAGAAGCTTGAATCTTCGACTGGACTGGGTTGCTTGATGCGAGGACCTTTCGCTTCAAATCGCAGAAGCTTCCTCAGCTAAAATTCGCTCTGGTAGTCGGACTTCTGTCTTGACTCTTGTAGAGAAGAATAAACCAGAAACCAACAAAAGCTGACATAAAAGTGAGTCTGAGTCTGAGTCTAATATCACCCGTGTGATCTCTGTTCCACATGACGCGGTGGCCTACGGCGCATCATCCACAAGATGCATGCGCGCGGCTGGTTGGAGATGCGCCAGCAGATGTGGACATGAATGAGATGAGTGAACTGCTTCTCATTCATGTCATTTCATGACTGTATGTCTGTGACCATGGGTCATTTACAGAGGAACAAAATGGATCGACCCTTGTCGAGAAGAACAAGGGTCTGACCCTTGTTCTTCTCAGACAGAAGTCAGACTACCATTAGCTGAGGAAGCTTCTGCGATTTGAAGCAAAACGTCCTCGCGTCAAGCAACCCAGTCCAGTCGAAGAGTCAAGCTTCTCTACTACGTTTTCAATGTTTTTTTTAATCAGTTAACCACATACAGTAACACATCCAGGTACAGGTACAATCAAAATAAACATAAAAATAGTTAAGATATTAAATTTACATGAATTTGCATTTTATGATGATTTATTTCATTAATTTAAAGCCTGATTTATGCTTCTGCAGCTCTGTAACTGTGTCATGCATTGACGTGTTGCTGGATTATGCTTTATTCTGGACGGACACGTTGCAGCCAGAGACGGCTGCAACGTGCATAAATAGTTAAAGTAGTTGATAAAACGTTCTTGCCACTATTGTTTCTGTATGAAAATGTTGCTTTTCATCCCACACATGGACAAATCATGTTTAGCTCGTCGGATCTTTAGTTATTGATCCGTTCAGATATCGTCAATGTTCCTAACAAATGTCGGACTTGGAAGGTCGGACGACGCCGGACGGTAATCAAATGGAACGCTGACGGTACAGAAACTATGCAAACGATGAGGAACCGTCAAGATAGAAAGCAAAACGGAATACGGACGAGTTGAGGTTGTCGTCAGGATTCGTTAACATTTTTTCAACAGTTTGAAAATTCTGACAAAGCGCCAGCTATAGGAACGAAGCTGGACGATGGTTAAACAATGTCTCCAAAGTCAACGTTAGGTCAGATTTCTTGTTTCGTTTTGGCTTCGGTGTCCTTTGTTAGTGCCGTGTGACTGGGGCTTAAGCAGCAAAAGTCATTATTTTCATTTTTTTAAATTTACTTTTCATGCATTTATTTTGTTTGTGAAGGTAATACGGGTGAGCAGTAGCTCTGTTAACAGTTTGTAAATATATAATATAGAGATAAACTGTGATTTCTAACACTGCGATTTACTGCTTTTGATAAAGATGATGACAGTGTTTGGGGTTTTATTTTTATTTATTTATTTTTTGTGTGTTCGTTTTGTGTTTGTGATCCTGGGAATGCGGTGCTTAAACACTAAACAGGTTTATTCAGCCAGTCCACCCTACCTGAACTCTCTTCTTCACCTCTCTGTATTTAAAGTCATCTACTTTCACGATATACCCATTCACCTTCTTTCCAGTGCATACCTCCACTCTTTCAGACTCATCTCCACCTTCTTCCTCACTACAGAAGACAGTAGACATCATCTGATCTTGTCTGTCAACTTGTCCATCATGATTGTTTTTAAAATACCTGATGACCTGTGGAGAGTAGCTAACTGGAAAATCATCTCTCCGCAAACTTTCACAGTAATAATTAGTAAACTCATTTAGAGCTGCCACAAACGACTTTTTTGACAGTCAACTAGTCACCGATTATTTTTGCGATTAGTCGACTAGTTGGATCATACGTAATTTGCAGCTTATTGCATTTTATCTATCAATACCATTATCAATTCTGCTTATCAATCCAATTCCTTATTGATTCCCTTATTAATACCTCTTGTGAATTTTCTGTCTACTGAAAGTAGGCTTTACAGGTTTTCTATGTCAACAACATTTTATTGAGTCTTAAAGTAAATAAATATGGAATTGGTCACTGTATCCTTGATCGCTGGACATAGGTAGAAAAAATCTGTAGTTTTTGTCAAAAGCATTTCCTTTCAGACATTAATGACATGGATGTCTCTCCATACGTCTGAGCTGAGCTGAGCTGGCTGCTGGAGTCTGCAGGTCTGCAGCCATACAGTCTTGGGCTGCTGCACATCAGCCAGGACGTCTCATTTTGGGAGGAAAAAAAAAACATTTTGATCAATTACAGTTTGTTTGTATTACAACGTTTGGAAAGAGGTGTCATTTGATTTAAACGGCAATTCGCTTTGAAGTTATTAATTCCAAGCGAACTCTATTTTTCTAACTTGACTCTGCAGCGCAGCATTTGGAGCAGCAGAATGGAGGAGGATTCTCGTTTCTTTCTCGCAACAAGACAGGAGTCCCAGTTAGTCACTTTAATCCGCAAAAGTGACTCACGATTAACATATTTCAATGGCTTTGAGAGGGATTAAGAAACGGAGTTGCCGCTTCTGAAGAGAAGCAAAGCAACAATCCAACGAAGCAGCGGATCGAAGCACTGCTTCATTGGTTCAAAGTTCAAAGCAAATGAATCGTCAACTACTAAATTAGTTGTCGACGGTTTCAATAGTTGGCGTAGTCGTGACTGGTCGACTCGTCGTGGCAGGCCTAAACTCATTTTTGAGTTTTAGCATCTGTAAACATGCAGACAGACAGAAAAGAAACAGACAGCTGGTTGATTGAGGTAGCTACTGAAACAAACAGTGTAATATTAATATTCACTTAATATCCAGCAACCAACCTTTGAAGGATCAAGTAGCATGCACTGAAAGTTACTGTTGTGTCACACAGCACCACCTACAGCCATTAACTGCTAATAACGGCAATGTAGCCTCAAGATGAAGCCATTTTTCTAAATCTGTTTGATGGTCCTGTGTCCTGTTTCCAGGGAGAGATAAAACCTCAAACAGTTATGAGACTGTTGGCCAGGTAGAAGGTAAGATTGCACAAAAACCCATAATATTTTTATATGGTTTTATTTTTGCTTTGATTTCCACCTGGCATCACTCTGTTCTCTTGTTGTCTTCCTGCCAAGTTCATTACGCGAGACCTATCATCATACTCGGCCCTGTGAAGGACAGGATAAACGATGACCTGCTGTCTGAGTTCCCCGACAAGTTTGGATCTTGTGTCCCGCGTACGTATTTTGCTGTCATGTACAGAGACATATCAGTCCTCAAATTTCTTTTGATTTGACGTTTGCTATTTCAGGATGAGCTTCGCGTTTTTCCAGGAGACTTGCTGCTTTAAATCTCTGTCAGCTTGTTTTATTGTGCTGCTTTTTACTTGACAGACACAACACGACCCAAGAGGGAGTATGAGGTGGATGGGCGGGACTATCACTTTGTGTCATCACGGGAACAGATGGAGAAGGACATCCAGAGCCATCGCTTCATTGAGGCTGGACAATACAACAGTCATCTGTATGGCACGAGTGTCCAGAGTGTCCGCGAGGTGGCTGAGCAGGTACACGCTTACAGTACTTTATATCTATCTCAGTGGAACAAGAAATGATCATTGACCAAGGTCCTCAGGGAGACTACTATCTTAAAAGTGATTAACAGGTAGAGATGCAACTTTCAAAATGAATTGTTAAAATACTTTACTAATAACTTAAAGCTACAGTGTGCAGGATTTATTGGTGTATATTAGCAGAAATGGAATAAAGTATTAATAACCATCTGTTTATTAGTGTGTAATTGTCTGCAACAATGAATCAATGTGTTTTCATGAGCTTAGGATGAGTCCTTCATAGCTACATGGGGAGGTGATGGTCTAGTGGTTAAAGCGTTGAGAGATTTGGCTTGAGGATCCTTGGTTCAAATCCCAGCCTGACCGGAAAATCGCTAAGGCCCTTGGGTAAGGTCCTTAGTCCCCTAGTTGCAGTGAGCACCTTGTATGGCAGCACCCTGACATTGGGGTGAATGTGAGGCATTATTGTAAAGCGCTTTGAGCGTCTGATGCAGATGGAAAAGCGCTATATAAATGCAGTCCATTTACCATTTGCCCCATCATGGAGGCCAACATGTTGCAGTGTCATATTGGTACAGTAGCCCAATAGCGACATATTATTCCACCTTTTGAATTTTGCAGTGCTGCTGGAGTATAAATAAAAAAGAAGAGCAATCAGCAGTTGCACTGCTGTACACTGTCTGCTGGTTTCTAGTGCAGGCTAACAAGTTTGAGAACCCTTATTTTTTGTGAAATATGGAATCATACCTGTTGCTTATCACACAAGAGAAAGCAAGGGAGCATGAATGCATGTCACCAAAGACGCAAAAACATAAAGGGAAACAAAATTGTGCCTGTGATGGATGCTGCTCGGTGACGTACACTCCAGGTTTTTAAAAAATATTAACCAAGTGAATCAAATCAATACTTGTACTAATGATAATTAATTGTGTCCATTGGGACAAGACTGAAATTTATTTATGTACTAAAATAAAAAGATTTAGTGAATGTTCGCAGCAATTTTATTTTAGCACTAAATTGCAACAGTAATCGTAACAATTAGCCATGAGATTCATAATCCACAGCTTGTGGTGAGTTTTTGCTTAAAGGGGTCATGTTTCATGCATATAAATCAAGCTAATAAACCTCACCAGGTGACATAAAAGTTGCTGCATTTTCAAACCTCAAAGAAACGGCCTGTTTCTTGTGGCGTTCTCTAGCTGTCTTTATTGTGTCTGTCTATTGTGAACTGTCACTAGATGTTAGAACTGCAACCTAACTGCAGCTTAACTGCATAATACATCTTTTATTTTACTTGCTGAATACATCATACCACATATGACCTTCACATCTGTGCTCACTCACAACTTGCACGCTCACGATAACAGCCCTATCTGCCACAAGATTATTTTCCATGGCTCGGTTTCTTATTTTGTGCTTTCGATTGCTGTCCCTCCGTTAATTTATATTCTGTATGCACTTTCATAACCAAGAGCGCTAGATAACGCTATAGTTTCTATGCCTGTTGCTTTAAAAGGGAAGAACCTGCACCTGCAGAGTCCCCTTTGCTATCAGACAATGGCCATCCCTCCACCTCTCTCACAGGGACTCCTGCAGACTTACTCAGTGGATGTGACTGAAAGAATGAGCAGAGGACCAGATATGAACTTGTGTGGCACATGTCTCAGCAATCTGAACCAAGCAGTTTCAAGCTTCAACTTAGCTTATAGTCAGATAGTTTCTCTATACACAGACAGAACTTTGAGACCTGGAGGGTGTTTGACATGCATTCCCAGTATTTAACTGTAAAAGGCAGCTGTAGTCACAGGGATTAATGTTCTGTGTCGCTATGATGGATTTCTGTTAATTGAGCTACCAAAGGACAGGGCTCAGGCTGATGCTGTCCTGACACAAAATCAAGGCTGGAGGCAAAATATAAACTTTACAGCATCCCTCAGACACATGCGCACCACGTTCAAAAATATGTTTTTAGAATAACATTTTGTTTTTCACCTCGCTGTCATCAGTGAGTCCTTGTGTCTGTTTCTCTGTGTACTGTCTGCACCCTGTCTGGAGGAGGGGGTGGGCAGTGTGTTTGAGTGTCGATGTCTCACACCGCGGTGGATGGATGGATGGATGAATGAGATTTATTGTCATTGTCATTACACAAGTGCAACAAGAACGAGATTACGTCCACACTCCAATTACCACAGACAAGATACAGCAATTAATCCACAATTATTACTTGTTTACCGTAATAATGGCACACATCAGAATTAAAGACAACACATAAACATTTGACATTGTTTATGTGCACTAAACTTTGAAACAGTCGGTTTAACGAATTGAAGTGATGTGAGTGTGGGGGAGCACAGCAATATGTAGTTGCGCCGCCGCCAGCTTGCGGAGGGAATGGGGAGCTACAGCAGCTAAAACTGCGCGGCACCCCAGAGGGGGAAGGGAGTGGCGAGTGGCGGGGGCCGGGATGAGGAGGGGAATTAGGACAGGAGGGGGTGGAAGGCTTTCAGTCTCTGTCCATGTGTGAGTGGCAAATGAGTAAGTGTATGTCAGTTTCTGTCCATGTGTGCTGGAGTTGGAGAAGGTAAGAAGAAGCCAACCGAATAATTCACCAAGGCCGTAGAAATTCTTCTGGAGGAAAACTATGGGGCATTTTGTCCTTCAGAGGCTGATAAGCCTGCAATGTTTATGTTTGAGCAGTGAAAAACACCTTTGCAGCTCACATGAAGAACCAGAACCAAGTATTTATTCCCTGGTCTGCGACATCTTCCTTTGCAAGGCGTGCATTTACTCCGAGATGTTATCTATTTTGCGTCTGATTTCAAGGGTTAACGCAGTCTGAGAATGTATCGCCTTGCCCAACTCATTAATCATGATGGACAGGTGAGGGGTCATGGTTCTGGTGGCAGCCGTCTTGCCAATTCTCTGGTAGGTCAGGGCAGCACATAAACCAATAAGTACCAGCCCTCCTACAATAAAACCAAATATAAATAAATCCTCGATGTCCTCCACAGAGAATGGCACAAAGCATGCAACATGCCATGTCTCCCAGGTGTCAAGAACATAGCTCGCAGGGTAGGTTCCATCTGGGCATGTAGAGTCCCCCGATCCTGATTTCCTGGTTGAAAAAATGTCAATAGCATTCAGAGACCAGCTGATCAAGTCCATGGTTAATCCAATATAGTTTGAAGAATTCACAGTCTGGTGAAGTAGGGGACTTGAAGGTTGGAGCAGAGATAGAGGAGAGAGGAGGAGATGCAACCACCCTCGCTGGAGTCCCAAGCTGTATGTTGTGATGACACAGCGAGCAAAGAGCAGAGTGCTGCAAACATATTTTTAAACCTTTCTTTTCTTTCAAAGTCTGCTCTGAGTGTCTCTGTGAATGTCCTCGCTGTGGTTAAACTAAGAACAGAGTTGCAAACCCGCGTCGCATAACAACAAACACTAATGCCCCCACTCCCCTCCAAATACTCAAGGATGGTATGATGTAAAATGTGCTTATAAAACCCAAGTGGTAACCTGAGCCCGCTGGAGCTGAGGCTGATGTGGAAGTGTAGTACCTTCACTGGCTGCTCGAGGCTGGCTCCAAAACACAGCATTTTCCCATAGAACTGCGTGTTAAAATCATATAATCAATGGAGCCTCTATGACGTCACCCATTGGTTTTCAACAGAGACCAACAAAGACCTAGAAGAGCCCAAATGAAGTCAGTGTCTGGGCTATATTCTGTAGGGAGCCATCTTCACAGCAGCCAATGACAATCTCATTAATGCATAAAGGGGTGGAGTGTGTGTGTGGCTCTGTGTGTGATGAAAGGCACCTGAACACACCCTTCTTTTTAGTCTGAACCACTTAACCTCAGTTTGGGTGTTTTATAAAATCAGATTTTTGGGGACTGCGTGATGATTCTCCTAACATTTTCTGGCTTTAAAATCAGGTCAGTTAGGATGAGGGAAGCCAAAAATATGAAAATGATTACAGTTCTTGTGTTTAGTAATCATATCAAACAAACATGTAGGTTGTGATTTTGGTTAAAGCCAAAAAAAAGGTGAAAATGTGCAAAAGAAAATACAAATACATCACAAATTAAGCAGTACAACAAAATTGGGGGGATCAGGGTGAGAAAATAGTCATCAAAAAACCCTAAAGAATGCATCCATGGACATCAAAACCCCAAAATTTTCATGGGGCCTTGAGCAACCTCCAGACCCCCTGCTGACAAAGGTACACTTTAACCAGAAAAAGAACCCCCCCCCAAGCACCACTACCTTTTTTTTTTGAAAGCTGTAGAAAAGCTGTCCCCTTAAAATGTGGTTATCCTGAAGTACTTAAATAATGTGTAGGTTAAAATTTTTCTATAATATGCTGCATTGGACTCTAGGGCACGATCACAGAAGGATTTCTATAAAAAGGCAGATAGTGAACAGCTTATGATTTGGCCATAAAAACAAAGTTTCAGTCAGAAGATTTTTTTTTTTTTTGTGCTTTAATCCCTGCAGTAAAGTGATTTTGCACAACGTAAACAAAGGAGCAATTTAATAGTCATCAGTCAAAAGTAAATGTTTGAATTGTTTGTCATTATTAAAGTTTCCTTTGTTTGTGTGTGCACGCGTGTGTGTGTGTGTGAGTAGCAAGGGAAACACTGCATTCTGGATGTCTCGGCGAACGCTGTCCGTAGACTACAAGCAGCCCAGCTTCATCCCATCGCCATCTTCGTCCGACCCAAGTCACTGGAGAACGTCCTGTACGTATTTTTATGTGCCAAACAGGAAAAGCTAAAGTCTCTGGAAAGCTAACAAGTATGAAATGTTCACTATCACAGATTAATGTATGATTGATGTTAACAGAGAGATCAACACTCGCCTGACAGAAGAGCAGGCCAGGAAAGGAATGGACCGAGCCCTCAAACTAGAACAAGACTTTCTAGAATGCTTCTCAGTAAGACGAGAGATCTCATGATTTACATACTAGGAGTAGCTATAGGGTGGATTTTGGAGCTATAACCCACCTATAAACATACTGATTATAGATATGAAGCTTTTGATACTGTGAAACAGAAGAACAAATAGTTTCATTAAACTGTTAACAGTTTTACACATTCAAATTAAACTATTGCTTTGGAAAAAGTTTCACCAAATCTTTCACCTCAAACACAAACTCGTTACTATAGAAAATGAGTCCTTGTTTCACAGTAGTAAAATACGCTAAAAGGAGAAATTGTATTATCAGCTGATTCACTGTTCACAAGGCTTGGAATGCTACATGAATCAATTGCTTCAGAAAATGATTCACACTTTCAAATACTGCTCAGGCAAAATGAAACAACTGCATTAGAAAATTATTGTTTTGAAATACTGAAAAGACCATTTGAAAGTATTGTTTCAAAAAAAAGAAACCCAAATTCAAATTCCACTTAATTAATTTTGTACTCACCCCGTGTCACACATTGTTCGCATCACAAGCACACACAGAACACACACATGCACATAGTGGAGTCTGTAGAGGATCACTGCTGATGTGATCTGTTTGTATGTGTAAAGCATTAGTTCTTGGTGTGTTATACCAGCAGAACACAGAATGATTATCTAGCAGTTTGCTTAAATACCATCAATGGAACAATAATTAAATGTCTGAAATAGCAGATTGTATTTGTTTGGTTTTTTGTTTGTTTGTTTGTTTGTTTGTTTGTTTTAGTTGCTTGCATGTGAACATGCTCAGTTATGGGTCCAGAACAAAGTACAATGCACATAGCTGCAAGTGAATTTCATTTTGAGCTTAAATCATTAACACACACACACAATCCTCATTTACATACTACTGTCTACATTATGTTACCACCTGCTGTCATGTGCACAATTATTCTTAGTAAATCTTTTTAACGTGCAAATGTTTGGAAAGCCAATGCAATTCAGCATGTGTATATGGGATCTTTTTAAAACAGGCCCTCAGTATTTTGTAATGTTGGAATACTGATTGCTGCATGTAGTGGATAATGCCCCCCACCCTAATAAAGTAATTCCTAGCTACACCCCTGACAATATGTCCTGTGTGCTCTCTAAGAATGTGCATCCTTTACCACAGTATAATAGTTAGTACAGTCATGGACAACCATATCTACAAGTGGGATCTACAGAGCTTTGTTGCAATTCCTAACACAAAGTGGTGCTAATCAATAAATTTGCCCACTGAGGTGACCAGTAGGAGGCGCACAACCTGCAGACAGTTGTTTCTTCATGACAAATTGTGTTTCCTGCACTAATGGCTCTAAGCCATCAGTGTGGCAGTGTGACACATAATAGACATGAGCAGCTCTGCCTGTGTTTTTCATACCCCGGTGTTTTACTCGGCACCTAATGCATTCTGGCTCGGCGTTCATTCTTTGGCTAGTGTTTCACATGATGATATGTACATTTGAAACTTCCTCATGATCTCAATCTATTTCTGACCTTTTTATCGCATTTTCTCATTTGTGTTTGTAATGCCACCAAATGCCAGTAGTCATAATTATAAGACTCAAAAGGCTTCCGCAGCAAAGATGAACTTTGCATTTCCATTTTCCTGCCAGACGCCAGTGAGATAAATGTGAAATGGCTGCTGAAAATTTGATCATCTTACATCTTACAGACACATTTAGGGCAATCACAGCAGCTCACAGAACGGTTTCTCACAGATCTGCTGTCTGCTATTAATCATAAGATATGAGACATTTAATGAACTGTTTGAATAAGTATGCGTTTCGATTGTTCAGGTTTAGTCAGTCTTATTTATATATTTATTTTCACAGTTTCCTAAAAAAAAAAATTAAAAAAAGTGAAATTTCAGCTATAGTTTACCGGAGACAAGCCAACAACCCCACATCAGAAAAAGATGGGCGATGGAAAATGCAAGTTGAAGGAAAAAATAAAAACAAGATCCTTACATTTACTTTGACTTCTGTTTCATTGCAGACACTATGAACCCAAGATATTTCATGTTTTGTGTTTTCAAGTTCATTTCACTTTTTTAATATATGTCCAATCCATTCCTGTTGTAGCAGATTTAAATTTAAAACAAGATTTAATTAAATCTGAAATTTAATCAAATACCTTGAAAGAGGAATCACCTGCCAATAAGCACAGGAAAATAATGTTAAGATTGAGATTAATCAGTCTTTGATATGAAAGTCATAAATTCTGGATACCATTGATTAAAGAGCTGTCTTCAACTGGATACGACAAAACAACTGGCATAATATTGACACTTTTACAGGTCCAAACACATGTGACTGAGATTTTGAGAATATGGATAATGATTTATAGTTTTATTACGATATGTTGACGATGAAAACGTAGAAAGCAAGGAAAAGGAAAGAACGGGGTACTAAATATAGAAATTAATTAGAATAAACCTGGTTGGAATTTAGTGGTGTATTTTGGTTTTGCAAATTATTGTGAAGAAAATTAAATGATCCCGATACCAGTATCGGGCATTGGCCCAATCCCATATTCATTTACTTGTACTCGTAATCATAAAACTTCTCCGATACCCCTTTGAATGTCTATCGTGCTGCGTTCAGAACCTTCGCTCGCCTCAACGAGCCACACTTTTGTGCCAGAAGTTGACAGAGTCACTGCGCCTCATTCATTAACGTCTCATTTACCACAAGCAAATCGGTCTGCATGTGATGAAATTTTCCCATGGTCCACAAAACAAAAAAATTCAAATAATGTTAAAATGACTCAGTTTTGTCTCCATGTGGAGCGGAGACCGCCGCACAACACCATGTGTGCGTGTGCAGGCGATGCCGTGCTCAATATTACGTGTTCCACCTTTGGGGGAAAAACATTTATGGTATGTATTTGTGTACGTTACCTGTACGTATTTAATTAAAAGTAAAAAAAAAAAAATAGTGTGGAGAGTGAAAGGCTGGTTAGCTCAGTGTCACACCTTGTAGATAAAAACAGGAACAGCCTCACAGCTGATAATGCAGAAAAGCTTCTTTTCATCAAAAAGAATCTGCCCCTCACATTTTCAAAAACAGGCTTAGTCCTCACAGACATAAGTAAAGTTATTGATGGACAATTTTAGTTCTGTTCCTGGTGTTGTATGTTTTGTAGTGGTGAAGTCCACAGGTTGCATTTCAGTGAGATGTCTGACAGTGTCATGTTTGTTAGAAAACACACAGTTAAAGTTAAAGGACAATTTGTTGTAGTCAAAAAGTGAAACATGATTTAAGTCAAATGTTTGTAAATAAAAACAAAGCTAATGATCTTGGTAGCAGTTACAGTCAAAAAGTAAGGAACAACTGATGAATAAAATGTTTTGAAGTTATCGTAAAACTAATGGTATCATTAAGTATTTGTATCAGTACGCTGTGTCGATGAGTAACTAAATGTATGTACTCGTACTTGTACTCAGTCTGGAAGAAAGTGTATCAGTGCATCCCTAATCAGAACACTTGCAGGTTCACTTATATGGGCACTTTGGATCATGTGAAGTGGTCTGGCCCGGTATAGTTTCCTATCGACCGTTTGCTGGCCTCCTTTGATCCACCTCTGTTGGATTACACCCACCAGGTCTCCCAGATGACTACAGGCATGCGGGCTGCTTGGTTGGTTTGCCAGTGGGACTAAACGTGATGGTTCAACTCACCAACCGAACCACGGTGAAGGGTTTGATGATTGCTGTCAAAAATGCTCCGGTGACTTCCAGAACCTGTGCAACATCAATTTAAAGTCTTTGTAAATATTTTGAAAAGGGCTCAAGGCTTGGCAAAAAAAGCTGTGGGGTAAAATTAATGTTAACAAAACAAATTTTTGGCATTGAGTGAAAAAGCATCAAATGACATACAGACAGGGAATCCCCATAAATCTCTTTAGTAATAGCTTAAATGACGTGTTTTCCTCCCACGTGAAAGGAGGAGACACAAAAGGAACCCATCTCTGTTACTGTGTGAGCGTACATTCTCAGCATTTTGTGGGTGGGACTGGACAGGCCCATTGCGGGAACAGGCGGGAGTGAAACACACACGTTGTGGGTGGTAACGGTCCGAAATTCAGAGGGAGGGGGATGAAGAAATTAGTCCCGCACAGGGTTCTACTCTGTACCACTTCATCATGAAGTGGTACAACTGATGTTGCAACAAGCAATAGCTGCACGAGGCACAGTTTCTCCAAACACAACCTGTAACAATATTGGTTAGTGGGGAGAGGGGGTGTGGCTAGCAGCAGCTTCTTTACATTAAAATGACATGTACACAAAGATGTAGCTGCTGAGGGGGGGGCATGGGACAACTTTAATTTCTGTAATCGCTTATTATGTGATGCTTTTAATCCTAATCTATTTCCAGTCATTTTTTCTGATCATTTTAAACCCATTTCTTCTGTGTTCTCCACCTGGAGCTCATTTTTAATCCCTACACCCCCCCATTTTCTCTCCTCCTATGTTTTGCTACAGCTGTGGTGGAAGGGGACAGCTTTGAGGAGGTGTATCATAAAGTAAAGACAGTGATCGAGGAACAATCAGGGCCTTACATCTGGATCCCCACTCGAGAGAGGCTGTGATGCCGTGCCCGCCTGCCTCCGCCTCCCTGACCCCATCACATGACGCCACCCTTCACCCTCACAGCCGGGCTGGCCTCAAGGGTCTCCGGGCATTCACAGAGAATGACACAGAAAGACAAACGCATACACAAAAATATGGACGGCGTGTCATCGCAACATCGAACGATGCCAAAAAGCAGAGAGAGACACGGATACACAAGCAGAAATGATGTAATTAAACTGAAGGAGAAAATATCTAACTGGTGTTCCACTTTCACGAGGCAGGACTCACTACTGAGGCGCTGTTCACACTTAGCATTAAAGTGCATCTTGGGTGCTATGGTAACGAGTGGACAGCTCTAAGTACAGCTGTGGCTGCACGCCAACAACAAAATTTTCAAGTGTGTGAGAGAGCAAATCTTCGTCTCCTGTTGTGGGGCAGAATGTGACGCATCTTTATTTTATTCATTTATTTATTTATTTTCTGTCCGAAAGCAATATTGGTTTCCCCCGCCAGTGAAAGATCATGCACAAGTGGACACTGCACGGTGCATTTCAGACGCATTCTGATGCCAGGTGTGAACCGGCAGGTCATATTTAACGGGATCTGGAGGCTGTCTGGATCTGCATGAGAGACATCAGCTGCGGATTAAAAGAGAGTAGATGACCCCTGCCACCCCCGCCCTCCCCTTTAATATCAAGTGCGCCTTTCTGTCCTCTACTGAACGCCTCCCAGGAAGGAAGTGTCCAACAAGGTGCCGCCCATCCCCTCCTGCTCATGCTGTCGGCTCTGCACAGGAAAGAAGAGGATGCAACACCCTGCCGGAGTCTTGTTGCTCTTTTCATATGAATCTTTTTTGCAAAGACACCTCAGCGACCCAAAGTGACATTTGCACAATCATGTCAAATATCCTGAGGCTTTATTTCAAAGCACTTCAAATTATAATCGTTAAAAACAAAGATAAACACAACTCATTTGTGCATGCGTCCTCAAATGCAAAGGAGACGCAGAATTGAAATAATAATAATGTTAGTGAGAAAATCAAGTCGAGCTTGTTTCCTCTACTTTAACACAGAGGAAGGTTTTGTTTTTCCCTTTTTCACATCTCATGGTGGAAGAAGAAACATGCGTTCCTGTCTGCAGGAAAATATTTGCACCCCCACACAAACACGCACACCCATCCATACACGTGTCGAGTCGTGACCTCAGCTGTGACTTCACTCACTCCTCGCCAAGCGAGGCTGTTCTGAATCCAGAATGAATGTCACCTCAACACGTGTCAGCCGGCTCGCTGATCACTCTTCCAAAAGGATCCCAGTTGTGCACACTGTATCCAATGGCCACACAAAAAGCCATGGAGTGCGTGCGTGTGTCCCTGCGTGTGCACACTGGTGCACATACACATGTGGGAGGAGTAAGTCTTCGGTTAGTCTCTCTCTCCTCTCTCTCCCTCTTTCTTCCACGTTTTCCCTTCTTTCCCCTTTTTGTGTCCACACTAATTAAAGCTGAGTCATGTTCACAAATAAAAGACCTATATATAAATATAAATATATAGAGAAATATATCTTTTTTATGGCAGTTTCTTAGGGGACTAAGTCTATAAAAATCAACATCTCTAAACAATATTCCGCTGATTTGTCTGGGTAATATTGCTTTTTGGTTGTTGACTTTACTCATGTTCCCATCTTAATGTTGCAAAATCTGACATAGAAATAATAAGTGATCTGATTAAAAAGAAAAGATTTCACTCCAGAGTAGGCATGGGCAACTTTGAGGATGAAGGAGCCAATAAAACATCATTGTCACTGTCAGAGGGCTGCTTTATACGTTACATATAACTAAACCGGCCATGAGCGCCATAATTAATGTATGATGACTCCTGTACACTGTAAAAAAGAAATTGAACTCAAAAATTTGAAGACAAGCAGATATACAGATGTCAAGTCCCCATTCTTCCACACACAGCACGATGCACTAATCATTGCTATTTTTCATCCACCGCTATTATTTTCACATCAGTTTTCTTTTGAACCAAATATACTTACGCTCCTTTGTGCACTTAAAAATGAGGTGTTGTCAAATGCAAAAGCTGGCGCATTGTTATCCCCTGTCCACAAGAAACTGCAATTTAGACCACCTCCTCCTGACATCCGTCTGTCTATGGGAGATGATGGCGTGGCATCCAGTTTGTTTTTTGTTTGTTTGCTTGTTTACACTTTTCAATTAAATTTTAATTCATTTTATTTATATAGTGCCAAATAACAACAAAGCTGCCACATGTAAGGTCTAACCTTTCCAACCCTAGAGCAAGCACAAAGGCAACAGTGGTAAGGAAAAGCTCCCTCTGATGATTTGAGGAAGAAACCTCAAGCAGACCAGACTCAAAGGGGTGACCCTCTGCTTGGGCCATGCTATCGACACAGTTGAAAATACAAATATACAGGAAATTTTTGTCTTTTGCTTCTATCTATCTATTCAGTCCAGTGACAATCTCTGCTGCATTTGTTGCACATGTACTATGATGCCTGCTGAGGCTGCCGTTGTCGCTCCTTCCTCCTAGCTCATTGCTCAGCAAGATTTCTTCTTGGAGTGGTGCAGCTTCCTTGGAGCTACGCACACCTTGCTGGCCATGAGGGAGTGATCCATATCCCAGTCTGCACTATGGTAGCTGCAGGTGAGGAGAACACTGGCAAGGTCTGCAGGCCTGGTGATGACTAGATCCAATTGGTGCCAGTGGCGGGACCGCAGGTGTCTCCAAGACAGCTGGTGGCTATCCTTGCATTTGAAGAAGGTGTTGGTCACGCAAAGGCCAAGATAGCAGCACAGCTCCCTCAGTCATTAGCCGTTGTCATTGATCTTGCCCCTTTCATAGACACCTAGGTAGGTGAGCCAGGTCTTGTGATCAGCACAGACTTGGGTGTTGAAGTCTCTGACTAGGTAGAGGCCTTCTGTGCTGGGAATCCCAGGTATCACTTCGTTTAGGGAGTTGTACAACTGGTCTTTTTCCTCTGGTTTGGAGTAGAGGGTTGGAGCGTATGCACTGACGGTGGTGGATGGGCCTGTAGATGTTGAAAGCCAGAGGGCAAGGATTCTCTCACTGCCACTTGACGGTGGCTCAGTGCAAATGACCAGGGTGTTCTTCACAGCAAAACCGACACCATGCTGATGGGATTGGTCCAAGAACTTCCCTTGCCAAAAGAAGGTGTATGTTGCTTCCTTGATGTTACCCTGGAGGCAGGCAATGTCAGTATTTAGTCGTGAGAGTTCCCTGTCAATGACGGCAGTTTTGTGGGCATCGTCAGTTTGCTGCAGATCAGCAAAGAGGCCAGGACACACGGTCCTGTCGTTCCAGCTTGCAAAACAGAGAGTCTTCTTTGATCTTTTGTCCTTGTTGCTTGCTGCAGAACTTGTGGCCTGCCTTTCCAGGATTATTCTAAGCTTCACGCACCCAGTAGAGCAAGCAAGCCATGGTGAGACAGCACCTTATTGGCTGGGGGTTGCCCAGCTTGAGGCGGGCTATATGTTATGTGCTGGGGTGTTTGGCTGGCTTGGTTTTTGTTTTCTGTTTCTCCCACCAGGTGGTATGCATTCAGGACTGAGTGGCTGAGTATTAGGACCTCACCCTGAACACCTGAGGCTTGTTTTCACATGCAGGTCATCAGGGCTCACAGCTGTGGTGTATTCTGTCTTGATCAGAGATTGCTGCACTTAAACCTTGAATGCACAGTGTGTGATTGCCAGAGACGTGACCTTGTGAGTAGACGTGTAAGATCGGCGTCGGGAGAACAATCTCACCATTACGGACACAGAGACCGCTCCAGGTTTGACGCCACAGTCTGTGAAGGAGGATTGGGTGAGGTCTCACGCTCTTCAGCACACTTCCTGAGGTAATTTGGTTTTGGTGACTTTTATGAAGTAATGACAGTGGATTTGGTGTCCCTCACACCTTGTGTTATTGAGCTGTCACGTTATGCTAATTGTCTAATCAGCTTCTGCTGCAGTGGAGATTTGAACTGAGTTGTTCCGTGCCTGCAGGGTGAGAAGCTGATATATATTTAAGCCAGGAAGTGTTTGCTGATTGTGTGCACCTTTGAGCTGTGCCTCTCTGGGTGGAGAGTGTTGGACTCACCTCATGTTTTCTTTCTTCACAGACTCGGTTTGTCGCGGCCACCTAGGGGGTGTCGGCGGGGTCCCTGGGTCCGAACTGCTGT